>NC_060273.1:39769751-40104705 GCF_021613505.1 Equus quagga
AGGGTACAAAATCAACTTACAAAAATCAGTTGGATTTCTATACTCTAGTAATGAACTAACCGAAAGAGAACTCAAGAATACAATCCCAGGGGCCAAACCTGTGGCCAAGTGGTTAAGTTTGCACACTCCACTTCGGCGGCCCAGGGTTTCGCCAGTTCAGATTCTGGGCACGGACATGGCACCACTCCTCAGGCCATGCTAAGGCAGCGTCCCACATAGCACAACCAGAAGGACCTGCAACTAAAATATACAACTATGTACTGGGGGGATTTGGGGAAAAGAAGAAGAAAAAAAGAAGATTGGCAATAGATGTTAGCTCAGGTGCCAATCTTTTAAAAAATAAAAAAAGAAAAACACTTTAGTGCTAAAAAATTGCTAACCATCATATGAGCCCTCAGTGAGTCATAATCTTTTTTGCTGGTGGAGGGTCTTCTAAAATGCAGTTTCTGCAAAGCGCAATAAGCACAGCACAATAAAACAAGGTATGCCTATATTCCATGTTCTCCTTTGTTAACTTACTAGCAATAATTCTTTGTTTTGTTATTTTAGTGATTACTTTAAAGTTTATAATATACATTTTAAACTCATCAGACCTACTTTCAAGTAATAGGTAGGCACATCATGTATCGCATAAGAACTTTATAACATTATACTTTCATTTCTGCCCTTCTGGCCCATATGCTATTGTTATGTATACTTTACATATGATATGAACCCCACAATACATTATTACTTTTTTCCAGCTTTATTAAAATATTATTGACATATAACATACAGAAGCTTAAGGTGTACAATGTGATTTCATACATGGATATATTGTGAAATAATTACCGCAATAAGGTTAGTTAACCTCTCCATTCCCTCACATAATTACCATTTTTTGGGTGTGTGATGATAGTATTTAAGATCTACCCTCTTAACAGCTTTCAAGTATATAATACAGTATTCTTAATTATAGTCGCCATACTGTACATTAGATCCCCAGAACTTATTCATCTTACACCTGGAAGTTTGTACTCTTTGACTAATCTCTCCCCATTTCCCCCACCCCCCAGCTCCTGGCAACCACCATTCTACTCCCTATTTCTATGAGTTCAGCTTTTTTAGATTCTACATGTAAGCGAGAACATACAGTATTTGTCCTTCTCTATTTGACTTATTTCACTTAGCATAATGCCTTCAAGGTCCTTCCATGTTGTTGTAAAAGGCAAGGTTTCCTTCTTTTTTTTTATTGGCTGAATAATATCCCATTGGATATATGTGCCACATTTTCTTTATCCCTTCATCTGTTGATGGACACTTAAGTTGTTTCCATGTCTTGGCTACTGTGACTAATGCTGTGATGAACATAGAGATGCAGCTATCTCTTCAAGATAGTGATTTCACTTCCTTCAGATATGTACCCAAAAGTGGGATTGCTGGATCATATGGTAGTTCTCTTTTTAAATATTTTTTATTGAGTTAATGATAGATTACAATCTTGTGAAATTTCAGTTGTACATTATTGTCTGTCAGTCGTGTTGTAGCTGCATCCCTTCACCCATTGTGCCCACCCCCCACCCCTCCTTTCCCCTGGTAGCCACTAATCTGTTCTCTTTGTCTACATTTTTAAATTCCTCGGATGAGTGGAGTCATACAGAGATTGTCCTTCTCTATCTGGCTTATGTCACTAAACATAATTCCCTCAAGGTCCATCCATGTTGTTGCAAATGGGACAATTTTGTTCTTTTTTATGGCTGAGTAGTATTCCATTGTATATATATACCACATCTTCTTTATCCAATCATGAGTTGATGGGCACTTAGGTTGCTTCCATGTCTTGGCTATTGTAAATAATGCTGCAATAAACATTGGGGTGCATGGGACTTTTGGAATTGCTGACTTCAAGCTCTTTCGATAAATACCCAGTAGTGGGATGGCTGGATCGTATGGTAGTTCTATTTTTAATTTTTTGAGGAATCTCCATACTGTTTTCCATAGTGGCTGCAGCAGTTTGCATTCCCACCAGCAGTGTGTGAGGGTTCCTTTTTCTCCACAACCTCTCCAACATTTGTTACTATTAGTTTTAGATATTTTTGTCATTCTAATGGGTGTAAGGTGATATCTTGGTGTAGCTTTGATTTGCATTTCTCTGATGATGAGCAATGATGAACGTCTTTTCATGTGCCTATTGGCCATCCATGTATCTTCTTTGTAGAAATGTCTGTTCATGTCTCCTGCCCATTTTTGATCGGGTTGTTTGATTTTTTGTTGTTGAGTTGTGTGAGTTCTTTATATACTATGGATATTAAGCCTTTGTCAGATGTATGACTTGCAAATATTTTTTCCAAGTTAGCAGGGGTTTTTTTTGTTTCAATCCTGTTTCCCTTTGCCTTGAAGAAGCTCTTTAGTCTGATGAAGTCCCATTTGTTTATTCTTTCTATTGTTTCCCTTCTCTGACAAGACATGGTGTCCAAAAAGATCCTTTTAATACTGATGTCAAAGAGTGTACTGCCTGCATTTTCTTCTAGAAGGCTTATGGTTTCAGGTCTCACCCTTAGGTCGTTGATCCAGTTTGAGTTATTTTGGTGAATGGTGAAAAAGAATGGTCAAAAACTGGCTTTCCAGTTTTCCCGGCACCATTTGTTGAAAAGACTTTCTTTTCTCCGTTGTATGCCCTCAGCTCCTTTGTTGAAGAATAACTGTCCAGAGATGTGTGGTTTTATTTCTGGGCTTTCAATTCTGTTCCATTGATCTGTGCACCTGTTTTTGTACCAGTACCATGCTGTTTTGATTACTCTAGCTTTGTAGTATGTTTTGAAGTCAGGGATTCTGATGCCTCCAGCTTTGTTCTTTTTTCTCAGGATTGTTTTAGCAATTCGGGGTCTTTTGTTGCCCCATATGAATTTTAGGATCATTTGTTCTATCTCTATAAAGAATGTCATTGGGATTCTGATTGGGATGGCATTGAATCTATAGATTGCTTTAGGTAGAATGGACATTTTAACTATGTTTATTTTTCCAATCCGTGTGCATGGAATGTCTTTCCATCTCTTTATGTCGTCATCCATTTCTTTCAGAAAAGCCTTGTAATTTTCGTTGTATAGGTCTTTCACTTCCTTAGTTAAATTCACCCTGAGGTATTCTTTTTGTAGCGATTGTGAATGGTATTGTGTTCTTGAGTTCTTTTTCTGTTAGTTCGTTATTAGAGTATAGAAATGCTACTGATTTATGTAAATTGATTTTATACCCTGAAACTTTGCTGTAGTTGTTGATTACTTCTAAAACTTTTCCAATGGATTCTTTGGGGTTTTCTATATATAAGATCATGTCATCTGCAAACAGTAAGAGTTTCACTTCTTCCCTCCCTATTTGGATTCCTTTTATTCCTTTTTCTTGACTGATTGCTCTGGCCAAAACCTCCAGTACTATGTTGAATAAGAGTGGTGATAGAAGGCATCCATGTCTCGTTCCTATTTTCAGGGGGATGGTGCTCAGTTTTTGCCCATTGAGTATGATGTTGGCTGTGGGTTTTGTCATATATGGCCTTTATTATGTTGAGGTAGTTCCCTTCTATGCCCATTTTGTTCAGAGTTTTTTTTATCATAAATGGCTGTTGGATCTTGTCAAATGCTTTCTCTGCCTCTATTGAGATGACCATGTGGTTTTTATTCCTCAATTTGTTGATGTGGTGTAGCACATGGATTGATTTGTGGATGTTGAACCATCCCTGTGTCCCTGGTATGAATCCCACTTGATCATGATGTATGATCCTTTTGATGAATTGCTGAATTCGGGTTGCCAAAATTTTGTTGAGAATTTTTGCATCTATGTTCATCAGCGATATTGGCCTGTAGTTCTCTTTTTTCATGCTGTCCTTGTCAGGCTTTGGTATCAGTGTGATGTTGGCCTCATAGAATGTGTTAGGAAGCGTTCCATCCTCCCTAATTTTTTGGAATAGCTTGAAAAGGATAAGTATTGAAGCCTCTCTGAAAGTTTGGTAGAATTCCCCAGGAAAGCCATCTGGTCCCAGGGTTTTATTCTTTGGGATGCTTTTGATTACTGTTTCAATCTCTTTCCTTGTGATTGGTCTATCCAGATTATTTCTTCTTGATTCAAGTTTGGGAGGTTGTAAGAGTCTAAGAATTTATCCATTTCTTTTAGATTGTCCATTTTGTTAGCATATAGCTCTCCATAGTATTCTCTTATAATCCGTTGTATTTCTGTGGAGTCTGTTGTTATTTCTCCCTTTAATTGCTAATTTTGTTTATTTGAGCTTTCTCTCTTTTTTTCTTTGTAAGTCTGGCTAAGGGTTTGTCAATTTTATTTATCTTCTGAAAGAACCAGCTCTTTGTTTCATTGATCCTTTCTACTGCCTTTTTCGTTGCAATAGCATTTATTTCTGCTCTGATTTGTATTATTTCTCTCCTTCTGCTGACTTTGGGCTTTGTTTGTTCTTCTTTCTCCAATTCAGTTAGGTGTAGTTTAAGATTGCTTATCTGGGATTTTTCTTGTTTGGTAAGATGTGTCTGTATTGTGATGAATTTACCTCTGAATACAGCTTTTGCTGTATCCCATATGAGTTGGTATGGCATGTTATCATTTTCATCTGTCTCCAGGTATTTTTGGATTTCTTCTTTAATTTCTTCAATGATCCATTGCTTGTTCAATAGCATATAGTTTAATCTCCACATCCTTGTGCCTTTCTCAGCTTTTTCTTGTAATTAATTTCTAGCTTTACAGCATTATGATCAGAGAAGATGGTTGTTATTATTTAAGTTTTTTTAAATTTGTAGAGGCTTGCCTTGTTTCCCAACAAGGTCTATCCTTGAGAATGTTCCATGCATGTTTGAGAAGAATGTGTATTCTTCTGTTTTTGGATGGAGAACACCATATATGTCTATTAAGTCCAACTGTTTTAGCTTTCCATTTAGCTCCACTGTTACTTTGTTGACTTTCTGTCTGGATGATCTGTCCATTGATGTGAGTGGGGTGTTGAGGTCCCCTACTATTATTGTGTTATTTTTTTAAAGATTTTATTTTTTTCCTTTTTCTCCCCAAAGCCCCCCAGTACATAGTTGTATATTCTTCATTGTGGGTCCTTCTAGTTATGGCATATGGGACGCTGCCTCAGCATGGTTTACATGAGCAGTGCCATGTCCATGCCCAGGATTCGAACCAACGAAACACTGGGCCACCTGCAGTGGAGCGCACTAACTTAACCACTCGGCCACGGGGCCAGCCCCTATTGTGTTATTTTTGATATCGTCTTTTGGGTTTGTTAATAGTTGCTTTATGAACTTGGGTGCTCCTGTGTTGGGTGCATAGATATTTATAAGCATTATTTCTTCTTGATGAAGTGTCCCTTTGATCATTATATATTGTCCCGCTGTGTCTCTCTTTACCTGCCTTATTTTGAAATGTTTTGTGTGATATAAGTACTATGATACCTGCTTTCTTTTGTTTGCTTTTAGCTTGGAGTATTGTCTTCCACCCCTTCACTCTGAACCTATGTTTGTCCTTGGGGCTGAGGTGTGTTTCCTGGAGGCAACAAATTGTTGGATCTTGTTCTTTAATCCATTTTGCCACTCTGTGTCTTTTTATTGGAGAGTTCAATCCGTTTCCACTGAGGGTGAGTAGTGATGCATGAGGGCTTAATGCTGTCATTCTCTTGCTCGTTTTCCAGTTTTCCTGTGTGTCCTTTGTTTCTCGTCCTGTGTGTTTTAGCCTACCCATTGAGTTTTGCAGTTTCTTATGCTTGGTTTCTTAGATTTTTCCTTATTTGTGTTTTGTGTCTCTGTTCTGTTGTTTAGTTTAGTGGCTACCCTGAAGTTTGTATTCAGAATCTCGTGTATAACATCGTCCATTTTCTGGTGGTCTCTTACTTCCTTAGCCTAGACCAATTCAGTCCCTTTCCTCGTCCCTTCCTAAATTATTATTTTCATCTCTTATTCCAACTTGTGTTGTGAGTTTGTGGTTAGAGTGATAAGATCGTCTTTGCTTTGGTGATTTACTTCCCTTTATCCTAATACTAAAGTTGAATATTTGCTATCCTATTCTGATTCTATCTGTCTCCCTACTCTGTGTTTTGTGTTCCCTTTCTCCCTTTTTTTCTTTTTTCAGGTATGAGAACCTTCTTGAGGATTTCTTGTAGTGGGGGTCTTGTGGCTACGAAGTCCCTTAGATTTTGTTTGTCTGGAAAAGATTTAATTTCTCCCTCATATCTGAAGGGTATTTTTGCTGGTTAGAGTATTCTTGGCTGAAGATTTTTGTCCTTTAAAGTTTCAAATACATCATTCCAGTCTCTCCTAGCTTGTAAGGTTTCTGTAGAGAAATCTGCTGAAAGTCTGATAGGGGTTCCTTTGTAGTTTATTTTCTACTGGCTTGCTGCCCTGTGTATTCTTTGTCATTCATTTTTCCATTTTTACTACTATATGCCTTGCAGTAGGTCTTTTTACATTGACAAATCTAGGAGATCTGAAAGCTTCCTCCACACACATTTCTCTCTCAATCCCTAGATTTGGGAAGTTCCCTGCTATTATGTCATTGAGCACACTTTCTGCTCCATTTTCCTTTTCCATGCCCTCAGGAATTACAATGATTTTTAAGTTGCGTTTCTTCATTGAGTCTGCTATTTCTCAGAGATTTTCTTCAGTTTTTTTAATTCTTAGTTCTCTTTCTCCCTCTGTCTGCAGCCATTCAACCTGTCTATCTTCGATTATGCTAATTTCCTCCTCTGTGGTGTCTACATGGGCATTCAGGGAATCCGTATTCTGTTTTATCTGATCCATTGTATTTTTCATCTGTAGTATTTCTGATTGATTCTTCTTTATAGTTTCAATCTCTTGTGTGAAGTAACTCCAGGACTCGTTGACTTGTTTCCCTATATTTCCCTTTACCTCATTGAGTTTTTTGATGATAGTTATTCTGAACTCATTTTCACTTACTTTACCTATTTCCAAGTCCTCAGGACATAATTCTGTTTTTATTGTTTTCCTTTTCGACTGGAGCTTTTATAAATTGCTGGATGGTAGAGGAGTGGTTTTTGTGCATGATGCTATTATTTGGTTGCAGTTACAGCCTGTCACAACTAGATGGGGGGGGTCGAGAGCCATGCCTTCTGAGCCCTCCGCCTTCAGCCACGATGGTGGTGCACAGCGCGGCAGGTTGGGGGAGGAGGGGAACTTTCTCTCACACGCAGACCTGGATTCTGATCAGCTCTCACTTTCTGATTTCCTGGGGCCCTGGCTTGATGGGGTCCCCCCACACGAAAGTTTTCCCCCATTAGAGGGTTTCCACTGCATGGGTGGTGGGAGTCCTGGACAATTCCATGGATGCGTGGCCCCTCCCCCACTCCTTCCCTCACCCATGGCTGCAATCCTAGTCTCTGGGGGACAGAGCAAAGTTCTCTCTTACCCCATTGCAGCTCCTCCAAGGGGGGCTCCAGCCTCTCCATCCTCTGTTGTTTGGCTGCTGTGGGTCTCTGACAATTTCTGTTATTAGGATTTGTTTTTTGGTTGGAAAGCAGTTGCTCTTTTTGGTTGTAATTAGGAGGGGAGAGAGTTCCGGGTGAGCTCACTCCGCCATGTCGCTGACGTCACCTTTTTAATTTTTTGAGGAATTTTCTATAATGGCTGTACCAATTCACATTTCTACCCACAGTACACAAAGGTTCCCTTTTCTCCACAGCCTCACCAACACTTGTTGTCTCTTGTCTTTAGATAATAACCATTCTTACAGGTGTGAGGTGATATCTCATTGTGATTTTGGTTTGCATTGCCTTGATGATCAGTGATGTTAAGCATCTTTTCATGTACCTATTGGCCATTTGTATGTCTTCTTTGGAAAAATGTCTATTCAAGTCCTGTGTCCATTTTTTTTAATCAGATTGGTTTTTGCTATTGAGTTGTATGCTGCCACAGTGTGGCTTGACAAGCAGCACTAGGTCTGTGCCCAGGATCTGAACCTGCACACCCTGGGGTGCCCAAGCTGAGCACATGAACTCAACCACTACACCACCAGGCCAGCCCCAACCATTTTAACTGTACAGTTAAACCAATTTTAACCAATTTTAACTGTACAGTTCAGTAGTCTTAAGTATATTGACATACTTGTGAAAAAGATCTCCAGAACTTTTTCATCTTGCAAAACTGAAAATCCATATCCATTAAACAACAACTCCCTTTTTTTCCTTTCCCCCCAGCCCTGGTAACCACCATTCTACTATCTGTTTCTATGAATTTCACACTTTAGATATCTTATATAAGTGAATCATAGAGTATTTGTCTTTCTGTGACTGAATTATTTCACTTAACATAATGTTGTCCTCAAGAAACACCCGTATTGTAGCATTGAACAGAATTTCCTTCCTTTCTGAAGCTGAATAATATTCCATTGTATGTAAATACCACATTTTGTTTATGCGTTCATCTGTCGGTGGACATTTGAGTTGCTTCTACTTCTTGGCTGTTGTGACTAGTGCTGCTGTGAATATGGGTATGCAAATATCTCTTTGAGAACCTGCCTTCAATTCTTGTTTGACATATACTCAGAAGTGGGACAGTTGGATCCCCATATGGTAGTTCTATTTTTAATTTTTTTGAGGAAATGCCATACTATTTTCCATAGCAGGTGCACCATGTTACAATCCCACCATCAGTGCACAAGGATTCCAGTTTCTCCACATCCTCACCAACATTTATTATTTGTTTTTTTAAAATTATTATTATTATAGGAGCTGGCCCCGTGGCCGAGTGGTTAAGTTCCTGCTCTCCGCTGCAGGCGGCCCAGTGTTTCATTGGTTCGAATCCTGGGTGCGAACATGGCACTGCTCATCAAACCATGCTGAGGCAGCATCCCACATACCACAACTAGAAGGACCCACAACAAAGAATATACAGCTATGTACCAGGGGGCTTTGGGGAGAAAAAGGAAAAAAATAAAATCTTTAAAAAAAAATTATTGTTATTATAGCCATCTTAATGGATGTGAGGTAATATCTCATTGTGGTTTTCATTTGTATTTTCTTAATGATTAGTGATGTTGACCATCTTTTCATATGCTTGTTGGCCATTGTATATCATCTTTAGAGAAATGTCTATTCAAGTCCTCTGTCCACTTGCTAATTTGTGTATTTTTTAAATTGGTGTGTCGGTATCTGGTCAAGTTCCTGCTTTCCATTTTTGGAGGCATTTACCTAGGAGTGGAATTATGGGGTCATATGGCAATTCTATGCTTAACCTTTGAGGAACTGCCAAACTGTTTTCCACAGCAGTATATGAGGGTTCCAATTTCTCCACATCCTCACCAGCACTTATTTTCCTTTTTTTAAATTATAGCCATTATGATGGGTATGAAATGGTATCTCATTGTGGTTTTGATTTGTATTTCCCTAATGACTAATTATACTGAGCTTCTTTTCATGTGCTTGCTGCCCATTTGTATGTCTTTGGAGAAATGTCTGAGTCCTTTCCCCATTTTTTTTTTTTTGAGGAAGATTAGCCCTGAGCTAACATCCACCACCAATCCTCCTCTTTTTGCTGAGAAAGATTGGCACTGCACTAACATCTGTGCCCATCTTCCTCTACTTTATATGTGGGACGCCTGCCACAGCATGGCTTGGTAAGTGGTGCATAGGTCCGTGCCCAGCATTCAAACTGGTGAACCCTGGGCCACTGAAGCAGAGCAGGTGAAGTTAACTGCTATGCCACCAGGCTGGCCCCCCTTACCCCATTTTTTAGTTGGACTGTTTCTCTTTTTATTGTTGAGTTTTGTTATATATCCTGGATATTAAACCCTTCTCAGATATATGATCTGCAAATATTTTCTCTCATTCTATGTATTTTCTTTGCACTTTCTTGATAATGTCTTTTGATGCACAAAAGTTTTTAATTTTGATGAAGCTCAATTTATTTTTTCTTTTGTTGTTAATACTTTTCTTACAAAATCCAAGGTCACGAAAATTTAACCCTGTTTTTTCTTAAAGAAGTTTTATGGTCTTGGCTCTTATATTTAGGTTATTGATCTACTTTGAGTGAATTTTTGTGTATGGTGTGAAGTAGGGTTTCACTTAATTTTCTTTCATGTGGAAATATAGTTGTCCTAGCACCATCTGTTGAAGAGACTCTTCTTTCTCCACTGAGTGGACTTAGCACCCTTGTCAAAAATCAACTGACCACAGATGTATGGGATTATATCTGGACTCTCAATTCTTTTCTACTCATCTATATATCTGTCCTTATGCCAGTAACCCACACTATTTTGATGACCATAGCTTTGTATCAGTTTTGAAATTGTGGAGCATGAGTCCTCCAACTTTGTTCTTTTTCAATATTGTTTTGGATATTTAAGGCCCCTTGCAATTCCTCAAATATGAATTTGAGGCTTGGCTTTTCCATTTGTGCAAAAGAGACTGTTGAAATTTTTATTGGAATTGCATTGAATCTGTATATCACTTTGGGTAGTATTGCCATCTTAATAGTATTAAGTATTCCAATCAATATAGGATGTCTTTCCATTTGTTTAGGTCTTAATTTCTTTCAGCAATGTTTTGTAGTTTTCATTGTACAAATCTTTCACCTCCTTGGTTAAATTTATTCCTAGGTATTTTATTCTTATCTTAGATGCTATTTTAAATGGAATTGCTTTCTTAATTTCCTTTTGGGGTTATTTATTGCTGGTAAATACAAACACAATTGATTTTTGTAAGTTGGTCTTATACCCTACAGCTTTGTTGACTTTACTAGCTCTAATGCTTCCTTGTGAATTCTTCAGGATTTTCTACATATAGGATCATGTCATCTACAATAAAGATAGTGTTACTTCTTCCGTTGGAATTGGATGCCTTTTGTTTCTTTTTCTTGTCCAATATCTCTGGCTAGAACTTCTAGTGCAATGTTGAGTAGCAGCAGTTAACATGTGCGTCCTTGTCTTGTTCTTGATCTTATGCATACAGCTTTCAGTCTTTCACCATTGAGTATGTTATTAGCTATGGAATTTTCATAAATACCTTTCATCATGTTGAGGAATTTTCTGTTTCTAGTTTTCTGAGAATTTTTATCATGAAAGGATGTTTGATTTTGTCAAATGCCTTTTCTGCATCAATTGAATTGATTTTATGTTTTTTCCTTCATTCTATTAATGTGATGTTTTACATTGACTTTCATATGTTGAACCAGCCTTTCATTCCTAGGATAAATCCCACATGGTCATGGTGTATAATCCTTTTTTACATGCTGCTGGATTTGGTTTGCTACTGTTTTGTTGAGGATACTTGCATTTATCTTCATAAAGGATATTGACTTTAATTTTCTCTTCTTCCGACATCTTTATCTGGTTTTGGTATCTGCCCTCAAAGAATGACTTAGAAAGTGTTCCTTCTTCTTCTGTTTTTTGGAAGAATTTGAGAATGGTTGGTGTTAACTCTTCTTTAAGTGTTTGGTAGAATTCACCAGTGAAGCCATCTGGTTCTTGTCTTTATTTTTGGGGAGGTTTTTGATTACTGATTCAATCTTTTTACTTGTTATAAGTATATTGAGGTTTTTCATTTCATCTTTAGTTGGTTTAGGTAATTTGCATATTGCTAGGAATTTGTCCATATCATCTAGGCTATCTTATTTGTTGGTGTACAATTGTTCATAGTATTCTCTTATGATCCTTTTTATTTCTGTAATGTTGGTAGTGATGTCTCCATTTTCATTTCTGATTTTAGTTATTTGTCTTTTTTTTGGTCAGTCTATCTATAGGTTTCTTCATTTTGTTGATATTTGCAAAGAACTAAAGTTTCGGTTTTATTAATTCTATTGTTTTCTGCTCTGTATATCATTTATCTCCACTCTAATCATTATTATTTCCTTTCTTCTGCTGGCTTTGTGTATAGTTTGCTCTTTTTTTCTAGTTCTCCATGGTGTAAAGTTGGGTCATTAAGATCTTTCCTCATTTTAAATACATTTACATCTACACATTTCCTTCTGAGAACTGCCCTCACACCATCCTATAAGTTTAATTATGTTTTCATTTGAATTTCATTTTCATTTGAATTTATCTATAAGTTTTTTTCTAATTTCCCTTTGACTCATTGTTTGTTTAAGAGTGTTAACGTCCAAAAAAATTAAAAAAAAAGTGTTAACGTCCACATACTTGTAATTTCTTTTCAGTTTTCCTTGTTAGTGATTTCTACCTTTATTCCATGTGGTCAGAGAAAATACTTTGTGCGGTTTCAGTCTTTTAAAGTTTGTTGAGAACTATTTTGTGGTCTACCTTATGCTCTAGCTTGGAAAATACTCCATATGTACTTAAGAAGAATATGTACTCTGCTGTTTTTGAGTACAGTACATATTTCTTTTAGGTTTAGTTAGTTTATAGTGTTGTTCAAGTCCTCTACTTCCCTATTGATTTTCTGTATAGATGTTCTATCCATTGAAAGTAGTATATTGAGGTCTCTCAACTGCTATTGTAGAACTGTCTATTTCTCCCTTCAATTCCTTCAATTTTTGCTTCATATAATTTGTTGCATATGTTTATAATCATTATATCTTCTTGATAAGATTGGCCCTTTATCAATAGTTAATGATCTCTTTGTCTCTTATAACAGTTTTTTACTTAAAGTCTATTTTGCCTGGTATTAGTATAGCTGCAATCCCCAGATCTCTCTTGGTTACTGTTAGCATGGAATATCTCTTCTATCCTTTCACTGTCAACCTATTTGTGTCTTTTCACCTAAAAGTGAGTCTTTTGTAGACAGCACCTAGTTGGATCATGTTTTTATCCATTCTGCCAATTTCTGCCTTTGATTAAAGAGTTTATTTACATTTAAAATAATTACTCATAAGGAAGGACTTAATTCTGCCTCTTTGCTATTTTTTTCTGTATGTGTTACACTTTTTTTGTCCTTCATTTTCTCTATTACTGCCTTCTTTCGTATTTAGTTGATTTTTTGTAGTGAACCATTTTGATTCCCATCTCATTTATTTTAGTTCATATTTTGTAGATAGTTTTCTTTGTGGTTATCATGGAATTATTTAAGATCCTAAATTTACAAAAATCAATTTTGAATTGACAACAACTTTAATAGCACACGAAAACTCTGCTCCTATACCACGCTACCCCCCTTGTTGTTGTTGCTGCACCAAATTACATCTTTAAATTTATTGTGCCCAATGCAGACTTATAGTTACTTCTTATGCATTTGCCTTTTAAATCGTGTAAGAAATAAAATTTGGAGGGGCTGGCCCTGTGGCCGAGTGGTTAAGTTCGCGCGCTCCGCTACAGGCGGCCCAGTGTTTTGTTGGTTCGAATCCTGGGCATGGACATGGCACTGCTCCTTAAACCATGCTGAGGCAGCATCCCACATGCCACAACTAGAAGGACCCACAATGAAGAATATACAACTATGTACTGGGGAGCTTTGGGGAAAAAAAGGAAAAAAATAAAATCTTTAAAAAAAAAAGAAATAAAATTTGGAGTTACAAACCAAAATACAATAATACTGGCCTTTATATATGCCCATGTTTTTACCTTTACCAGAAACCTTTGTTTCTTCATATGGCTTTAAACTGCTATTTAATATCCTTCATTTCCATCTAAAAAATTCACTTTAGCAGTTTTTATAGGAGAGGCCTAGTGTTATCAAACTTCAGCAGCTTTTGTTCATCTGTGAATAAGTTAATTTCTCCATTTTTGAAGGATAATTTTGCTGGATATAGAATTCTTGATTGACAAGTTACTTCTTTCACTTTAATTTTTTTATTGAGATATAATTGACATATAACATTGTGTAAGTTTAAGGTGTACAACATTTTGATTTGATGCATGTGTATATTGCAATATGATCACCACCATAGTGTTACCTAACACTTATATCATGTTACATAATTATCATTTCTTTCTTTGGCGAGAACAACTAAGATCTAGTCTCTTGGTAACTTTGAAGTTTATAATACACTATTGTTGACTATAATCACTATGCTTGATGCTTGCATTAGTTCTCCAGAACTTGTGTATCTACTAGTTGCAAGTCTGTACCCTTAAACAACATCTCCCCAATTCATCCACCACCACCCCCAGCCCCTGGTAACCACCATTCTACTCTCTGTTTCTGCAAGTTCAGATTTTTTGGATTCCACATATAAGTAATATCATATAATATTTGTCTTTCTCTGTCTGACTTCTCTCACTTAACATAATGCCCTCAAGGTCCATCCATGTTGTTGCAAATGGCAGAATTTCATTTTCTCATGGCTGAATAATATTCCTGTGTGTGTGTGCGTCTGTGTGTGTGTGTGTACCACATTTTCTTTATCCATTCATTTGTTGATGGGTGCTTAGGTTGTTTTCATATCTTGCCTATTGTGAATAATGCTGCAATAAACAGAGTACAAATATCCTTCACCACTGTAAATATATCAGCTCATTGCCTTCTGGCGTCCATGGTTCAGATGATAAATCAGGTGTTAATCTTATTGAGGATCCCTTGTACTTGACAAGTTGCTTCTCTCTTGATGTTGTCAAGACTGTCTTTCAATAGTTTGATTATAATATCTCGGTGTGCATCTCTTTGAGCTTATTTTATTTTGAGTTTGTTGAACTTCTTGAATGTGCAGATTCATGTCTTCCATCAAATTTGGACCTTTTGGCCATTATTTCTTCAAATATTTTTCCTGCCTCAAATATTTTCTCTTTCTGAGACTCCCATAATGCATATGTTGGTCTTCTTGATGGTGTCACAGATCTCTTAGTCTCTGTTCACTTTTTCTCATTCTTTTTTGTTTCTGCTCCTCAGAGTAGATAATTTCAATGGCCCTATCTCCAAGTTCACTGATTGTTCTGCCTGCTCAAATCTGCTCTTAAAACCTTCTGATGAAAGTTTTATTTCAGTTAATGTACTTTTCAGCTCCAGAATTTCTCTTTGGTTCCTTTTTATAATTTATCTCTTTGTCAGTATTCTCATTTTGTTCATACATCATTATCCTGATTTCTTTTAGTTCCTTGTCCATAGTTTCCTTTAGTTCTGAGCATATTTAAGACTTTAAATATTTAAGTTCTTTTGAAGTCTTTGTCTGGTAAGTCCAATATCTGGGCCTCCTCAGGGAGAATTTCTGCCAATTTATTCTGTTACTTTGAATGGACCATACTGTCATGTTTCTTTGCATGACTTCTGATTGTCACTGAAACCTGGACATTTGAATACTATAATGTAGTAACTCTGGAATCTGGTTCTCCCCCTCCAAATGTTTGCTGTTTTTTTTTTTTTCAATTAAATCACTGATGTGTAGTAGCCTATTTGTTTAGTGACTTTTCCAAACTATTTTTGTAAAGACTGTATCTTTCTTGTATGGTCACTGAAGTGTCTTACTCATGTTAGCTTGTGTTCAGCTAATGTTTTAACAGAGATTTCCTTGAACACCAGGAGCTAAATGTAGAAAGAAAAAAACCACTTCTCCTAGTCTTTGCAGATTGCCTATGTGCTACGGCTTTTCTTCAACCAAGCCTGCACTGATCCTAGGGACTAGTCCACCATAAAGCTTAGGGTCTTGTCAGGTATTTTCTGAGCATGTGTCTTGCCCTGGGCATGCATGTAGCCTTCTAAATTCTCTCTTACACATGGATGATTATGAATGCCCTGGTTTCCCAAAGAAACTCTCCGGGCTTACCTCCAGCACTTTAGGCAGTCTGTGTTAGTCTACTAGAGGACTGCCATAACAAAATGCCACAGAGTGGGTGGCTTAAATAACAGAAATTATTTTCTCACAGTCCTGGATGCAGGAGTCCAAGATCAATATCTGGCAGGGCTGGTTTCTCCTGAGTCCTTTTTTCTTGGCTTGCAGACGGCTGCCCTCTCACTGTATTCTCACATGGCCTTTTCACTGTACATTCACATTCCTGGTGTCTGTACTACTTCTTCTATGGACACTAGTCATATTGGATTAGGGCCCACCCATATGACCTCATATAACCTTAATCACCTCTTTAAAGGCCCTATCTCCCAATACACTTATGTTAGGGATTGGTGTTCAACATATACATTTTGATGGAACACAATTCAGTCCATAACAGCAGTTGATGGTGTGACTCAACTATAATCTTTTGCCCCAGGCATCTGTGGTTGTTTGCCTTACAGTGTTTTCGAGCAATGCCCGCTGCTTTTCCAGCTTCAGTGAGTTCTAAGTTCAGCAAAACAGAGACAAGTGCCTGTGTCATTCCTTCAGGTAACCCCTGTATAGGTTAGAGCAGACATACACAATAATTTGTGCATAAGGTCTGCTCTGCTCCTCTGGCACCAGGGACCAGGGGCCCAAACTAAGAATCCAAGTTTCTGTCTTCAAGCTTGCTGCTAAGCCAGGGAGTGGGTGGGAGAAGGGAAAGTAGAAACCCCACAAAGCTTTCCACTACTTTTAAGTTGCTGTTTTCTTGATTCAGAGTTTATTTGCTTGTTGTAAACCTTTTGACTGTTTTCCAGAATTCTACTAAGGTTGGTTCTAACAGTTACTGCTTGTTTTTTTATGTTTCTCTAGGGGGATGGGAACTTGAAGCTGCCTACTCTGCTATTTTGCTTACATCACTCAGTTATGTTTAAAAAGTATTTAAATAATAAAGGGGGAAAGTCATAAATATTTACCTATGTGGTTATCATTTTCAGTGCTCTTCATTCTTTTGTGTAGATCTGGACTTCCATCTGGGATCATTTTCCTTCTGCCCAAAGGACATCCCTTAACATTTCCTGTAATGTTAGTTTGATGGTGATGAATTCTTTTAGCTTTCGTATGCCTGAAGACATCTTTATTTCACCTTGTTATTTGCACTGGGTATATAATCCTAGGTTTACCATTTTTTCCTCTCAATATTTTAAAGTTGTTACTCTACTGTATTCTCACTTGCATTGTTTCCAATGAGAAATTTGGTATCATCCTTATCTTTGTTCCTCTGTAAGTAATGTCTTTTTTCTCTAGCTATCTTTAGGATTTTATCTGTATCACTGGTTTTGAACAATTTGATTATGATGTGACATTGTTTTCTTTATATTTTTGTTCTTGGGATTGAGCTTCAGATATGAGTTTATATTTCTCATTATGTTTGGAAGTTTTTGGCCATTATTCTTATATTTTTCCATATCTCTACCTCACTTTGTGAACATATGGAATGCAGGTAAAATAACTTTTTTAATGTTGTTCTCCACTAATTTTAACATCTATGTCAGTTCTGGGTCAGTTTTGATTGATTATTCTCATGATGGATTGTGTTTTCCTGCTTGTTTGGATGCCATACATTGTGAATTTTACCTTGTTGAATACTGGTCATTTTTTATTCCTGTGCATGTTCTTTTTTAAAATTATTTTTTATAATCTTTTCTTTTTTCTTTTATTTATTTATTTATTGCTGAGGAAGTTTTGCCCTAACATCTGCTGCCAATCTTCCTCTTTTTGTATGTGAGCCACCAGAACAGCATGGCCACTGAGAGACAAGTGGTATAGGTCTGTGCCCAGGAACCGAAGCTGGGCTGCCAAAGCAGAGCGTATCGAACTTAACCCCTAGGCCACTGGGGCTGGCCCTCCTGCACATCTCCTTGAACTTTGTTTTGGAATGCAGTTAAGGTCCTTGGAAACAGTTTGATCCTTTCAAGTTTTGCTTTTATGATTTGTTAGGTAGGTACAGAGTAATGCTCAGTCTACCGCTGATTATTTCCCATTACTGAGGCAACGCCTTCCTCAGGACTCTACCCAACGCCCTAAGAATTATGAGTTTTTTCTGGCTGGTGGGAACAGACACTATTCCTGGCCCTCTGTTAGCGCTAGATTCTATTTCTTCTAATCCTTTTGGATGTTTTTTTTCTTTGGCTTTGGGTAGTTCCCTCATAAGTATGTACTAATGAGTACTGTGCTGAATACTCAAGGGAGAACCTCTATAGATCTCTGGCGATCTCTGTGCACAGCTTTCTCCTCTCTGGTATTGTCTTTTCAACTTTAGCTGCTTTGGTCTCCTCAAACCCTTAGCTCTATCTGCACAATTCAGGAAGTCCATCGGGATCTTCCTCAGTTCCCTGCCTTTCTGGGCCACTGCCCAGAAACACAACAGTGAGCTGAGATGATCGTAGGGTTCACCTTGTGTCTCAACTCTCAGTGATCACTGCCCTTTGTTGTCCAACATGTAGTAACTTGAAGACCACTGTTTCATGTGTTTTGTCTGATTTTTGTTGTTTTTGTTTTAGGTGGGAGGGCAAATCTGGCATCCCTGTTGTTCCATCATTGTCAGAAGTGGGAGTCCCATTCCAGAGATTTTGATACAGATTATATTTTTATTTTAATTCAGTTTAAAATATTTTCTGGTGTCCATTGAAACTTGCTCTTTGACCCATGGATTATTTAGAATTGTGTTGTTTAATTATCAAGTGTTTGGAGATTTTCCTTTATGTTTCTGTTATTGATTTCTAGTTTAATTCTGTTATGGTCAGAGAACATACTTTATGTCAATCTTTTTAAACTTATTAAGGCTTGTTTTATGAGCCAGAATATAGTCACTATTGAACATCTTCACACTTCAGTTTCCTATTTCAGCATACCCCTTCTCATGTCACACCTCGCACTTCAAATGTCCCACTTCCTGCTTTCCACCTCATGCTTCCCATATCACAAATGTAATAACCTTATAATAGTATAAATGTATTTATCCTCCCCACAACCCAGCTTTTGGTGGTGATTATTATATCTTTTACTTCTATATTTGTTATAAACCCCACCTCACAATGTCTCTACTATTTTTATTTGAAACAATCAGTTCTTAGAGTAAATCATGAAAAAACAAGGTCTTTTATATTTACTCAGTTACCATGATGGTCTTCATTCCTTCCTATAGTTCCAGATTTCCATCTGGTCTTAGCTCATTTTGGTCTAAAAGGCAAATTTTAACATTTCTTGTAGTGCAGTTTTACCAATGATGAATTCTCCTAGATTTCATTTATCAGGAAGTGTCTTGATTTCACCATCATTTTTGAAGGATATTTTTGCAGAAGATAGAATTTTGGGATGACAGGGTTTTTTTCCCAGCATTTAAAAGAAACTGTTTGTCTTCTAGCATGCCTTGTTTCTGATGAGAAGCTGCAGTTATTCTTTTATTAGTTTTGTAGTTTGTTCAGGTTCATGAATCTTTACATTATTTTTCACATTTGGGAAAGTCAGACATTATTTTAAAAATATTTCTTTATGCCCCAATCTCACTTTTCCTTATGGGTCTAGTTATACATATGGTAGACTATTTTATATTGCCTCATAGGTCTTTATGAGGTAATTTGCACTGATCTGTCATCAGGTTCACTGACTTTATTTTGCTGTATCTAATCTGTTGTTAAGCCTATCCAGGGAATTTTTTCAATTATTTCATTTTTTAGTTTTAGCACTTCTGTTACTTTGTTACAACTTCTATTTCTCTACAGATTCCTTATCAACTCACTGGGACCATGTTTTCCTTTAATCCTTTGGACATATTTATAATAGTTCCTTTAAAATCTTGGTTGGCTAAGTCTAAGAGTTTGACCATCTTGGGTTCATTTATATATACTGCTTTTTTCTTGACTATGGATCACACTTTTTTGTTCCTTTGTATGTCTAAATGATTTTTTATTGAATACTGTACATGTGAACAACACTCTGGATTCTGATATCCTTCCACAAGGCATATGGATTCTTTTTTTTTTTTTAAGATTTTATTTTTTCCTTTTTCTCCCCAAAGCCCCAGGGTACATAGATATGCATTTCAGTTGTGGGTCCTTCTAGTTGTGGCATGTGGGACGCTGCCTCAGCATGGCTTGATGAGCGGTGCCATGTCCGCACCCAGGATTTGAACCAGCAAAACCCTGGGCTGCTGAAGCAGAGCACACGAACTTAACTACTTGGCCACGGGGCCAGCCCCATGGATTCTTGTTTTAACAGGCAGTGTACTTACTGGCTGATGACCTTACACTTATTTAGGCTTCGCTTTCTGTTTTGTTTTTAGAGATCAGCGGAGAGCTTAAAGTGTTTCCCAAGCCCCTCTAACCTGGTAAGATTCAACCGCCAAACTCTTTTCCTGTGGATCTTGTTATGCTTTGATTTTAGGCTTTATTAGGGCAGATCTAGAGTAGGTCTTACTCTAGAATATGATCATTACCCCAAGTTGTAACCTTTCTGCCGTTTCAGCTAGATGCTAAGGATGTTAAAGATGTGTTTACAAGAATTCCCCTAGCAACACTCTCATTCGAGGGCTGCTCTAACTCTAATATCTCTATCCTAATCTTAACTCCATATAGTACCTGCTTTCTGGTAAGCCTCAGGTGGTCTTACTCTGCATATATAGCCCAGCTATGTTAGTCAGAGTTCTCCAGAAAAAGAGGTCCAATAGGATATATTTATCATTATCATTTTTAGGAATGGTGCACACAATTCTGGAGGCTGAGAAGTCCCAAGATCTGTAGTCAGCAAGGTGAAGACCCAGGAGAGCTGATGGTATAGTTCCAGTCCAAGGCCAAAGGCCTGAGAAGCAGAGAGCCAATCGTAAGTTCCAGTCCAAGTCCAAGTCTGAAGGCAGGAGAAGAATGCTGTCCCAGCTCAAAGACAGTCAGGCAGAGAGAGAGAGAGACTTACTCAGGCTTTCTGTTCTAGTCAGGTCTTCAACAGATTGGTTGAGGCCACCCACAGTGGAAAGGGCAATCTTCTTTATTCAGTCTACCAATTCAAACATTAATCTCATCCAGAAACACTCTCATAGATACACCCAAATATAACGTTTAACCAAATATCTGGGCACCCCAGGGCCCAGTCAAGTTGAGACATAAAATTAACCATCACCTCAGCCTTCAGCCATGGCTTTGTGGGGGATTCACACATAGACTTCTGGAACCCCCCCTTTGCATGGTGCCTTCCTTTCCCTTGCACTGCCCCATGGTTTCCAGCCATTTCAACTGTCTTGAAGTCTGATCTCTGCCTCCTCAGCCCAGTTGGATCTCCTTACTCTGCTCAGACTCTCACTTTGTGCATAACAGTTGGGAAACTGTGCCCAAGTAGAGGAGCTAGGTGATTTGGGGGCTCACCTCATGAGTTTCCTTTCTCTTAGGATCGGTCTTGTGCTTCCTTTTGTCCTGTCTGAAAGTAGTTACCACAGAAATTTTGTCCATTTTTATAGTTGTTTATGGTGGGAGGAATAACCTGGTACCACTTAATCATTGCTGGAAAAGTGGTTAATTTACAGCTCCTTTTATAGGGGAGTATACAATTGGGTCATCTTTTTGTTATTGATTCTTAGGGGTTCCTTATAAATCCTAGTTACTAATCCTCTTTTGGTTATATGAGTTCATTTTTCTTAGTCTTGGCTTATCTTTTTAGCTGCCCATGTTGTCTTTTCCCATACAGAAGTACTAAATTTTAATGTAATAACATTTATTTATATTTTACTAAACGATTTGTGCTTTTTGTGTGTCCATTTCCTCAGCTTCTGAACACTGAGCCTTGAACAGGCTCAGGGCTCAGACTTCTCTATCTACATTAATACCCAAGTAATCTAATCTTGTTTCTTCTGTACACTGATGGCTTTTATACCTAGCTCCTCCTCTGAATGCCAGCCATATACAATAGTTTAAAGGACCCCTGCTGAGCTAGATACTATCTTTCTTCTCTTATTACCCAAGTTTCCTGAATGGGAAGTCTGCAGTCACTGCCTCCATTTCCTCGTTGTCCACTCACTGTTCAGCCCACAGCAGCTTGGCTTTTGTCCTACTATTCCACTGACTGATACTGTTGAGATTTTTTCTTAAGCAACACAGCCCACTCCCTTTTCTTTTCAAATCAAGTCTTAGGTGAAATCACAATATATTAAACAGATAGAAGCAGCAGTGCCTTGGCAATAGCTTGGGGAGGATAAGAAATGCTCACTTTTCTCATCTCTCCAAGTTGCTCCAGAGGCACCTTTACTGAGCCCTGCTTATCTTTCCAACCTCTCTATTCCTGCAAACATCCTAATCTCCAGCCATACTGAACTATTTGGAGACTCTTGTATCCTTTCCATCTCTGTGCTTCTGCACAATGCTCGTTCATCTGCCTTGAACTTGCTTTAGCCAGTTCTCTTGGCTCAAGTAGCACCTCCCAGCCCACCTTCCTCTTTATCATTCCTTCTTTTTTTGTATCTCTATTATCACACTTAACCACACTGAATTGTAACCTTCTATTTACACATCTGTCTTCCCTACTAAAGTGAGAATTTCTATAGATCAGAGACCCTGTCTTTTCTCCTTTAATCTCTTTAATGTATTATCAACAATGGAATGAATAAATCAATGAATGAATGACAGAGGAAGCTGAGCTAGGCCAAAGTCAGAATTGGGAGACCACCAAGTTTTTAAAAACAGTTTATTAAGATGTAATTCACATACCATACAATTCAGAGGGTTGTACAACCACCACCATAATCTAATTCTTAAAAATTTTTGTACCCCACAAAAGAAAACTCTACCATTTAACAGTCACTCTCCATTCTCCTACCCCCAACACATTCCCCAGCCCTAGACAACCACTAATCTACTTTCTCAGACGACCAAACTGAACATAGGTAAATTGACCACAAATCCTCAACATCTACCCGATTTTGGACGATAATATGAAATTTGGCAGATAGTTGCCCCACTTTACCAACTTGCACTGCAGAAATTTAAACTTATACTGCAGTTTCAGGTATGATCTACTTTTTATTAGACAGATCGGGAGTTTATTAAAACTAGATCCACATTTAACAAAGATGGTTTGGGTTGGTCTTGCTTACTCATTGTTGCTTTTGAAGTAAACCCCCTTTAGCTGGTTATAGTTTTGGCAGAAAAGAGGGTAACTGAAAAGACTCACAACCTCTGGTAGCAATTGTGAAAAGTGCCTGATAACTAGAAAATACCGTGGATTAAGCATTACAGGAGTGTTTATTTTTGGAGCTTTTATTTTTAACGCGATTCTTCCACAGGCTCACCTGTGGACGGCTTCTGTGCGGGTGAACACGCGGGAAACCTCCAGAATCAGAACTCGGTGTTCCAGGAGGCCGCATTTTTCGAATCGGGTCGGGCGTAGCTCGCGGCCAGGCTGCGGCGTTTCCCCTCGCGGCCGCGCATCCAAGTCGCGTGCGCAGTGACGCAGCCGGCGCGCGGTGACGCGGCGCGCGGCGCGGTGCACGCTGGGATATTTAAGTCTTCTCCGCGGCGCGGAGCCGCGATGTCTCCGGCGGCTGCGGCGGCTGGAGGAGGCGACCGGCGGCGGCCGATAGCGAGTGTCAGGGAGGCCCAGGGCCGGGGCTGGGGCTCCGGCGGGCCGGCTGGGGCGGCGCTCCTCGGGCTGTCGCTGCTTGGCCTCGTGCTGTACCTGGTGCCGGCGGCGGCCGCGCTGGCCTGGCTGGCTGTGGGGGCTACCGCGGCCTGGTGGGGGCTGAGCCGCGAGCCCCGAGGTTCGCGCGCTTTCTCCTCGCTCGTTCGGAACGCGCGGCGCCAGCGAACGCTGCTCGTCTCGCCTCCGGCCAAGTCGGCAGTAAACGGAAATCTCCTAGAGCCGCGGACGCTGCTCGAAGGACCCGACCCCGCTGAACTGCTCCTTATGGGCAGTTACCTGGGCAAGCCCGGCCCCCCGCAGCCTGCCCCCGCTCCGGAGGCCAGGGACCTGCGAGAGAGGCCTTGCCGCCGCCCACCCGTCCGCTCCCCGCCGCCCGCTCCCTCGGCGCATCGCGTTCGCCACATTCACCCCTCTCTCCCCACCCCTCTTCTCCGATCCCCTAGGAGGCCTTCCCACCGGTAAGATACGCTGACCCTTCCCCAGACCCTCCTTTCTGTCGACTGGCTTTGAACTGAGCACTTGACCTTTGAATCCGATTTTCTTTTTCATTAAGTCCAAAGTGGCTTGTTTCGTTTTGTGCTCTTTAAACACCTTGGTGGGTGTCACCCATCTCCTGCCCCCCTTTAACCTTTGGAAGGAGATGTAATGGCAAAGCTGTTGCCTTCTTTGCGGTTCATAAAACTGTCTACATTTCAGTACAGTAGAGATTTAGCAGTATACTGGTAAACCGCTAAAATACCCCTACTTCGGGTGAAAATATCTTTATCTTTCCAGTGTATTCACATAGTATGTTTTGTTAATATTTTTTTTCTTTGGACCAATAAGAGAAATTCTATCCGCCGAACTCCCAAGAAACACCTCTTTGATTGGTAAAACTTGATTGATAAAGATGTTCAAATTAAAGAGACATTTTCATTTAGTCCAGATAGCTGAGTGATACAAGAGAACACAAAAATTTGGTGAAAATACTAGATTCTTGAAAAATACATTTAGTTGAGAAGATGAACATTTAGGCGTTAAAAATGTTTGACTTTGGGTGTGTATTACTGATGACTTGGCATGAAAGATTGAAGGATTTGAAAAGCTCCCCCCTGCGTGTCCTAAAGCACACTTTTCTTCCATTGTAGTTTTACGTGTGTGGGCAAGGTTTTCAATTTCCCTCTCAAATTGTTGAAGTCCATTGTAGAGACAGCTGTTAAGCAGCTGCCGCTTTATGCCCTTAGATGGAATGGGGGAAAGTTGCCATAAAAAGACTGGTTCTGTGTTGCTTAGAAATAAGTTTAAACTCTCCGGAAAATAATCTCAACCCACATGGTTCTTTCGTTAGTCATTTAAATTTTCTGATATTCTTTTAATCCTTCTTTGGTTCCATAACGTGTCTCGTTCTCCACAGGGATTGTGGGACTTTATCAAATCGGTTTGTAATAACACCTCGAAGACGATATCCAATCCAGCAGCCCCAATATTCCTTTCCGGGGGTGCTTCCCACCGTGTGCTGGAATGGTTGTCACAAGAAGGCTGTGCTCTCTCCTCGGAATTCCAGGATGGTGTGCAGCCCAGTGACGGTGAGGATAGCTCCTCCCGACCGCAAACTGACTCGTTCTCCAAGGTGAGTATAATTGTTGGGAGAATTGACTCCTGTTTTGTCTACTTTATTCTTCTGTGGTGGTTCCTCTGACAAAACAACTTATAAAGCAAAAAAAAGGAAGTAGCTGCTTATCAAATGAGAAATCCCAAATTCTAGTTGAACTATCTTTTATTTTTTTGCTTTTTGCCTTCAACTGTAGCTTTAATTACTCAGGGCAATTTCTCTGAGTGTATAAATTATACTTTTGCTTGTTGATTAGCTTCTGATTTCCAGTGACTGAAGTCTATGCTATATGGCATGATAATTAAAATATCTTAATGCGAGAATCTTGTCTTTCATTGCAGACCAGAGCAGATGATCAGCTCAACACTGTCCTCACCATCAAGTAATGCCCCAGACCCATGTGCAAAGGAGACTGTACTGAGTGCCCTCAAAGAGAAGAAGAAAAGGACAGTGGAGGAGGAGGAGGACCAAATATTCACTGACAGCCAGGAAAATAAAAGAAGGTAACAGACCCAGCAGAGTACTACACCAGCTTCCCGCATGGACTGCTGGGGTTTATTGAGCTAGAGATCACTCCCAGAGGGACACAGGGGCCAGCTGCAGGTGATGAGCTTTAGTAGGGTCCCTTCTTTGGCTTTCATGGAAGAGCTTGGTAATAGGGCTTTAATGCTGTTTATTTCCTAATGCACAGGTTAGATGAATTTTATAATTTATCTTTTCCATAAGTACTAGAGATAAGCCAAGAAGTCTTAGCCACTTTAGTCTTGTACTTTTGATGGAAATGTGTTAAGTTTTATTTTTGAGGGAGAATGCTGAAAGTCTTCCCCCACAATCTTGTGTTGTTCAATTATTTGGGTAATCACCAGTTTAAATGACATAATTGTGCTGAAGGGAACGCTTGGCAAAGAAAAGTAAAGATTAGAGCATGGTGGATTTGTCAGTAATGAGAGTAAAACCAATTTCATTATTTGGTTTTCTTTAACTTAATGAAAATGGAGTAAACAATCTGTTTCCTAAGTTTGGAAAGAGAGGAGGTTAAAGTCACTAATTAAGCTGCAGAATTGCTTGTGGCTTTCCAAGAAGTCAGCTAAGGATTCCGCTCATCTTTTAATTCAACACATTGAGCAGCCACTACATGCCAGAGCCTATTACAGGTAACTGGATAGAGCAGTGGACAAGACAGAGTCCTCACAGGACTTGTTGAGGGAAAGAGACAAAAAAAAAAAAAAAAAAGATAAAATAAACAAGGTCATTATAGATTATAGGTGTATGGAGATAAAAAAAAAACCAGGGTGATATAACCAAGGAATGAGAAGGGGGCTTCTTTGTGTAAGGTGGTCAAGGAAGCCTCTCTGAGGAGACAGTGGATCCGACAGGTTCAAAGTTGACCATCTTTGATACTGTAGGTGACCAAATTAAGTAGGGAAATATTGATCAGTGCAAGTGCATTTATGTATCATAGAAAGATCAGGTGGTGATGACTAGGTTATGATTTACAAGTGAGCCATTTGAGCTAATGTCAGCTAGCTAAGCAGGAGTTGTGGGGAGAAGAATAACTATTCCTGTGTTGTTAGGTTCTCGTGTTCTCCAGGATGCTAATTTTTCTTGATCCTAGTCAGCCTATAACTGAGGATTCTGTAATATCTTTCCCATTATTGGAATAAGCAGTGATTATGTGCACCATGCGTAGACGCTTCTATGTGGTATGTAAAGTTTTTCCCTGACAGATTTGCCTTATTGACCTCCAGAGCACTATGGAATGTGTGGGTTGGTGCCTAAAGTGTTTCATTTTTAATTGTGGATGGTAGGTTAAATTTGTGATTGTAATACTTTGGTGAGAAGTTAGCAAATAATTGTTAACCTGAATAGTTCAAAAAGTCTTGAAGTATTTTCATACTTTCCTTATTGCCAGGACAATCTTAGAATAAATTTACCTTTCAGAATCTTTGGGATTTGAAGCAACGTTTTCCTTGTCTAGCATGAAACCTATGCTCTACAGAAATAGTGAAAGGTCCCAGGAATGTGACACTATACTTTAGGAAAAAAAGTCATTCAATTGAGAGTTTTTTGATTTGTCACAGGCGCCATGATAGCAGTGGGAGTGGACATTCAGCGTTTGAGCCCCTGGTGGCCAATGGAGGCCCTGCTTCCTTTGTGCCTAAGTAAGTAAGAGTCCATCTGGATGGGAGAGACTGTTTGGGAAAAGGTCATTATCAGAGTTATTGACCTGGAGATTTTCCTTTGGTTTTTGTGTTGCTTTATTAGTTCAGGGTCAAAGCTTGGAAATGAGAGAGGAACATTTTCAGTAATTTGCCACAATAGTTATCTTCTAATTCCTTTTAATATTTTTTCATTAATATGGATAAAATATACTAAGGCTAAGAGGATTTGTAAATTTATTTAATATATGAGTATATAAACAGAAAGAGCACAAGGTTTGTGCAATGGATAAAATGCAACAATATGAAATTTAAGATAAATGTTAAGTTTCTACGTTCGAGAAAGAATCGAATGGAAGGGAAAGTGGCTCAGAAATATGTTTGAAAGGACTTGGGGTAACTTACATGCTTAATTTGAGTCAGCAGTATGATATGGCTGCCAAAAAAGCTAATGTGCTCCTAGTCTGTGCCTAGAAGAACAAAGACTAGAATGAGGCAGGTAAGTGGTAGTCCTGCTTTCCTTAGTTGCCTCAGATTGTCCGTGGGATGTTGCCTTTGGCTCAGTGTACTACACTTGGAGAGAGGAAATACACAAACTGAAATTCATTCTCAGTGAAGTAACTAAGGTGTTAAGGGGGGTGATGGTGGCTGAGGGAGTTTTGAAGGTGTAGAAGTACTAGCCCAGAGGAGAAAAATCTCAAGGGAATAAGGAAACAAAGGAGGGAAGGATATTTGGTCTCCAAAAACTGAAGGACTGTCACATGAAAGAAGGAAGACAACTTACTTGGTTCAGCTCCATGGGCAAAAGTTGGAGGAAATACATTTTCGTTCACCGTAAGAATAAAGTGGTCCGTGGTGGACATCCATCACTCTAGGAGACAGTGAGTTGTCTGCATTGTAACAGAGCGTGGATGACTATTCCACAGGAAAGATATGGGGAAGTTCTGTTTTAGGTGGTGTGTTTTGACACATATACACCTGTGAAACCTTTACCGCAGATAATGAACATAACTATCACCTCCAAAAGTTTCCCCATGCCCCCTAGTGATACCTCCTTCCAGTCCTTCCACCATGCCCAGGCATCCTCTGATCTGCTTTCTGTCACTATAGATTAGTGTGCATTTTCTAGAATATTATGTAAGTGGAATCATACTTCTAATTTTTAAAATATTTGGCTTTCCCTTTCTGACTTTGGTCAGATATATTTAGCCAAATTGTTAACAATAAAATTCAGAGCAGTATGCCTTTTTATTAAGTTTATTTAAGAAACTTAAATGTAACCGTGAATGAAGCCTTAAAAGAATGTTGCCTTCAATAGCACATCTAACTATGTTTTTCCCTTTTTTAGGCCTGGGTCTCTGAAGAGAGGTCTCAATTCCCAGAGCTCAGATGACCACTCGAATAAGAGATCCCGCACCTCCTCTGTGAGCTCCTTGACAAGCACGTACACGGGTGGCATCCCTAGTTCCAGCCGCAATGCCATTACCAGTTCTTACAGCTCGACTCGAGGTTTCTCTCAGGTTCGTTCACCCTGTGGGCTGGGAGAAATGGGTTCCCAGCGTTCATTCATTGATTAGCCAGTGTTTACTAACCACCTTCCATCTGTCAGATGTTGGGATTACCTCTAAGCTAACAGAAGATACAAATCGTTGAATGATAACTGTAGACAAATGGGCAGAATAGAAAGCCCAGAGAGTAAATCCCTGCATCTGTGGAAACCTGATGCAAGACAGAGCCATGATTGCAGATAAATGGACACAAGATGAATAATTCAATAAATGATATTAATTTGAAAAGGTAGATCGAGTCCGGATTGCATTGAGTCATAAAAGAAATTCATCCTATAGGCATTGAGAATTTAGTGAAAGTTTTCTAGACGAGAAGTGGTTGTAATTTTTTTTTGGAAAGAGAATTTGGTATAACATAGGGAACCGAGCACCCTTTGCTACCAGACGGACTTGGGTTCAAATCTTTTCTCCAACACTTAGTAGCTATAGGGCCTTGAGCAGTAAATCACTTAAACTCTCTTTTTCTCATCTCTAAAGGATTGTTGTAAAGATTGGAAGTAATGTTTGAAAAGTGCCCATTACAGTGCTTGTCGGTAAGTGGGTACCCAATATATAGTAGCTAGGAAAAAATAAAGCATGTGTGGAGGAAGATTTTCAAGGCGAGAAAAATTTTGAGATAAGTTAATCAATCCAGAAGGCTCTTACAGTAATATAAATGAAATATGAAGGCCCAAGACAGAGCAGTTGTGGGAATACAAAGAAGAGGATGATAGTAACCTTTACCCTGAGCACTTATTCTATGCTAGGCATTATGCTGTGCACTTTACATACATTTATTCATTTAATCATCACAACAGACCTATTAAGTACATACTCGTTATCCTTATTTTCTAAATCTTTTTATTTTGTCGAATTTCAGATGTACACAAAAGGAAAGAAAATATCATGATGAACGTCCATTTAGCTTCATAGTTAACAGTATTTTGTCAGTCCTGTTCCATCAGCGTTACTCCCCCCACTCTCCCGTCCTGCCCCCCATTTGTTTTTGCTCTTCTGTTTTAAAGTAAATTGCAAATGTCATTTCACCTATAGGTACCTCAGTGTATTTTTAAACTTTTTTGTGTGTCTGAGAGGAAGATTTGCCCTGAGCTGACATCTGTGCCGTCTTCCTCTTCTTTGTACATGGGATGCCTCCACAGCATGGCTGATGAGCAGAGCAGGTCCACACGCAGGATCCAAACCTGCGAACCTGGGCCGCCGAGGCGGAGGCCTTGCAGCTTTAACCACTCAGCCATGGGGCCAGTGCCTTAAATGTTTTTTTTTTAACATTAATAACCACAATATCATTATTCCTCTTAAACAATTAATAATGATTCTTTCTATTAGTTAATATCACCCCATGTTCAAATTGCCCTTATTACCCCAAACTATCTTATTAGTTACTTTGTTTGAATCAGGGACCAAAACTCAATTCATTCCATTTGGTTCACTTGTCTCTCAGGCTCTTTTAATCTGTGGTACTACTACATCTCTTTTTTTCATACTTTGGAAAAAACTGGATCATTTTGTTATGTAGAATTCCCCACATTCTGGATCTAGTTTGCGTCATTATGTTGTCATTTTAGCATACACTCTATCCCCTGCTTTCTCTGTAAATGGGTAGTTGGACCCTGAGGCTTGGTTACATTCAAGTTCAGCTATTTTGGCAGAATGTTGTGTAGGTGGGGCTGGGTACTTCCTGTTGCATCACCTCAGGAACACATGATGTCTGGTCACTTCCCTTTGGGGATGTTAATATTGATCACAGCATTCAGGCGATGTCCGTCTGATCCTTTCATTTAATTTTCCTGTGAGCTTTTCATCTGATGATTTTAGCAGCCATTTATCATCTTTGCCTAGGTCCATTGTTTGCAAAACAATCGTTCCCTCTGCATTTTTAACTGAAATTCTGTATAGAAGAACATGCCCTACCTGTAGGAATGACGGGATAATAAGAAGGCATTGATTCTGTAGCTACCTCCATAGTTGGCCAATGAAGGTTTTGCTGCTGTTATTGATTGTCTTTATGAATTTATGAACTTTTGTAAAGTTCATGATCCTTAATACATGATCCGTAATACATTGTAGTTGTTCTTTTTGATGTGCAAACTTTTCTAACTTTGGCCAGTGGGAGCCCTTTCAAATTGGCTCCTGTATCCTTTTGACCTCAGTAGTCTTAGATAGCTTCATTGCTTTTTGCCCCTCGCCCCCAAAATCCTTCTTGTACATTTCCAACCCAGACTTATGTTGGCTATTTCTTCAGATAGCCTTGGTTTCTTTCAGTTCGAGATGATATTTAGAGACTACCAGCTGGATTCTAGGAGAGTTAAGATATACATATCCTCTAGAAAGAGGACTCTAAATCATTAATTCTTATTGATATTTCAAATTCAGATTTAGGATTACAGAATTTTTTACATAATTTCTTTGATTTTATATTTTTATGTACTCTTATACAAAAAAATGTTGGTTCATATTATTTGCTTGATCCTAGTACACACAATTTCAAAATAACAATGTAGTGTCATTATTAAAAGTAAGACTTAAGAAATCAGCTTAAGAAGTATTTGTAGTTCATTTTGTTATTAGTGTATATCCCTCTACAGATACTGAGAATGTACAATCAGAGTATGTTTTTTAAAGTAACATGAATTAATTTGTTCTCAGTTGGTTACATGACCGCCTTGATATACAATGAAGTTCATTTGTTCAGTAGGTTTCAACATTTTAGGGATTTCTATGTTTTTCTTTTTGATATAGTTTGTTTTCAGTTATGTAAAATACTTAAATTGTTCCAAAAGACATGTAATAAAACAAGATAGACTCGAAGTCCAATTTCTTCTCTTTTCACTCCACGTTGTTCCTGTCTTCTCTATTTTTATTTTTATTATCCTTCCATTGTTTGTCTGTTTTTTTAAACTATGTGCAAATCAGTGTCCATCTCTAAACCCCCACCTTCTAATATCTCAGGTTGTAATACATACAAGTTTGAGCCTTGCTCTTTTCACTTACTGTATACTAGAGGTCACTCCGTAGGCAGTATATATAGAAATTCATTCTTTTTCTTTTTTTTTTTTTTTTCCAGCCATGTGGTTACTCTTGTCCTCTATTGGTAAACAGTGGGTTGTTTCAATCTTCAGCTCTTACAGATAGTGCTACAGATAATACTTTGGTTCATATGTCATTTCACACTGTGGCCATTGTACTTCTGGGATAGATTCCTAGAAGATAGATTCCCAGGTCAAAGATTAATTGCATGTGTAATTTTGCTGGATATTGTTAAATTCCCCTCTTTAGAGTGTGTACCACTTAGTGTTCCCACCAGCATGGTTTGAGAGTGACTGCTTCTCTACAGTCTCAACCAACAAATTAGGTCGTCATACCATTGGGTTTTTATCGGTTTGACAGGTGAGGAATCGTATTTATTTTGTGTCTCTTCAGTGAGTTTGAACAGCATTTTATATGTTAGAAAAACATTCCAAATGAACTACAGATTTAAACTGTACAAGTGTTTGTGAAAACAGGCTTCTCATGCATTGCTGGTGGGACTGTCAGGTGGTACAGTTCTCTAGAGGGCAGAGTGGGAGTACTTACCAATGTTAGAGATGCACATGCCCTTTAATCCAGCAGATTTACTTTTAGGAATTAATCCTACACATGTACTCAAAGACATATACAAGGATGTTGATTGTAGCATTATTTTAATAGCAGAAGCTTGGAAACAATGTAAATGTACCTTTTCAGGAGGCTGGTTGAGTAACTAACTTACAGTATTTCCAGTATTTCCAGTAAGTTGAAATACCACGTAACTATTGAAAAAATAAGGCAGCTTAATGGGCATTGATGTGAATGATCTCAAAAATACATTGTTATAAAAACAAGGTGCAGAACCACGTGTATAATGTTCTCTGTTATTTGTGCTGCTGGTTTCTTTAATCTTTTAATGTGCATGGAATACTTCTGACAGGATATATTGGAAGCTGGTAGTAACTATTGAGATAGGAGGGAAACTTAATTTTTACTGTATGCTCTACTTGTTGGAATTTGTAACATGTGCTACAAGTATTACCTTTCCTCGTTTCAAAATTTTTTAAGTATAGATAACTGTTAAGTAAACAGTAAAATCCCCCTGTCCTGACTATCCCAGTCTCCATCTCATAGGTACCTATTGTTAATATTCCTACTGTGTGCATGAACATAGTATAGAGAGTTTTTGGACTGTTTTACACAAATGGGATCATGGCATATGTGCTTTTTTGCCATTATTTTAATCATTATATATTGCATAACATTACATGTCGTGTAACCTGTCTTTTTTTAATGGCTTTTTTTTTATTACATTATAAGTCTGGGAAAGCAAATATCATAAGTGTATAGCTCCGTGTAACTACCACCCAGGTCAAGTAATAAATCATTTTCAACACCCTAACACCCTTCTCATATCCACTTCCACTCACTACTCCTTCCCTCCTGAATATTAGCACCATGTTTAGTTTTCCCTGTTTTTGAACTTTATATAACGTTGGGCTTCTTTCACTCAACATTTTACTTGTGAGATTCATCCATGTTGTTGCATGTAGCAGCAGGTCTTTCATTTTCAATGCTGTCTACTGTTCTGTTATATGAATATACCACAATTAATTTATCCTACCATTGGCCAATTGGCTTTCCAGTTTGGAGCTATTATGCATAAGGCTGCTATGGACATTCTTGTATAAGTCTTTTGCTGCACATATATAATGTATGTGTATGTTCAGTTTTAGCAGATGCTGTTGAACTTTTTTTTAAAGTGCTGTTTCTGTAGATACTCCTGCCAGTGCAGTATGAGATTTTGTTCCTGTGGTTACATGTCCTCACTAACATTTAGTGTAGCTAGTCTCTTTAATTACCCATTCCAGGGGGTGTGAATTAGTATTTCATTGTGGTTTTAATTTGCATTTCCCTGATTAATAGTGAAATAAAAATATGAACTGTTCATTGACCATTTGTACATCCTTTTTTACAAAGTGCCCATTCCTGTTTCTTGGCTGTTTTCTATTAGATTGTCTGTCTTTTTCTTACTGATTTGTGTAAGTCCTTTATATATTCTAGATACAAGCTCTCTGGGAATTATGTGTGTTGCAACAAATAAGTGTCCTACTCTCTGGCTCACCATTTCACGCACTTTCAATCTTTTCACTTACAGTTAATGTATTTGGTGTACTGTTTAGGAAATTTTTGCCTGCCTAAGGTCATGATGATATTCTTTTATGCTACCTTCTAGAAGCTTTATTCTTTTTCCTTTCACATTTGGATCTGTAATACATCTGAAATTGATTTTTGTGTATGGTGTGAGGTAGGGATCAAAATCTGTGTTTTTCCATAAAAATATCTGTTTGACTTAGCAACGTTTATTGAAAGGACCATCCTTTCCCTATTGCTCCACAGCACTGCCTTCGTCATAATTTAAGTGTCCATAGCTGTGTGGATCCATTTCTAGATTCTGTTCTGTCCCATTGGTCTGTTTTTCTACTCTTGTGCCTGTCTTTTTTCCACCCTATGCCACACAGTCTTTAAGTTTTGATATCTAGTAGAATTAAGTCATCCAACTTTCTCATTTCTGTCATTCCTCTTCAGAATTGTCTTGGATCTTAGCCCTTTGCATTTCTGTATAATTTTAGAATGAACTTGTCAATTTCCACCAAAAAAAAAAAAACTTGCTAAGATATTGATTAGGATTGCCTTTAATCTGCCATTATTTTGGAGAGAACTGACATTTTTACAGTATTGAATCTTCCAATCCATGAACATGGTATATCCTTCATTTATTTACATCATCTTTAATTTCTCTGTAAAGTGGTTTTTACATAGCTTTAACAAGTTTATTCATAGGTATATGTTTTTGCTGCTATTATAGATAATACATTACAAATTTGACTATTGCTGATGTATAGAAATACAACTAATTTTTGTATTCAGAAAATTTGCTAAATTCTGAATATTCATCTGTATATTCTTTAGGATTTTTGTGTGTACATCATGTTGTCTACAATAATGACAGGTTTTTTTCCTTTCTTTCCAATCCTTATATTGTTTGTTTATGCCTTGTGGCACTTGGACAAGACCTCCAGTACAATAAAGTAGGCCTCTGTCCTTGAGTAGAAATGATAGGAAACATCCTTGTCTTATTTTTCCTAATCTGAGAGGGAGCATTTTCCATGTTTTGTGTTACATATGACATTTGATGTTGGTTTTTTGTAGATAGCCTTTATTGGATTAAGCAAGTTCCTTTTCTAAAGTTGTATTGCCAAAAGAACCAATTTTAGAAGCCACTCTATTATGTGTTTTTCTATTTCTTTAATTTCTGCCCCTATAGATATTGTTTTCTTTTTCTCTTCACATTTGATTTTCTAGGATTTCTTTCTGATTTTAAGATTTTATTTTTCCTTTTTCTCCCCAAAGCCACCTGGTACATAGTTGTGTATTTTTAGTTGTGGGTCCTTCTAGTTGTGGCATGTGGGACACCACCTCAGCATGGCCTGATGAGCGGTGCCATGTCTGCACCCAGGATTTGAACCTGGGCTGCTGAAGCGGAGCATGTGAACTTAACCACTCAGCCACGGGGCCGGCCCCTCTTTCTGATTTTTTAATTTGGATTGTTAGATTACAGTTGTTTGTTCAGCCTTTTCTCCTTTCTGATATATGCATTTAGGTTATGCATTTCCTGTAAACTCAATTTTAGCTGTATCCCACAAGTTTTGAAATAGAAGTACTTTTCATTTTTATTCAGTTCAAAATATTTTCTGATTTCCTTGTGATTTCTTTGACCTCATCAGTTACTTAGGAGACCATTGCTTAATTTCTAAACGGTTGGGAACTTTCTAGTTATCTTTTCGTTACTTGTTTTTCAGCTTAATTCCACTAGGTCACAAGATGTACTCAAATCAATCCTTAAAATCTTTGGAGATGTGCTTTATGGCCCAGCACATGTTTAGCTTTGGTAAATGTTCCAAGTTCACTTGAAAAGAAATTTTATTATGAAGTGCTCAGCTGTGGTTTATCTTCCTTGGCATTTGTTGTGTGGCTTGATGTCTTTTGATGATTTTGAAAAACTCTCAGTTGTTCTCTTCAGATACTGTTCTGCCCTATTTTCTCACCTGTCTCTAGTATTCCAGGACACATTAGGCCTTTTCATTGTGTCCCATGTGTGTCTCTTCTTGTGTTTTCCATTATTTTGTCTCCCTAACTTCAGTTCTTCTGTTACCTAATTTACTAATTTCCTTCAGCTTTGTGGAACCTGCCATTTAACCCATCTATTGCATTCTTAATTTCAGTTATTGTATTCTTTTTTTAGTTAGCATTTGTCTGCCAAGATTCTCCATGTTGTTGTTTAATTCTTATAATAAACAATTACTCTAAAGTCTTGTTCAATAACTGCAGTGTTTGAATCTTCTGTGGTCTGTTTCCCATTTCTGGTTTTTCTTCTCTTGGTTATTGATCAAATTTATCGTTATCTTTTTATATGCTTGATTTCGTTGTTTTGTTTCTCATTTTCTGTCGGATATTGAAAAACACATGTAACAATGACTTGAAGCTCTGAATGATGGTGTCTTCCTCCAGGGAAGGTGCTTTTGCCTCTGGGCAGCTAGGATGGGGCAGATTGCCTCTGTCCAGTCGGAACCGACGTGATTGTGAGTCGGTTGTCAGTTGTTGTCAGGGCTAGTTTATTTCTGATTTGCCCTGTATTCTAGTGTGTAGCCTTTGGGATCCCAACCAAAAGCCTGAGGTGTTTATTAGGGCCTCTCTACTTTGGAAAGCCCTGAATTCCAGTTTTTGTCTTTCTAGCCTTGTGAGACTGCCAAAAAGTTTTCTCAGCCTCTTAGCTGCAGCTTTTACTTTTGGAATTGGCAATCACCATGAGGGAAAAAGTCAACCGGAATGTGGGGCTTACCTCTTGGCTGCTCTTCTCTGTCTTGTCTCCACAAGGCCTCATTGCCTTGGTAGCTCTTCCATACCACCATACCTTCAAACAGATGTATTTCGTGTTTCTTCAGCGTTTTCTGCTTGTCCGCAGCAGGAGGGTTGGTCTAAAACAACATAATCAGCCATTGCCTGAAACATGATCACATTTTGTTCTAAGCACCATTCCTTCCAGGGGAGCCTGTGATCTACTGCAAGAAATACACACACTGACACTAATGCTGGTGGGCAGTCTATTGTGAGTACTTACCGGTCCCCTATTGATGTGTGTTATTTAAGTATATGCTAAATTCTCACAAGTAAGTCTTAGGAAGGGGAGATTAACGTAATATGAAAATTTGTTATGTTGAAGCTTCTCTTTGAAAGAAATGTGCGCTGAAGTAGTGAATATCCCCAGTAGTCAATATAGATGACAGCCCTTATATTTGGTGCAAGTGGTAGTATGGATAGGTGCAAGTGGTAGTATAGATATTTGACTTAATTGTATTTTTCCGGAGGAACACTAGCAAAGACCCAAACTACAGCGGCTCAAACCAAAAGTTCTAGCTTTGATATTATAAAATCATTACAAATGTTAGACTGGTACCAATTCTAGGAAGTGAACCCTCCTCTGACCTCCTTGTGCATGGCATTGATATTTCCATGTGTCTTATAAGACTTGTCATTTTCCAAAGTAGGAATATTTACCATGGCCTTTAAAACTTTAAACCTCTAGCTTGCGTTTCTGACCTTGTCCTTTATTATTCCTTTGTATATACCCTATATTTAAGCCAAACCAGAAAATTGATTATCTTCTAAGAGCACTTAATAACTTTTCTGCTTCCTTCTCTTTGCTTGTTCTCTTCTCCATCTGGAATGATGTGTCCATCCCACTACAGGTCCGGAAAGTTTGTCTTTCTTCAAGTGTTTTTTGCCAAATCATGAAGAGCCATCTCAGATGTCACCTTCGTCCTTTATTGATTCTTCTAAACAAAGTCTGCGTAATCTGTTTCTTCTTGGGCTCCTTTTTAGAGACCTCTTTTATCTTTTGGCTATTATAGTCAATTTGTATACCATTCTATCTCTTTCCAGCTTGTAAATTTCTTGATGTTGGGAATGGTCTTGCTTATCTATGCATTCTTTGTAAAGTATAAAGGTGTAGTGCCTGTGTGAAGTAGAAACTCGACAAAAACTGAATTACAATCCAGAACTAAATGGGCTGCTAGACACATGGACTGTTTCTTTTTATGACTTGCCTTGTTGTAGTCTTTGCCCACTTTTCACTTGATATGTTTACTGTATGTATATGTAATTGCAAGACTCCCATTTTTACATGTTAAGGATATTAACTCATCACTTTAATTGAAAACATTTGCCTTTTAATTTTATTTGTGGTTTTGTTTTTGTTTTGGGGTTTGTCTTCTGCCCATGTAGATTTTATTTCTCTTTTATGGAAACATTAGTATGGTTGAAAATTCAAATGGTACAAAGGGTATACAATAAAGTCTCCTTCCCGCGTGGCACTATTTTTATATGGAAAGGTTCTTAGTTTTTATGTAACAGTCTGTCTGTTTTCTTTTGCTTTTGGAATAGAAAGTCGTTTTCCTACCCCAAGTTATTTAACAACTTCTATTTTTTTTGTATAGTTCTTTGTTTGTTACACTTGTTACATGTAAATCTTTAGTATACCTGGATTGTATGTATGTACAGTTCTGTGAAGTAGAGATAAAACATTTTTCCCCCTAATTATTGAAGCAGGTTGTCCTCAACCCTGGCTAAACATTGGAACCCCTTGGCACTTGGTTAAAAATGGAAAGTGTGAGGCCCAAGCATTTGTTGTTTTTCAAATGCCTGTTCTTCACCTAAGAATAACATAAAAAACTGTTATTAATTTCAGCATTTTTCTCAAGGTCATTCTGAGCCTTTGGTTTTCTGATATGGAACTGTTCTACTGTCTTACCACTTGTCTTTGATTTTAAATCCCTCTTTTCCTCTTTTGAACTTTATTAAGTATTGTTGTCTTCCTGTGCTTAAGTGAGTAAGAAATCAGTAGAGGCTTGTCTAGGAAAAATGTCTACAGTGATAGTTTAGTATTTTTGTAATTAGGTTAAAGACTTATTGAAACTCTTTGCAAAATGCTTGCTGTTTCTCAGTTACTTTGCTGCTGGGCCCCTATGAAGGAGGCAGAGATGAAAACAGACACTCTGCTATCAAGGGACTCAGCCTAATAGAAGAGACAGATGTATGGACAGTTACACTGTAACAATAAATACCATAGATGTTGCAAAAGTCATAAATGTCATGATAGCATATTTTTAAAAATGAATAAGGTAAAACTGGAAATTTAATGAAAACAAGACTAAATTAGATTTACTGGCTTATCTTCACTGGAACAGTTTCTTAATTTATTTTTATTATTTCCATAGGCAGTATAGAGTAAATGTGCCTGCATCGTAGCTCTAAACCATTATGAATGTAATATTCCACTTTTTAGTATATGCAAAAAGTACGTTCATTCCTTCTACATTTATTAGTTAGCATTCCATTACTGTTTCAGACTTTTTTTCCCATAGCTAATACTGGCAACTGACTTCTTTTTCCGGAGCATTTCTTCACAAAGAAATATTTTTTAGTCACTTAAAAGGAGACTTTATATGCAGTGATGACCAGAACCATAAAATTATATTGCCCGAGCGAGCTCCAGGTTTGCTTTCACTTCATCCCCTTGCCCGCTCCTACCTGCCAGGGCCGAACTGGCCCACCCCCTCAGAACGGCACGGCAGGCCTGGGAGCCCAACCAGTTAGCAGTCATCAAGTGAGACGAAAGACACCCCAGACTGTCCCCCACCTTCCGCACGGGGGAGCTCCCTGAGCCTTTCCCCCCTCCCCTCTCCAAGGTTAAAAGCCCGGAGCCGACGCCCCACAGGCCCGGGGTCCGGGCCCAACCTTGGGGCGGGTGGTGTGTGCAGAAAGTTCTAGTCAGGGTTAACTTCTGGCTTCGCGCCCTCCTCCCTACCGCCGCTGTCCTCCTGCGATTCCAGGCCAGCCTGCATGCCCCCAACTGTTCCACAGTCCTGGGCAGGGCAGGAAGCTGGCATGGCCGCCGGCTGGGCAGGCGCCACTTGGCCGGGCCAGTTGCTCTCTGGAACTCGCGCGGCACCTTCGTGCTGAGTCGGGTTCCCGGGTCTCCCGCCCGGTCACCCTAAGTGGCTTTCCCCCACTCTGTCCGTCGTGCTCTCCCCGGGAGTCTCCCTGTCTCTGCCTGCCCTGTCAGCTTTTCACCTCCTTGGTAAAAAAATATATATATATATATTATATTGAAGGTGGAATGCTAAACTATCAAAACTAGAGTCAGTCATGTTACTTTTATTTGACTTTTTAGCTGTGGAAGGGAAGTGGTCCCAGTTCATCACCCTTCTCAAGCCCAGCCTCATCCCGATCCCAGACTCCAGAGAGGCCAGCAAAGAAAATAAGGTAATCAGTTATTATTTACTGTGTGGATTAATGAGAGGTCAGGAAAGGAGGGAAATTTACTTGGCTCTTAGCCTTTCTGCAACTCTGATTTGGAGAACCAAAGAAATTTATTTCCAGAAGGATGGTGAAGTAGCAACGTGAGTGGCTCTCATCTCTTCTAGTTCTTATGTACTGGCTGTAGAGGCCTCTGGCTCTTTTCCTCATACTGCAGTGTGAGTGACGGGGGTGTGAGAGTAGAGGCCACACAGAATAGACTGAACAGAGTGAATAATGTCAGCGGGCAGTAGACTTCATGTTTTTGAGTCTAGCCGACCCTTTAGGTACATACAGTCAACTAGAATGCCACTCTAAGGGACCAGATCTGTGACTAGAACTCTCAGGAACTTGGCAGGTTGTAAGTAAGGTTTTGAAGATGATTGTTTTGTGCTTGTTTTACGACAGAGGTTTTACCGTGGCTTCCATGAACTGCCTCCCTTCACTTCTGTAGGTTTTCTTTTGACTTTTTTAATTTTTTGTCCTGGCATACTGAGATTGTAAATCATGGTTGTACTAGACTTTGGCCAGTTGGTAGTTAGGAAGGCATAAGAAATTATCAAGTACTTTGTGTCAGAAAATCTTTCTAAACTTAATTCTGCCTTTTCCTCCTATAGAGAAGAGGAGCTTTCTCATCATTCTAGTTCTTCAACTCCATTGGTAATAGACAAGGAGTCCCAGGGAGAAAAGGGTGAGTTGATAAATGCACAGGAGTGGCTCGTGGTGGTGGTCGAAGTGTTTATGGAGGATGTATGGACTTCTGCCAGTTTGAAAACACGCATTGAGCATTATTGGTATATGTAAGGTCTGGTAGATAGAGAGATAGAGGTTCCTGTCCTCAGAAGTTTATAGTCCGGCAAGGGAGAAAGGTGGCACAGACGAATACAGTAAAACCCAGGATAAGTGAGGGAAGGACAAGCTTAGGTTGGGATATCTGTGAGCAATCCAGGTAATTACTGTCCAGTAAGTTACATGCATGCATTTGGAGCAATTTTCTCTTTATATTCTCATGACTGTTAGAATAATCTTGCAAACACCATCCAAGAGCCCAAACCATGGAAGACAGAATCTTTCAGAGATACTCAGTGAAAATTCAACTTTAAAAACCAGGTGTATAGACAAACCTGTCTATTTCTGGAAGAGAGAAAGAAGAAAACAAGTCTGTATTTTTCTTTAGTTGCAGATGCAACTGCATGGAAGAAACAAAACTCGTGGAATTCCCCATCTACACCTGGCAGCTCTGGGCAACGTAAACGGAAGATTCAGCTGCTGCCCTCCAGGCGAGGGGACCAGCTGACCTTGGTACGGTCTTGTTTATCTACTCTTGCTCAACACAGCTTAGGTTTTAGCTCCCAGCTTAGCTCTCCTAAGTCTTCAGAGGGCTAAATACAGGTTTCTTCTAGTTTCTTCTGATTGACTTGACTTCTTTCTCTCTTTGGTAGCCTCCACCTCCCCAGCTTGGTTATTCAATTACTGCTGAAGACCTAGACTTGGAAAAGAAAGCTTCGTTACAATGGTTTAACAAGGTCTTGGAGGACGAGACTGGTAAGGAATATAGATCCGTTACACACTCGAGAGCGTTTGTTTCCTTTGGTCTTTCTCATCTGAGATATCCATTTGGGTCCTCAGTGGAATCTGAAGAAGAATGACTATTGAGACTGAGGGGAAGCCTTTCTAAATGAATTATAGTGAGACCTGAGCATCCCCATGCTCTGTGATACGCCACTGGAAAGACTTCCCAAACAGTGGATGATGATTTAATCTTTTCTTTCTTCCTTAGACACTGCCTCAAACTCTGTCACTGAGAACCCACCCACCACTCAGCCTTCTTTTCCTTTTACCCTGCCTGCTGCTGGGACTACTTCCTCCCCAACCTCCCTCCCAGCCCCAAGTGCTAACCCACTGTTGGAGAGCTTGAAGAAGATGCAGAGTTCCCCGGGCTTACCATCCTTCCCAGGTTAGTGGGAGAGCGTCCTGCGGAGCATATAATGACCTCAGCCTTTGTTTAGGTTGAAGTAAAAGCATCACTGGGAATTGTTGTAAGGGCAGAACCTACCCTGGCTTACCAGACCTGAGCTGGTGCAAGCCTGAGAGCTCAGAATTCTCTGGTCAGGAAACTGTAGGGAAACGGGCTGCGATACTTACAGCTGGGGATGGCAGCTCAGTTGTGGTAGTCAAATGGCTCTTGATTTGAAACCCAGTTTCTTAGCTGCTCCTGAGTCTTACTCTCATCATCTATAAAATGAGAATAATGCTGACCTCGTGAGGTGTCTCTGAAGTGTAAATGTGGTCACATAGTTAAGATGTCTTGTCACGTGCTTATTTGACCACAGGCACAAGATAGTATTAATTACTTTCCCTCTAGGTTGCCAAGGGTCTCTTGCTTATGCCAGCCCCATGCGTATGGCCCTGCATATGTACACACTCCTGTTATTGCACTTTATCATAAAGTAGTACATGTTAGGTATCAGCCTCTCCCAGGGCTCAAGGCAGAGACTGTCTCATTCATGGTTACGTGCTCTGCTTAACACATGGTGGGCAAAGATAGTAAATCTTTGTTAGATGAGTAAGATGTATGTAGGTAATTAACTGGACCTCAGTTCAAGTGATTGGATTTTTCTTGGTTTTCACACATTTAGCCCCCTCAATTAGGGCAAATTTTATCCCCTTCCATCTTTCTTATGATCTGTGAAGGGTAGAAATAATGAACACTTCCTTGATGTTAAAGAATGAATACGTTAAGGGCCTGTGGAATAGATTTAGTCATATTTGTTAATCAACTCTTGAATCCCTAGCACTGTGCTAGGCACAGGGTGGGATACAAAAGCATCGAATACTGTCACGTTTGAGTTACAGACCTTCCTTGATTTAACGATGGGGTTACATCCTGATAAACCTATCATAAGTTGAAAATATCCCAAGTCAAAAATGCATTTAGGGGCTGGCCTGGTGGCGCAGTGGTTAAGTTTGCATGTTCTGCTTTGGCGGCTCGGGGTTCACCGGTTTGGATCCCAGGTGCGGGCATGGCACCGCTTGGCAAGCCATGCTATGGTAGGCATCCCACATATAAAGTAGAGGAAGATGGGCACGAATGTTAGCTCAGGGCCAGTCTTCCTCAGCAAAAAGAGGAGGATTGGCAGCAGATGTTAGCTCAGGGCTAATCTTCCTCAAAAAATAAAAAAAACCTAAAAATAAAAAATGCATTTAATACACATAACCTACCGAACATGATAGCTTAGCCTAGTATACCTTAAATGTGCTCAAAACACTGACGTTAGTCTCCAGTTGGGCAAAATCATCCAACACAAAGCCTATTTTATAATAAAGTTGAATATCTCATGTAACTTACTCAATACTGTACTGAAAGTGGTTGTATGGGTGCAGGATGCTTGTCAGTGTATCACTTGTTTACCGTCTTGATCACGTGGCTGACTGGAGCTGGGGCTCGCTGCTGCTGCCCAGCATTAGGAGGGAGTATCACACCGCACATCACTAGCCCAGGAGAAGACTCAAATTCAAAATTCTAAGTATGGTTTCTACTGAACGCGTATTGCTTTCGCACCATCATACACCATTGTAAAGTCAAAAAATTGTAAGTCGAACCTTTATGAGTTGGGGACCGTCTGTATTCCGAATTCACTTTCTCTGTTCTTCTTCCCAGAATCTGCTGGAGTGGCAACCACTGTGGCCCATTTGCCTCCGAAGACACCCAGCCTTCTGGCCTCTCTTGGGTCTTCACAGTCAGGGCCCCTTCCAGGCACCTCTTCAGACTCCAAGTCCACGGTCACTTTCTTGGGGCTGACCCCTGCTTCTTCCACGATACCAGTCACTGACACCACCAAGTCACCTCAAGCCCCTCAAGCCGAGACATCTGCCAAATCCCAAGCCCTGTCTGCCCCATCCCCCACCCCCAAGCAAAGTATTCTCTTTGGAATGCTGAGCACCCCGCCTGCTAACCCTTCTGCCTCTGCGGCTCCTGCTGTGTCTTCAGCATCTCCCATGTTCAAGCCCATTTTTGTGGCCCCAGCTATCAGTGAGAATGAGGGCTCCTTGCAGGCTAGCCCTTCCAAGGTCACCACCACCACAACTTCCACGTCTGCCCTCCCCATGACTACCAGCACCCCTCCCCCGACTTTTAAGCCTATCTTTAGCAGCATGGGTCCACCTACATCTGTGCCCTTATCAACTCCCTTCTCCTTCAATCAGACAACTACTCCAGCCACTACCACAAGCGCCCCTCTATTCATTGGCCAGGCCAGTGCCGCTTCAACAGTGGCTTCTGTGACTACAGCCAGCACATCCGCAGACTCTGCTCCAAAGCCTGCATTTGGCTTTGGTGTGAGCAATGTGACCAGCACCCTGAGTAGCATGACTAGCACCACCACTTCCACTTCACAGTCTTTCCTCTTCGGGACTCCCCCTGCCTCTGGGGCCAGCTTTACCCCAGCCGTGGGCTCCATATTCCAATTTGGCAAGCCTTCTGCCATGCCTGCTTCTACGACAGTCACCACCTTTGGCCAGTCCCTACCCAGTGCCGTTCAGACAGCCGCCAGCAGCAGCACTGCCGGCTTTAGTGGTTTTGGTAACACCCTTACCACCTCAGCCCCAGTCACCACCAGCCAGCCGACGCTGACATTCAGTAGCACTACCACCCCAGCATTTAACATTCCCTTTGGCTCAAGCACCAAGCCTCTCCCAGCATATCCAGGAGCCAATGCCCAGCCAGCGTTTGGGGCCACTGATGGGCAGCAGCAGGGGACTACCAAGCCAGCTCTTGCCCCCAGCTTTGGCAGCTCTTTCACTTTTGGAAACTCTGCAGCCGCAGCCCTGACTGCAACTCCAGCACCAGCCCCTGCCCAGCCAGCCTTCGGCAGTGCTGGGCAGTCGGCTTTTGGTGGTTTGAAACCCGCAGCCTCTGCCTTTGGTGCCCCTGCCAACACTCAGCCAGCCTTTGGCAGCACCACGGCTGTTTTCTCCTTTGGTGCAGCCACCACCTCTGGCTTTGGAGCTACAACCCAGACCACCAGCAGCGGGACCAGTAGCTCAATGTTTGGCAGCACAACGTCATCACCCTTCACATTTGGGGGATCAGCAGCCCCAGCTGGCAGTGCGGGCTTTGGGATCAATGTGGCTACCCCAGGCACCAGTTCAACCTCTGGAGCTTTCAGCTTTGGAGGAGGACAGAGCGGGACCACTGGCAGCACAACCCCCTTTGGGGCAGGCTTGAGTCAGACCACGTTGGGCGCACCCGGCCAGAGCACACCCTTTGCCTTCAATGTGGCCAGCACACCTGAGAGCAAACCTGTGTTTGGAGGTAAGACTAGGAATTGGTCTACTGTGCCAGGCGCTGTGGTAAGTGCTCACATAGCCTCTGCTCTTATGGAGCTTTATGTGGTGGTGAAGAGACAGATGTTAAATATACAAATAGAATGTCAGGTAGCAATAACTGTCTTGAAAAAATAAAATACGCAATTAATGACTGGAGGAGCTATTTAGAGAATCAAAGAAGGCCTTTCTTAGGAAATAAGTTTAAGCCAAGACTGTGTTTGTGACAGAAAGGGGTTAGTGTAGGTGCGTGTGTGAGAGCGTGCTTTTCAGGCACCAGAGAGAGCCAGTGCAGAGGCTTGGAGGCTGAAACAAGCCTGGTGTGTTCACAAACAGAAAAGCAGGGGGTGGCGAGAGGGTTCAAAGCGGAGATGGTATAAAATGAGGTTGAGAGGCAGACGGAGTTGCGATCATTCACGGCCAGGGTTCAATGTTTGGATTTGAAGTACTGAGGGAAATCACTAGAATTTCAAGCAGAAGAATGAAGCGATCTTAATTGACATGTGGAAGATGGATTATAAGGAGTTTTGATCCTGATAACTTCTGTCGTCTTCATTAAATGTGAGAGAAGATCTTGGGAGTGGATTAGGGTGAAATGTATACAAAGAAGAGCCTCTTGAAATAGTCATTTTGGAGAGTGGAGAAAGTAATGTAATGAGAAACTGCAAGAGAGTTGCCAGGCAGTTTTGAGGGCTGGGAAACTGGTTGTGAATTTAAAGTGAGGCCAGTCAGCACTGTTGTGTGTCTTTCCCAAGTAGCTTCAGCCGTCGAGGTGTCGACGTCAAATGAGTGGACAGCTGGTGAGACCCAGCCTGTTTAAACTGAAGCAGGGGTAGCAGGAGGGACAGTGGAGTGTTGGTGTGCATGAGGTTGAGGGGACAGAGGGGAGGGAGCACTAGAGAGAGCGAGCTGGAAGAAAGTCAGGACTTTTAAGAGTGGAGATTTGGGAGCTAGACCAGTTCCTGGTGGTGACAAGTGACCATAGGAGTGGATGGCGGAGGCAGCATAGAAAAGATTGAGGTGGCAAGGCCAGGGCCTCAGGTAGCAAGAAAGATACCTGCCCAGCCCAGGCTGAGACAATTGCACGTGAGTACGCAGGCTGTCCTGAGAAGGGGCCACAGGGAAAGCAGCATCAGCACTGAACATCAGGGTTTGGTGAGGGCAAGGGAGGTGGTGGCTGATGACTGAGTTCCGGGGGACCAACAGGGTGGAATGGTGAGGAGTTTGGTGGAAGGCTCAGGTGTCTGGAGGGGAGGGGACCAATAAACAGGGAGGAGAGGCATAAAGCGATTAGTGCCGATGGAAGAAGGGAGGTAACCTGGTCAAGCTAGAAGGTTGGAGTCCACCTGGTGTCCCCCTCTGCTGTGCTTTGGTGGCCAAGGGAACACAGAGACCTTACTCCTTAGGTGGCCAGAAGGCAACACCAAGAGGCCTTTTTTCTGGTGCAGCACAGTGGTTAGCAGGCTGGGAGATGGGTAGGCTCCCCTGGAGCACCAGGTGTTCAGACTTAATTATCCCACGCAGTTCCTTACGGTGGGGCGAACCAGAAGAGTGGTCCAGGGTGAAGGTATCCTCTGGGGAATGGAATGCCCCCAAGGAGAGCAGACCTCCCCGCTAGGTTTATTACCATCTGCTTTGATGCCCTCCGCTCACAGGCCTATTCTCTACAGTTCTCTGTTGCCTCTTCATTCTAGGCACCTCCACACCCACCTTTGGTCAGAACACCCCTGCCCCTGGGGTGGGCACGTCGGGCAGCAGCCTCTCCTTTGGAGCGTCCTCAACACCCACCCAAGGCTTTGTTGGAGTCGGACCTTTCGGTAAGCAGCAGGTCTCTCTGTTACCAGCATGACCTGCTTATTCCTCTTGGAAGAGGGAGTGGGTTGGGACAGCAGGTTCCTGGCTCTCCAGGGAAGGTCAGGCTCATAAGCATGAGAAAGATGCGGCTGGGCTGAGCATCCAGCACAACCCAGGTTTGCAGTTGGGCAGCAGGAGTCAGTGAGGAGCCATCTCAGGCACAATTTCCCAACCACTGGAAAGCCAGGTAAAAATGCCTTCCTGGGCCTCACTCCCAGACTATCTGGGACTCTGGGATTTTGCATTTTAAATAGGCCCCTCCCCCAAAGCGATTGCTACAGCTCAGGAAGACCTATTCCAGCACCCAATGTTCTGCTGGCTAACCTGGGGATTAGGGCACCCAGAGAAGTGTTCTCAGGTGACAGCTGCCCTGATGAGATCTTGTTGAATCTTTCCAGGCTCGGCTGCCCCTTCGTTTTCCATTGGTGCCGGATCCAAGACCCCAGGGGCTCGGCAGCGCCTGCAGGCCCGAAGGCAGCACAACCGCAAGAAGTAGACTTTGTCCCTTGCCCCCACCCCCCAAAACCCCTACCCAAATCTGGACCTCATCACCTGCTAGGAAGAGCCTCTGATCCTTCTAGTTCCATAAAGCAATCCTACCCCAGATTCCTGGCTTCAGCCACCAAGGAGGCAGTGGCAGCCCTGGGGGCTGTTTCCCTCTCCTCGAGGAAGCAGAAGCCTCAGGCCTCTTGAGGGAAGGGAAGGCAGGATGTGGCAGGGCAGACGCCTGATGCCTGTACTTGAACAGTTCCACCGGTGAGGCTGGAGAGAACTAAGGAAACATCTGTACATAGTGTCCCTCACTCATTTAGTGTGTAAGCTTAGTCAGGCAGCCTCCCTTCCCGCCCCCCCCCCCCCCCCCCCCAAGAGCCCATCTTTGCTGGAGGGTAGCAGGTACCGCCCTCGCCCACTTGATCTCTGATATGCATTTGATGAGATTCAGGGAAATGGGTTATCCCTAAAGCTTTACCTTGCTTGGCTTGGCTATAAAAAGTGGTTCTCCTCTAGTCCCTTTAGGGGACTCTGTTTCCCCATTTCTTGCTGCTTTGTCCCTCACTGGTTCCTTGCAGGATCGATTCCTTTTGAAATGACCTTGAATCTGCTTTGCCTTGGAAACCCCAGTGGGTGCTGCTCCTGCTGTTCCACTTCCTGCTCAAGTCTGAGTCAATGTTTTCTCCCCAACCCTCTGCCAGTTTGGCCCCTAAAAGCTTGGTGGCCCAGACTGTTAGCCTGGCAGATTCAGGGTGATACCTCGCTCCAGGGAGGGAAGCTCTTGGAGCAGGCAGGATGCCCACCGCTTCCAGCTGCCTCCTCACCCACCTGCCCCACTGGCCTCATTGGGCTCCTCTCTCTCTCTCCGGGATTGTATGTTAAAGCCTTGTCCTGTGTTACTTTGTCTGATGCTCATGTCTATTGCTCTTTGAATCGAGTTTGGAGGAAGAATTGAATTGTATGAGTGGCGGCATGTTGGTAGTGCCGGACTTACTGTTCCAAGTTCTGGGGCCTAGCTAATTGAATGTGGAAAGGAGCACCACTTTATGGCTGCAGGTGCTGGCTCCTGGATTTCAAATGGTGTTTTGACTTTAAGGGCTGGCAGCCCAGGAGGATGGGGCCGAGGGGAAGCAAAGACCTCCTGTCTCTCTCCCACCTACCTGACCTCCATGGAGGCTAGATCACCCCTCGTATGCTAGGAAACCTAAACTAACGAACCACACTTTAAAATTCTTAGTTTTTTCCCCCCAACAAAGCCTCCAACCCTTCCCCTTTTCTTCCTTTGTTCCCAAACCATGTACCCCAGGCCCAAGAGCCCTGCTGCCATGTCCATCCTCTTTGGGAGAAGTATGAATGCGTGTGTCTAAATTAAAAGAAAAAAATATTTAAACATTTTTTAACAAAATAAAAATTTATTTTTGTATTTAAGCTAAATTGCCTTTAAATTCCTTCAAGCTTGGTTCATTGAGGTGGTTAAGTGTAAATGCTATTGACTAGGAATTAGCTGTACAGTTAAGTTATGCCTGTGTGAAGAAGCAGCTCAAATGCTGTCCCAGGCAGCTTTCCTGAGGGACGAGAGCTCCTTCTGAACACATTATATGAAATGTACTTCTTATTTTATGAATAATGTGACGTAGGTGTAAGTAGTCCCCCCTCCCTTTGTGACTGAGGTTGAACATTCTGTCACAGGGCTGCACCTCCCCACCCCCAGGAAGAGCTCTGTTAAGACTTCACTGTGCGTGATGCTGAGGAGGGGCCTGACCTCAAGTCCCAAACACCTGTTAGGATTGGAGGGGTGGGGGTGGGGCACAGGTCTAGAAATCAAGCTTCTACCTATACCTTACGTAAGGTAGATCCTCTTAGTTTTAGTACTCTGAGCTAGTTTACCTCAGTTCCACAGGCAGGACAGCTGGTCCAGGAAAGCCCCGAAGAGGGTGTCCTGGCACAGCCTGAGTGTGCGTGTGTGGAGTGTATGTGTGCATGCACGAGCACTGGACTGGAACGGAGGCTGGGACTCCCATTACAAATGGACTTAATTCCTGGTGAGTCTAGTTGGGATTTTTAGTATGAATGTGACATTTTTCTCCTTGCTTATGTCATTAAGAATAAAAAAAACTGTGATCTATCATAGACCATGTCCTGCTTTTTATTTTGTGGGCAGCACTTCTCTCGCCAGCAAGAACACAGCCCAGGGAGGGGACCCAAAGGACGAGGAAATCCACTCTGTCTGTCCAGCTGCAGAAACAGGGTTACCAGTTTCCTTCCTAAAGCAATAAAAAGAATAGAACCTTTCAAAAACAAAAGTGCTGCCTGGGGCTGAGGACCCCAGGCTGAGTTGAGGGGAGAACTAGTATCTTCCTTTCCTCCCGCGCACCCAGCTTGAGCACCTGCTATGTGCAAGGCAACGTGCTAGGAGCCGCCGCTGCTTTTCGCCGCCTCTTCTTTCTCTTTGGGGCGGAGCCGGGTACAAGTTCCGGTGCTGATGCTTCGGCCTGTGAGACAGAGCTACAAGAAAAGTACATCAGTTAGATGTGTCCCCATCTGCCAGCATCTTCCAAGCAGGCCCCCTACTCACTCACCCTGGCACCTCTACCCGTTCAAGCACAGCAATGAAGAAGCCACCAGTGAGCGTGGTCTCGGGGGAGGCCCGGAGGCAGTGCTCGGCACCTGGAAAAGTGCAGAGACCTCGGTGGGGCCAGGAGGGCAGCACAGGAGCCAGCCTGTGGAGAAGAAATAGCACAGGCTCGTAGGCAAAAGAGAGCAGCCTCCCGCCCCGAGACCCTGGGAGAGAGCCACCACCTGAAGGCTCCTGGGCTCTGCTGCAGGGCATCGCGTACCACATCTTCATTCTCCTCTTGGCAGAGGGAACATGTGGAGTAGACGAGGCGCTGCAGGGAGGGGAAGGTGAGTGCGTGGCAGAGAGCACGCTGCTGGAACCCCGCCAGGGCATGCAAGCGCTCCTTGCTAGGTGCGCCTGCCCCGGGCTCCTCCAGCTGTCTGGTCAACATACCTAAGGAAAACGGTGTTTTCATCACAGACTGCCTTATTTTGAAATCCCCACTTTTGACACGATAACATTTGCCCGGGATCACAAGATGATTACAGTCAGAACTTAAACCCAAGGCCAAAATGAACGACTACCCCTTCCCCTCTAAGGTTGCTCGGGTTCTGTGGGGCCACCGGCCATGCTTTCTCCGCATCTCACCAGAGCCACTACAAGAAGGATCCAGCAAGATGTACTGGACCTGACGATAACGCTGGTCTGAGGGCGAGACTGCCAGGAAGTCCTCCTTGGCCAGCTCACAGCAAGAGACTCCAGCCCGGGCCAGCAGAGTAGCCATGGATGCTAGGCGTTTGGCATCCAGGTCAAAGGCAAAGATTTTTCTAGGGAAGAGGGCAGAGTAGAGGTTACCTGAGAATTTATGGAGCAGCTAAGGGCCCACAGCTCCAACATATAATAACATGTACATTAAGTCAGGATGCACAGAAAATATTTAAATGGCCTAAAAAGATAAGCAGTCAGAGGTAACTGGCCTGGGGACTCGGCCTGAAGGGCTAAAGGATTCACATCTCACACCTGCAACCCCCTGGGAAGCTCAGCTTGGGGCTATACCATGAACTGGCCTAGGTCTAGAAGGAAGTATTTAAAGGAAAAATCCTCCTTTCAGCCTTCATGACCTATCAGGAATAAAGAGTTCCTGATATCTTCATACAAAGTACAGGCGATCAGGCCCCATCCCCTTCCTCTGTCTGACCACAGCACTCACCCTTGGTTCTTCAAAAGAGCAGCCAAATGACTGGTCTTATTGCCTGGAGCAGCACATGCATCGATGACATGCGAACCCGGTGGTGGAGCCAGCAGCATAGCTGGGAGACAGCTGGCCTGGCAGGCAGAGCACAGCAGCGAGGTGAAAAGGCTCGTCACTCCCATATGCTCTTCCCTTTTCCACCCATCTTCCCTACCTTATCTTGTAGGATGAGGTGACCAGCTTGGTATAATGGATGTTCATGCAGATCTGTTTGGGCAGGAAACACAAGCAGCTCTGGCAACAAGAGATCCAGAAGAAAACACTTCCCTTTGAGGGCCCTTAGGTCCTCGAGGCTGCCAGGAAATAAGAACCATTCATTCAACATTTTCAAATTCCTCCATGCCAGGCACCAGGCTAGACATTCTACACTTTACCTCTCTTTAACTGTTCACTCATGCAACAAATGTTTAAAACTGCTATGAAGAAATAAACAGGGTGATAAGATAGAGGCAGGAGTTAAGAGTATGGGCTCTCATGCCAGACTCCAGGTTCAGGATCCCACCTCTACCATTTACCAGTGGCAGGAACGTGGGCAAGTGCCTTCATCTCAGCTTCTGTTTGCACTTCTGGAAAATGGTCATTGTGAGGATTAAATGAGTTAATACATGCAGAACACTTGGGAAAACATTTGGTATAAATTACGCACTCAATATTAGCCAGTACCATTAAAACATAACCTCGGGGAGAGGTTACATTATGCAAGGGGAGCGCTGAGCTAATTTCTGATGAGAAATTAGTAATGTGAGGAGCTGAGGTGAAAGCTACATTCACTAAACTCTGCAGAAGAACACTGTCCACTCCAGCGGACCAACGTAGACACAAGCCTAGAGAATAACATCTCAGTTCAAAAAGCTATCAAGTGGCAGAGCTGGAATTCAAACCTAAACAGACATTCTCTACTCTACCACCTGGTCTGCAAGCAACATGTTAGAAGCAGAAGGAACATCTAGAACAGATGGAAGGAAAGGGAGGGAGCAGAGGCAGCTTCCCAGAGCTGTCAGGGTACAGACCAGGAGGCAGCTGAGTCCATGGGAGAATGTGGGAAGAATGGGGCGGAGAGCGGCAACCACTGTGGGAACACGAGGGGCATGGAGCACAATGGCAAATGGGCCTGGAAGGGAAGAGGCAGCAGCACAACAGAGAGCCAAGAAAGGGTTTTCAGCAGGTAAGTGACACATCAGATCTGGCTTCAGATCTGTCTGCAGCCAACCACAAGGACAAACAGCAAGAAAGTCTGGAAGTGAGGAGACCAGTTTAGATTTTTCTGCCAATCATGAAGAGTGTGTAAACCTAGGCACTGTCCAGGAGGACGAAAAGAAAGGAGTGGATCTGAAAAAGATGCAGAAGGCGGAGTAGTAAATGACTGTAAGGAGAGGAGGGAAGCATCTAGGATGACTCAGTTTCTGGCTTGAACAAATGGCCACATAATGGTGATATCTGTTAGGTTAAAATAAGGAATGCAGAAGGTGCAGAGTTCAGGGATGCAAGGATGGTTCAGAATCCACAAATCAATCAGTGTGATACAGCACATTAAGAAAATGAAGGATACAAATCATATGATCATCTCAATAGATGCAGAAAAAGCATGTGACAAAATTCAACATCCATTTATGATAAAAATTCTCAACAAAGTGCATAGAGAGGGAATGGACCTCAACATAATAAAGGCCATATATGACAAGCCCACAGCTAACATCATACTCAACGGTGAAAAGTGGAAAGCTGTTCCTCTAAGACCAAGAACAAGACAAGGATGCCCACTCTTGCCACTTTAATTCAACATCGCATTGGAAGTCCTAGCTAGAGAAATTAAGCATGAAAAAGAAATAGCCATCCAAATCGGAAAGGAAGAAGTAAACCCGTCACTATTTGCAGATGACATAGTATATATAGAAAACCCTAAAAACTCCACAAAAAACTTAAAACTAATAAACTAATTCAGTAAGGTTGCAGGATACAAAGTCAAGATTCAAAAATCTGCTGTGTTTCTATATACTAACAACAAAGTAGCAGAAAGAGAAATTAGGAAAAGAATCCCATTTACAACTACATCAAAAAGAATAAAATACCTAGGAATGAATTTAACCAAGGAGGTGAAAGACCTGTACACTGAAAACTACAAAACAGTGATTAACTGAAGAAGACAACAGATAAATGGACAGATAGTCCATGTTCATGGATTGGAAGAATTAATATTGTTAAAATGTTCAAATTACCCAAAGCAATCTACAGATTCAAGGCAATCCCTATCAAAATTCCAATGGTATTCTTCATAGAAATAGAATAAACAATCCCAAAATTTGTATGGAACCAAAAAAGATGCAAATAGCCAAAGCAATCTTGAGAAAAAAGAAGAAAGCTGGAGGCATCATGCTCCCTGATTTCAAACTATATTACAAAGCTATTGACACATAGGTCAATGGGTCAGAATAGAGAGCCCAGAAATAAACTGATGCATATATGGTCAGTTTACAACAAAGGGGCCAAGAATATACAATGAGGAAAGGACAGTCCCCTCAATAAACAGTGTTGGGAAAACTGGACAGCCACATGCAAAAGAACAAAACTGGACCATTATCTTACACCAAAGACAAAAATTAACTCAAAATAGATGAAAGACTTGAAATGTAAGACCCGAAACCACAAAACTCCTGGAAGAAAACACAGGCAGTAAGTTCCTATACATCAGTCTTTGCAATGATTTTCTGGATTTGGCAACAAAGAGCAAAAATAAACAAGTGGGACTACATCAAACTAAAAAGCTTCCACACAGCAAAGGAAACCATTGACAAAATGAAAAGGCAACCTACAGAATGGAGGAAAATATTTGCAAATCATTTATCTGATAAGCAGTTAATATCCAAAATATATAAAGAATTCATACAATTCAGCAAAAAAAAAAATCCCATTAAAAAATGAGAAGATCAAATAGACATTTTTCCAAAGAAGACATACAGATGGCCAACAGGTACAGGAAAAGATGCTCAACATCACTAATCATCACGGAAATGCAAATCAAAGCCACAATGAGATACCACCTCACACCTGTCAGAATGGCTATTTATCAAAAAGACAAGAAATAACAAGTGATGGTGAGGATGTGAAGAGGGAACCCTTGTGCACCACTGGTGGAAATGTAAACTGCTGCAGCCACTATAGAAAATAGTATGGAGGTTCCTCAAAAAATTAAAAATAGAATACTACATGATCCAGCAATTCCTAATCCAAAGAAAACAAAGACACTAACTTGAAAAGATATATGCACCCCCACGTTCACTGCAGCATTATTTACAACAGCCAAGACATGGAAACAACCCAAGTGTTGATAAATAGATGAATGAATAAAGAAAATGTGGTACATATACAATGCAATATTCCTCAGCCATAAAAAAAAAAAACAATGAAATTTTGCCATGTGCAACAACATGGATGGACCTTGAGGGCGTTATGCTAAGTGAAATAAGTCAGACAAAGAGAAATACCACATGATCTCACTTATATTTGGAACCCAAAAAAACCCCTGAGCTCATAGATACAGAGAACAGATTGGTAGGTGCAGGGAGCAAAATGGGTGAAGGTGGTGAAAAGGTACAAATTTCCAGTTATAAAGTAAATCAGTCATGGGGATGTCATGTACAACATGGCAACTATAGTTAACACTACTGGACTGTATGTTTGAAAGCTGCTAAGAGTAAATCATAAGAGTAGTCATCACAAAAAAAAATTTTGAAACTATTATGTGGTGACATGTTAACTACACTTAATGTAGTGATCATTTTGCACTATACAGAAATAAAGGGGGGGTGATGTCAGCACCATGGCAGAGTAAGTTGTTCCCTTTGTCTCACCCCTCTAAGTTACAACTAAACAGACATCCATTAACCAGCAGAGGATTCCCTACACAACACAACAGGATGCCTGAGAGATCCATGCAGCCATACATCTGAAGGTGAGTGGACTGGATCCCCAGGAAGCAGTGGAACTAGGTGAGCTGACCCCTCCTCCTCTCCAGCGCCAGCCATTCAGGCTCTGGATCCTCACACAGCAGCCAGCACAACTGTGAGTGGAGGCAGGAGCAGCCCCACCTGCAGGAGCACCCACCTACCGAGGCAGCCCCACACACACGAATGCGCCCCACTGAATGGCAGCGGCCAGCCTGCAGGAATGCAGAGCGGCGAGATGGGCCCCTGCCCCCACCCCCAGCAGTGGCAGGTGGAATCTGCAACCTGATACTACCACAAATGCGCTGGCAGAGAAGCAATTCATCAAACACCATGAAGAACTACAGTAACACTGCAGAACAGAAAGAAAATGACAACTCTCCAGAAACCAAACCAGAAGTCACAGAAGATTAGAATCTAAATGCCAGAGAATTCAAAATAGTTGTCATAAAGAAACTCAACAAGTTACAAGAAAACACAGAAAGACAGTTCAATGAGCTCAGAAATAAAATCAATGAGCAGAAGGAATACTTCACCAAAGAGATTGAAGCCCTTAAAAAAACCTATATAGAAACTGTGGATATGAAGAACACAATCAATGAGATAAAAAAATAATGCAGAAACCATACAAAATAGAGCAGACCTTACAGAGGACAGAATTAGTGAATGAGAAGATAGAAATATAGAAATGCTTCAGGTGGAGGAGGAGAGAGAACTAAGATTTTTGAAAAATTCTTTGAGAAATATCCAACTCAATTAGGAAAAGTAACATAAAGATTACAAGTATCCCAGAGGGAGAAAGGAGCAGAGAGCTTGTTCAAAGAAATAATAGCTGAGAACTTCCCAAACCTGGGGAAAGAACTGGACTTCCAAGGACATGAAGACAATAGAACTCCTAATTACATTAGTGCAAAAAGACCTCCTCCAAGGCATATAATATTAAAAGTGGTAAAAGTCAATGACAAAAACTATTAAGGGCAGCAAAGCAGAAGAAAATAACCTAAAAAGGAGCCTCTATCAGCCTTTCAGCAGATTTCTCAGCAGAAACCTTACAGGCTAGGAGAGAGTGGAATGATATATTCAAAATATTGAAAGACAAAAACTTTCAGCCAAGAATACTCTATCCAGTGAAATTATCCTTGAGATATGATGGAGAAATAAAAGCTTTCCCAGATAAACAAAAGCTGAGGAGGTTCTTCACCACTAGACCCGCCTTATAAGAAACAACGAAGGAAGCCCTCTACCTGAAACAAAAAAGCAAAGGTTTACAAAGCTTTGAGCAAGGAGAGAAACAGACAAAATCAGAAAATTACAGCTCTGTATCAGAACAGGTTAGCAAACTATTATAACACAAAAGATAAAGAGAAGGAAACCATCAAAAATAACTAGAGGGGCCGGCCCCATGGCCGAGGGGTTAAGTTTGTGCATTCTGCTTTGGCGGCCCAGGGTTTCACCGGTTTGGATCCTGGGCGTGGACATGGCACCGCTCGTCAAGCCATGCTGAGGCAGTGTCCCACATGGCACAGCCAGAAGGACCTACAACTACAATATATGCAACTACGTGCTGGGGGGCTTTGGGGAGAAGAAGAAAAATAAGATTGGCAACAGATGTTAGCTCAGGTGCCAATCTTAAAAAAAAAAAACTATAAATACTTCAATTTAGTCACAAAGTCACAAGATGAAAAAGAATAATTTGTGACAACAATAACACAAAAGGGGAAGAGAAATGGGATGGGTCATGCTTAGGCTAATGGAAATAAGAGGCTACCAGAAAACAGACTATTTCACCTATGAGATCTTTTATACAAACCTCATGGCAACTACTAAACAAAAAATCAGAGCAGAGCCAAAAATCATAAATAAAGAGAAAACTGAGAAAACCATCACAGAAAATCACCAAACTGAGGCGCTGGCCCCATGGCGAAGTGGTTAAGTTTGCATGCTCCACTTCAGAGGCCCAGGGTTTCACCGGTTCACATCCTGGCACCACTCATCAGGCCATGCTGAGGCAGCATCCTACATAGCAGAACCAGAAGGACCTACACCTAGAATATACACTACGTACTGGGGGGCTTCAGGGAGAAGAAGAAAAAAAAGAAGAAGATTGGCAACAGATGTTAGCTCAGGTGCCAATCTTAAAAAAAAAAAAAATTACCAAACTGAAATGTAGTCAGAAATACAAAGGAAAAGATACAATGGAAATATAAAACAACCAGAAAATAAGAGATAAAATGGCAGTATTAAGCCCTTAGTGATTATATAAGTGATTATATCAATAATCACTCTAAACGTAAATGGGTTGAATTCACCAATCAAAAGACAGAGTGGCTGGATGGATTAAAAAACAAGACCCAGGGCTGGGCCAGTGGTGAGTGGTTAGGTTCACATGCTCCACTTTGGCAGCCTGGGGTTCACAGGTTTGGATCCTGGGTGCAGACCTAGACATCGCTCATCAAGCCATGCTGTGGCAACATCCCACGTAAAATAGAGGAAGATTGGCTCAGGGACAATCCTCCTCACCAAAATAAAAAAAAAAAAAACAGAAAGAAAGAAAAAAGAAAACAAGAGCCAACAACATGCTGCCTCCAGGAAACACATCTCAGCCCTAAAGACAAATATCAAATCATTATGTTGTATACCTGAAACTGATATGTTATATGTCAGTTATGCCTCAAAAAAAAAGAGAGAGTGCTGCAAAATAACCCAATAACACGTTCAAGAATATTGTTTGGGATTTCTCTTAAATCTTGAATAAACATGATTTAACAATTAAAAAAAAGAAGAAAGTGCAAAGTTCAGAGGGAAGACGAATTCAGTTTGACCCCTGCTGCGATTGTGGTGTCTGTGAAGCACTGATATGAATCTGAGGGTAGGAAGAGAAGTCTAAACTGGGACACAGGAATCATCAGGTGAGAAGGAGGAGTTAGAGCTAGAGAAGAAATTGAGGGATACATGAGAAGAATGTAGGATGGGACTCTAGGAGAATCAGCGCTTAAGGGATGGAGGAATAGTCCTTGGAAGGAGATGGAGAAACTGCCGGAAAAGTAGGTAGAAAACCCACATGCAATCACAACCACCCTGCCTCTCTTCCTGTGGATTGCTGTTTCCCCAATGCCCCAAGGCACCTTCGTGGAGGAGGGCGGCCAGGCAGAGTTCTAGGCTCACCTGGAAGCCTGGCCCTGGTAGGAGAAGCCTTGTCTCTTGAAATAATCAATTGCATCATCCGAGCAGGTCTTGAGAGTGTTCACCCGCACAAATCTAGGCACCTGCACGGCTAGAGGGCAAGCAGCAGTGAGTGGGCAAGGACACGGCCCTCTCCTCTAAGGGCCCGATGGCTATCCCGCACCCCCACAACTCCTTCCAGCTCACCTGGGCCAGGTCTGCATCCCACTTCCAACAGGTCCTCATTCCGGCTCACACCTCGATGAACCTTGAGCCGAGCCAACTCGGCCTTCAGCCTTGCCTCGTGCCGGTGCAGCAGACGCTTCCATCGGCCCCTGCCCCCTCTGAAGCCTCCTCCCAACAGTAGGTCATACACTAGCACCTGGGGATGCAGAAACAGAGAAAAAACCCTAAGCACTAATGCCTTGGAACTCGAGTGTCGGAACTGGAAAGGCTAGCGGACCACCGGTGCAGACAGTAAAAGTGAGGTACCATGTCCAAGATCACAGCAGAAATTAAGAGCAGAATCAGGATTTGAACCTGGTGTCCTGCTTCCCAGTCCTGAACCCTTTCTCCATGGCTGCTCACCTGCAGAGCTCTGGATCCCAACCCACCTCTTGGTCAACATCGCCCTTTTGTTTTACCTGAAGAGTCCCTGCCGTTGCTACTTTGCATTTCTGTTCTTATTTAATCTCTCACACGAGGCTGGAAGTTAAGGCATTTTCCTCCCATCTCAATTCATAACCCAGCGAGGGGCTGCTCTGACTCATTTCAGGGGCTCGACTTGCTAAAGTCACACTGAGGACGGTGCGCAGCTGGGACCGGGTCAGGAGAGGCTCATGGCCCGCCCCAGCCCGCGCGTCACCTTGGCCAGGTGCGGCCGCAGCTTCTTCTCGGCTTGGAGGAGGCCGGCGTTGGCGATCACGGCGTCCAGCACGGCGGAGTAGCGCCGCGTCTCGCACACCAGGGCGTACAGCTGCTTCACGTTCTGGCGCGGCCGAGAGGACACAGGCTGAGGCGGGGGCCGGCCCGGGCCAGCCCCCCGCCCAGGCCCGCACCCGCCACCCCGCTACCTGGAAGCCGCTGGCGTACACCAGCCCTCTGATGGAGCCCTGGCGGCTCTCCACGCTGGCCAGCACGGCCGCCGCCACCCCGTACACAGCCATGCTCCGCTCCCGCGCGCCTTTACGGCTCTGCCGCGAAGCGCGCCCAGACTTCCGGGGTCAAAGGGCACGGAGGCTCCAGACCCGGAAGCTCCAGTGCTCAACCAAGTGCCCCCAGGGCGTGCGTGTGTTCACGCTCCTACTAGGGCGAGGAGGGCGACGCTGGCAGCGCAGTTCTCCACTTCTTCGCCCGCTCCTCGCTTTTTTTTTTAATGATTTATTATTCGTCTCTCCAGCTAGCTCCATGAGGGGAAATCCTTGTCTATCTGGTCGGTCATGTGTTCCTACCTCCTACACCACTGTCTTTCTCGCGATAAGGACCTAATAAATACCTGGTGAAGGAGCGAATGAATGAATGGACCGCAAAATGATGTGGCGCTGGACAGCCAGCTGTGGCAGAGTTGACCCATCCTAAGACAATCCCCCTCCTTCAGGGGAGTAACAGGTGCACCGATGTTGACACAAGGCCACCGTTTATTCAGATTTCCTTTGTACCTACTGTCCTTGACTCTCATCTGGGATACCACGTTATATTCAGTCGTCATGTCTCCTTAGGCTCCTCTTGGCTGTGACAGTTCCTCAGACTTTCCTTGTTTTCGATGACCTTGATGGTTTTGAGGGGCCTGGTCAGTATTTTGTAGAGTGTCCCTCAGTTGGGATTTGTCTGATGTTTTTCTCATGGTTATGATGTGGATTAAGGCTGCCCCAGCTAGAGAAGCCCAAGGTGACCTGGCCTACATGCCAAACTATATGACCCGGTGGATTTTTTTATGGTATGAATTAGGATTGCCCCGGGGAGAGAAGCCAGGGCATCCTCACCTACATGCCGATCTATATGGCCAGATTCGTATCTAAAAGTTATATGACCGCACAATAACCAGACCCCGTCTGCACTGAAATCATTTAATGGCTTTTTACATCATCTTTTCTTTTTCCAGTAAAAATAAGTCACGTACCCATGCCTTATAAAATTAGCCCTAACCCTCAACTCAGGGCAGCAGCAGGAGCTCTGACTGCCCATGGGTCCTGTCCCCATGCTATTCCACACTATTCTCTAAATAAAACGAGCACTACTGCCAGATCTTGAGAGTCCAAGAAATCTTTCTTTCGACTCCTCAGCTCACCGACCCCGCATCATTTCGACTGGGGTTATGGGTTTGGGGAGGAAGACCACAGATAAAGTACCATTCTCATCTCATCATATCCAGGGCACATAGTATCAACATGACGTCCCTGTCAGCGTTGACCTTGATCACCCTGCTGAGGTGGTGTTTGTCAGGTGTCTCCACTGTAAAGCTACCCTTTATCCCTTTGTCCTCTCTGGGAAGAAGTCACTCTGGGCAGCCCACACATAAGGAGTCGGGGTTGTGCTCCCCCTCCCTGAGGGTGGAGTAGCTACATAAACTATTCGGAATTCTTCCGCACAGACTGGTCTCTTCTCCCTGTTTACTTAATTGGTCGATCATTTATTTATATCAGTATGGACTCATGGATATTTATTTTATACTTTGGGTTACAAACCAGTACTACTTGATTTTGTTGCTCAAATTGTTCCTGGGAGTGCTTTCAGTTGGCTCCTAAGTCCTTTTGAGAGCCCCCATCATTGTTTGTTTTTGAGCACTTCCTTGCCTCTGGCACAAGAAGATACTCAAGGCTCATCTTGTGTATGTCCTCTCTAGTGCTAAAATCAGCCATTTCCCCAAGGAGCTGTGGCTCCTTTTATTGGAGAGTGATATTAGAAACCAAGATCTGGGTACTAGGTGACCTGTTTCTTTTAATTTTTTAAATGTGACCATTAGAAAACTTAAACATACATATATTTATATGTATGGCTCATATATTTCTATTCTGTTTGAGAGTCTCCTCTATCCTAAAAATGCCTTCTCTTAATCCCACCTTCTCTCAGACTCATGACCCAGTTCTCTTCTTCCCTTCACCATCAAACTTTCTAAAAAGGGAATCAGCAATCATTGTCTTTACTTCTTTATCACTTGCTATTTAACTCCCTGCAGTCTGTCTCCCAACCCACCGCACTGAAATGCCTCCCTCCAAGGCCACCAAGAGACTCCTAATACTCCTCAGGCCTTTCGTGCTGAATCTGGGATTTCATGGCACTTTTGAGCACACGTTCTTTGTTGAAAAGCTTTGGCTTCCATGACCTCTCCTGCTGGCATACTCTCCCATTTCTAAGTTTCCTTGGCAGCCTTGTGTAAGCTGCTCCTTAGCTTCTGGTGTCCCATCTCCTGACCACCTTTTCTGTCAGTCTGATATTTTCTCCCTGGGCAGACTCACCCACTCCCACACTATCATGACCACACAATAAAGTCCATATACACTGAAGTAGCATCAATGGTTCTCCGTGGTCCAGCCCCAGCTGCAGCATCCCTCTGCAAACCTAGACTCCCAAAGGCTCTTCTCCTCTGCCTGTATTCCACTTCTTTCAGCCCAAATGCCAACTCCACATGAAGAATTTCCTTTGCCTTCTCCATATGGATGTGGATCAGTTAAGATCTTTTGGTTGCAAGCACAAACACTAAGTGGCTAGCCAAAAAAAAGGGGGGGATTTATTAAATAGGTGCAGAGGGATGTCATTGTGTCTGTTAGGGTCTGGCTGGAGGCAGAAAGGTGCACACAAAAGATAGCTGAATAGAGTTTAAAGAGGGGCCTGTTTAAAAATGGTCAGAGTTAAGGGAACCTACAGGAGACAGTGCAGCACTCTGGGCTAGCGACAGCACTGTTCACCACCGGGCCTGAAAGAGCAGGAAGGAGTAACAGGAGAGGGCTGCCTGCCAGGAGTCTTTGGCTGGCAAGCCGTAGACCAGCAGGCAAGAAACCAGGAAAAGAAGCACCTCGAACTCCCTCCTCCTGCCCTCAGATCTCCTGCCAGTCCCTCCCATCAGTGGAATCCAACAGGGAGCCAGAAGTTTTGCATTCCATTGGGGCCCGCCTCCCAGGACACAGAGCAGGGTGGAGAAGCGTGCGTCTAGAGGTGCGACACTCTTTAGCCCAATCATGGAACTGAAGGAAGAGATGCATCCAAAATCCAGGTCTGGAAGGTATCAAGCGCACAGCTTGTGTGAATGTCCCATGGGGATAAGGAGGTCAGTGGAGATGGCCCTGAGGTAGTGCGTCACAAGCCTCCCATCCTTTCCCGTTCCTGGAGGGTCACTCAGCTAGGCTGTGGGTCAAACCTTTGCCCATGTGGCCCATGTGGATACATGCCAGCACACCAGGGAAGAGCCATCCTCCGTGGAAGGCCCTCAAGCAGCTCCACAGACCTCAGGAGCACAGGACTGAGGAGCTTCTCTCTAAAGCACCAGGCTGCAGATGACTCAGCCCCAACCATGCTCTCTCTTCCAATTTTCAGATTCTTGGGAGAGAATTCAGCTGTCCCAGCCTTGGCCTGGGTTGACACCATCAACTGTGGCCAGGGGCAGGCTCCCCATGGATGACAGGGTCTCTGGGCCCACTCCCATGGTCAAGAGAGGTCTTCGAGGACAGAGCAATGACGGAGCAGTTGATGTGACTCTAACCGTAGACCAATGAACAGGGGTGGAAGCAAGATCTGGCTCCACGAGAGACTGGAGCTGCTTTTAAAGCCCTGAGCATAAAGCAGTATGTAGGGACAGAAAGTGGCAAATCATTTAAAGAGAACGAAAGAATGTCAAATTTATTAAAGTTATTTTAAGTTCACAATGATAAGGAAAAAGTACGTGTGGGAATGTTTCCATCCTCACCCGGAAAAGTAAGCAGAGAGGTTACTCTTTGGTTAGGAGGGACCCAGGGAAGCCCAGCTTGACCCGTGGACACCAAGGCCTGACTTTGCTGGTTAACAAGCAGGTTAGTAACCTGGCAAATGGTTAATAACCACGCCCCTGGCTGATGGGGAAGGGGTTATGGTCCTTTTCTCCTTATCATTAAATGTTTTTAGGGACACACAGGCATGAAGACTTTCCTAAACAGTAAAGACGTCACCTCTGCTGGCTGGACCCAGCGCAGCCTCTGAGTCCCCCTGCCCAGCTGGGAAAGCCTGTGGTCAGGCAGTGCCGCGAGCAGCCCTACAGCTTGGTGGGCTGTGGGAGGGTGAGGTGGCCAGGCCCACTGGGCGGGGGCAACACCATGGGCAGTGAGTTGCTGCCCCTTTCGTGCCAGCATGTGTCCAGGATGGGGTAGAGCTTGCCCTGGAAGTCAGCCTGGAATGTGTAGAGTGGCCGCAGGTCATCAGGGCGGTCAGCATCGAAGAAGGTGAGCTCTCCTTGCTCATAGTGCAAGTAGATGCCAATGCGGTGGGGGTGGCCAGCCACAGGCAGGGGCACCCGTGGGCAGCCGAAGGCCTCGTACACCCGGCCCTCCTTCAGGCCGATGAGCCACATGCCATGCTCTGGGGACTTGCTCAGCTTGCCCTTGCGGCTGGCTGTGCCCTTGATGACCCCCAGGCGCCAATCACTCTTACTGCCCACCACCACCTCCCAGTAGTGGTGGCCGCAGGAGAAGCCCCGGCTGGCCAGGACACAGGTACTGTAGTCGAAGCGCTCAGGCTGGCTGGCACGCCGCTGGGCCAGGAGGCCACACTGCACCACCGTGTTGCCCTTGGAGAGCTCCAGGAGAGGGTGGGCAGTGGCAGGGTCCAGCTTGAGGGACTCCGGGGCTAGGAAAGATCAGAGAAGGCATGTTTTCAAGCCACCCAGAAGGCAGCAGACCCTGCCCCGAGGGAGGCTGACTGGAAGCCTTGAGCTCCTCAGGAGTGGAAGTGCGTCAGCCTCATCTCTGTATCGTGGGGCCTAGAAGGGGCCAGGCACAGAGGAGGCACGCCAAGGATGTTTGCTGAATGAATGAATGATGCCTGAAGGATGGAGGAAAGGGACAGCTGTGAGCCGAGGCAGTCTGGGAAGTCCTAGGGCAGAGGTGCTGATGGGAGGATCTGGAAGATAGCCCATGATGTGTGCTCCAGGGCTAAACTCCTCTGGCTTTTTAGAGAACTCGTAACAACGGCAGTTGTTTTCTCTGATACCCGAGCAGCCTATTCAAGGACAAACTATCCCAACTGACCTCTTTGCCAGCTGCCAGCTAATCAGTTCACACCCCAAATGTGCAAACAACATTCACACTTCAGACAATGTCTGCAGTCTTTTCTCTCCTCTCCCCATTTCTCTTATAAGCCCTATTTTTGCCTTTGTTGGATGAAATCAGTCTATTGATTGACCTCCCTTATGTGCTGGTAATGAAGGGGTTAATTAAATGTCTCTGAGATATTTTTTGACCGAGAAATAACTACCATTTATTAAAGCACTAAACCACACACACACACACACATATGTTTGCATATTTATAAACTGTGCAGCCCAGCAAGGTGGGTGTTAATAGCCCCTCTTTACAGATGAGGAAACCGAGGCTGAGAAATCACACAACTCACCCTGTCACCCAGCTGGTAAGGGATGGAGCTGAGCTGGAGCCCAAGCTGTCTGGGGCAACCTCCTCCCGTGCGCTCCCCGCCAGCCTATGCAAGCCTCACTTCCAGTTCTCTATATCTTAAACTCGGATGCAATTGACAAACTGCTGCCCACCCTTGGGGGCAGCCCTCAGGAAGGAGGATGGGCCGGTGCCTCACCTGGCAGAACCTTGCGGAAGAGCCTTTTCCACACAGTCAGCTTGATGTCAGCCTGGTGGAGGCCTGGCTTGAAGGAGATGGGGCTGAACACGCCTTCCAAGGGCCGGGCCTGCTGGAGCTCTGCTCTGGGGGCGACGGTTCACAGTGATGGTGGAGCTGCATCCTGTGCACCCCACCCCCGCGTCCGGATGCAAGTCCATCCAGCCAATCCCAAGCCCAGAAGACCATACACTCAAGACACCCATCATTTCCTCCCGCCACCCCACTCTCAGAGGACCTGCCTCCTTCCCAGAAGGGTAAACACCACATCAGTGGTTCTCAAACCACTGGGACTGGCAACATCACCCGCTAGTTAGAAGGGGGGCTTGTTAGAAATGCAGATTTTCTTGGGTCCCACCCCAGACCTGCTGAATCAGAAACTGATTACTGGGACGCAGTGCTCAATGCTTTAATGAGCCCTCCAGGTGCTGATGTACGCTAACCTCTCTAATTCAGGTGACCCCAGCTCCTAGCCACAGCTGGAGTGGACACCTGCTCCAAACTCAGCCAGTGAGATTCTGTCCATTCATTTAAACCAACGCTCCTAAACGGGTTGTCCTTAGAACTAAAGGAAATTTGAGGAAACAAGAAGACTCTCCTAAACGGGTTGAGGAAGGCCCAGGAACTCATGGATTATTCACGTTAGGGACTAGAACGTGCATCCCATTCCTGCCCACCAGCCGCAGTGCGGGTTTCGAGGCCCCTCATTCCGCCCATTACCCACGTCTCATCTCGTACCTCATCTCCCATTCTGCCCTGCGTCATACTTTATGCCTGGGTACAATGAACTTCTCACAATACTCTCAAGTCTGTACCCTACTTCACCCTTTCATGTGGCTCTGCTTGCCTGGCAAACTCCTGTCCTCTGCCCTTCTCAGCTCTCCGTCCTGGGCACTGTCACCTCTTCCTCTGGATGTTTCTGTAGCTTGTGTGAACCTGTACTGTTCTAGTGCCCACGGTGGTGTAGCCACAGTTCACCGTCTGCCTCCCACCAGTCTTTGAGACCCTGAAGGCAGGGACATGTCTTTCATCTCTGTTTCCCTTGGGCTCAGTACAGAGCCAGAAGTAGGCAGCTGCTCCCAAGGCCCTGGGGAAACTGAAGGAGGAAACTAGTGGAGATGAGATGCCCGTGCCCGCAGCCACCAGACCCTCACTGAGAGCTCCCTCCGAGGTTATTACCTGGAGACCATGGAGTGGTACTTCTGGAAGACAAAAGAGAGGTGGGTTAGGGTATGGGGGAGACTAGGCAGAATCTGTGGGGAAGGGGGAGACTCTTGGGACCCTGGGGGCCTCATCATGGGGGACTCTCCCTTGTCCACTCACCCGGATGAACTCGTGGTGACTCTCGTTACTGAACTGCTCCAGCACAAGCTTGGTCTGGACCAGCCGCTCCTGAGTGCCCCGGGCCTGCTCCAGCTGCATGTCCAGGGAGGCCACGAGGCCCCGGGTGTGACCCTCCACCCCCTCCAGACAGTGGGCCTTCTCCTCGTCTACCAGGTGGTGCAGCTCCTGGAACTCTCGGCGAATCACCCAGCTGAAGACATCGGACTCATTCTGGGACAGGGAGGGGCTGGTCACAGCTGGAGCCTCAACGAGCCACCTGGCTATGACTGACAATGTCACCAGAGCCTGGCAGCTTAGGCCTTCCTGGGCCTTCCTGACTGGGCTGGTCCTGGTACCTGAGTCCCAGGGCCGACTCCTGCCAGGGTGTTCACACTGTGCCTGGGGATCCCGGATGTGGCTGTGGGGGGAGGGCAATAGTGGCAGGAGAGAGGCTGGGCCCCAAGCTCCCACTTCAAATGCAGTGGCTCTGCTTTCATCTGTCTTGACTGTTAAGTGTGCACATAAGATTTTGCTTTATCACAGGGTTCCACAGCTGAAAAGAGTCTGGAAGGCTCTGGGAGAGCAGGCTTTGGAGTGAGAGAGCCCTGTGTGGCCGTGAGCTCTGCCCCCATCAGATGGGAGTAATGCCACCTCCTTTTCAAGGGTGAGGAGGGTTAAATGAGATAATGTCAGGGGACACCGTCTCCTGCTCCTGTTTTATGACCTCCTGCAGAGCCGGGACTCCACACCCTCCCAGCCCCAGTGTGCCTCTCATTTAGGAAAAGCAGCCAGCCACCAAGGGCTTCACACCTTTCCACGTCTGCACTCCAAGGTACTGGGACGGCACCACATAAGCTGTCAAGGTCAAGCAGACACAGGTGGCAGGGGGCGGGCAGTCACTCCCACGCTTTGGGCTGTTTACCTCTGGGACTTGGGTTCTGGGTTATCTCAGTCCCAAGGACGTGGAGGACACAAGCTGACTTGGAGACAGTCCTGACAACTGTGGTGAATTCCCCTAAGAGGATTTGCACGTTCCCCACCCCGCCCTGGAATGCTTTGAATTCTGGCTTTATATGGAAAGGATTTCTGCAAAGGACGAATGAGAACTGGGCTCTGCAGGAAAGGGGAGATGGCCAGTCCCAGGAGAGGGACAGAAGGAAAGGGCACTCACGACAATCCGGGTCCTGTTGTTCACCAGTTTGGCAATATGCTCATCCACCTTCTGCTGCTCCTGCTTCAGGTCAGAGATGAGGGCCGCAAGCTCCTCCTGGAGGCAATGTGCCATGGCCCCCTGAGCAACTGATCACTTCACCCTCTCAGCTGCATGGGGCCAGCCCTGGGCTTCACCTTCTTGGGAGCATCCCAATGGCCATAAGCACTCCTAGTGGAACTAGGAAGCTATCCAGGTACACTTCACCCCAAAATAGGCAAGACTATTCAAGAATATTTTTGCATTGACAGCAGGAACCACCCAGGCATGGAGAGGCATCTCTCCATGATGTGAAGAGAGATGCTAAACATTGTTACAGCCACCAGAAGTCACCACACAACATCCAAGAGGGGCGCCTGCCAATCTGAAGCCAACGTTCCCTGCATGGGATGGCGCCTGTAGGGAACCCACCAAGTAAATTCTCTGGTCACCAGCCCGTCCAGAACTAGCAGTCATCTGATCAAGAGTCAGCACAGAAAGGCTGGCCCAAGTGAGGTCAACAGCGCATAAGGGCCCAGGCTACACCTGGTGATTCCCCCTCGCTACAAAGACCTGCATCCATCCCCAGCAGGCTCGGACCCAGCCTGGATCTGGATCTGGGGCCTCCCCAGGCTGAAGTAAACTCACTTCTCCTGGGCGGCCCTGGCCCCTAGTCTGACCTAGGCCCACCATCTGGCTGCTCTACCTGCCCAGAGCCCCGCGGGTCTGCGCCCGTGGAGTGTACGGACTCTGGCTTAGACAGTTTCCAAGCAGAAGTCAGCTGCAAGAGCCTTTCAGGAAAGGAGCTGGGAAAAGAATGAAGCCAGTGTGGGGATAAACGGACACAGAGACCTGCTCGGGATCACGAGGCATCAGATCTCACAGCGGCCCGAGAAGGGCATTCCAACGGTACCTCTCTAGAGGAGTCAGAGAGAGGTGGGACTAATTCTCTCCCGTCACCTGGGCCACAGTGAAAGGAAACAGAATTATGCAAATAAGTAAAGTAAGTGTCCCCAGGTCTCAATCAGTAGGAGAAAGCAGGAATGTGTGAAGAGCTCTGATAAAGGAAGGGAATTTAGTTGCATCACAGAGAAGAGTCTTGGGATCACAAAAAGCCAGCTCTAAAACTGGGCCCCAAGCTGTCCCCAGCTCCTAGCCAGAAATGATGAGCAAGCTCCCCCGTGTCTCCTCTACTGGGCAGCCCTCTGCTAATAAAACGTGGGCTCGATGTCATTGCAAAGCAATTTAGCTTCTTCCTTCCACACTCCCCTAAAACTACTCTGGCCAAGAGAATCAGTTCTTACTGCCAAATCTAACAGACTCTTCAGTCCTCAGCAGACAGTTCACACAGGGGACCTCGTTTCCGGTAACGTGCTGGGTTCCTCTGATCCCCAGACAGCTGTACTCAGGCGGTGTTCCTGCTCCCTCTGTCAGTTCCTTCTGGGGTTCTCTCTGTACCCAGATCTTAAACCCTGGTGCTCCTTGGGGCATCATGTGTGTCTTCCCTTATCACTCTGCAGACTCTCCTCGTTGGTCTTCTCCACTCCTGTGGCTTCAGCTACCACCCATAAGTAGAGTATGCCCACTCAGCCTCACTCTCCATCTTCCCTCCTGCAGAGGGATCGGACCATATCACAAGCCTGCTTAAAACCCTCCAGTGCCCCAACCCCTACTATGGCCCACAGAATAAACCCCCAGTCCCTTCGTGTGTCACACAGGCCTTCGATGGCCTGGCTCCTGCTTACCTAGCCTGCCCCATCTCACTTCCAACTCACTCTCCCTTGAACTTGATGGAGCGACTTTCACTTCCTCAAATAGCCATGCTGTTTGCCTCCTGGTCTTTTGCACGTGATGTCTTTGTATTTGGAATGCTTTTCCTCTTCTTTTCATATCAAGTCCTCCTTGTGGTTCAGGTCTTGGCTTAGCAGCCCACTTCCTCCAGTAAGCCTTCCCTGACCACCCGAGACCATGCAGGATCCACATTCCAGGATCTCACCATTGCCTGTATTTAACCTGGACAGCAGCACCCGACACGTGGGACTCTCTGTCAGACCGCCAGACTGTGAGCTCCCCCAGGGCACTAGCACATCCTAGAGGCCCCGTAAACGTCCATGGGTGGGAGCGGCTGGTGGACCACCTGGCTGGCCTTGTGCATGTTTCCTACTTGCCTCCCAGGGTTGAAGGAGCAAAAAGATGCTGCCCAGAGCGCTCAGCCAGAGAAGCCCTGGATCAGCTCCCAGGGGCCCTCTGCCTGCAGATCCCCGGCTCGTTCCTCTTCCTGCCCCTCGCCTGTATTTTGTCATTCCTCACCTTTCCTCTCCCCGCCCAACACCATGCCAGGTGCCCTGTAACGATGCAGTCCCAAGAGCCCCGCCTGCCCTTCTTCATCGTTAGCGGAGGAAAGAAAACCCGCCTTCGTTTGAGTCCTCGCTCTGCCACTGACAAGCTGTATGACTTCGGGTGAGACGCTTACCTCCTCTGAGCCTCAGTTTCCTCATTTGTAAAATACAATAATAACCCCACCCTTCATAAACCTGAGATCAATGTATTAACCCAAGATGCTATCATCATTATCATTATTCATCTTAAATGACAATCTGCTAGATCTGAGGCAAAGGTCCAGGAGGGCAGGAATCCACTGATTCCACAAACACACTCTGAGCGTTGACTACGTGCCAGGCACAGCTCTAGGCTCAGAAATACCCCAGGGAACAAAGCAAAGTCCTGCCCCCATGTGCCTGAGAGTGTGGTCCGGGGAGCGCTCGAGAAACACACGAGAGATACAGAGAAAACTAAAGCAGCAGGAGGAGCTGGCACCTGACGCAAGGGGGCGCCCGCTCATGCCAGCGCGGTAATCCCCAGCACCCAGGCATTCGGGCAGCTGCGCAAAACGTGATGAATGAGTGAAGGCTTCGGGTTCTGCTCCAGGACAGGGCTGGAGCGAAATCGAGTCCCGACCCAGGACCCTTCTGTGCCGGGCAATGGCGCCAGAGAGCGCGGGAGCTGGGCTGGGTGGTCCCCCGGGGCGCCGGGCTCCCCGCCCCGCAGCAGCCTCCTTACCCACCTTCATGCGGCTGTAGACGGTGGAGACTGGCGTGACCCGGTGCTGCTGGTGGGAGCCCAGCAGGCCGCAGAGGCCGCAGATGAGCTCCTGGTCCTTCTCACAGAAGAGGCTGAGCGGGTTCCGGTGGTGTGCACAGACCGTAGGCTCTGGGTCCCCGGGGAGCTGCAGGGCTTCGATCACCCGTGCCAGGGAGACGTTGGGTGGGGAGCTGCTGCCATCCACCTCCTGCCGGCACACGGGGCAGCGCAGCTCCGAGTCCAGGTGGCGGGACAGGGACACCAGGCAGCCCTTGCAGTAGGAGTGGCCGCACTGCAGCATCAGGGGCTCCTTGAAGACCTCCAGGCAGATGGGGCACTGGAGGCGGTCCTCCAGCTCGGGCACGCTCACCTGCCACGCCATGCACGGGCCGGGTTGCAACGCAGGGCAGCCTTAGTCGAGCCTGCTCCCTGCGATCCTCTGCTTCCAACCTCCAAGGGCCCCTAGACGTTAGAGGCTCTTAAGGCCACCAGTCCGGGATTCCAGTCCTGCCCCACTATGACCTGGAGCCTGTTTTCCATCTTTAAAACAAAGGACTTAAATGAAAGAAGTAGTCACTTGGAGACACGATTCCACGTTTTTTACTCAGATTTGGAGGTCAACACAAAAGGGGCCATCTTCAGGGTCATTTGGAATGACACTAATAATGCAAACTCCAGCCCAGCAGGCATCCTGAGCTGGAGCTGGACAGCAAAAACAAGCGAAGGTCCTTCCCACCTTCTAGATCGGTGCTCAGACTGGTGGGGAACCATGGGAAGCATGGTTATAGAGATTCCTGAGTCACCCCTTCACACGTCTCCAGTGAGACCCGGAAATCCACATTTACACAGACAGCCCCAGGCCGTTCTCAGGCAGAGAGTGCTGTCTTAGAACACTAGTCCAGAGAACCTGGGACCTAGCAGGGCTCTCTCCAAGTCTCCCACCCTGCTCCCCTCTGAAAACCAATTGGCACTGAGAGAGGAGAAGCACTGAGCCAGAGTCAGCAGTAGACCCCAAGAGAGCCCCCTCACTGGACCACTTGGTTTCCCACAATCCCCCAAGCCTCCCACTGGGACCTCAAACCAGCATCACTGACCTGATCCAATGGGCCTCTTCTCCCCAGGACGGGACAGCAGGCACAGAGACCTGGGGACCGCAGCTGGACGCCTGCTCCACCACCTAGAATCTGCCCCTTTCCTCCTCTGCTTTCCCAGCAACACCCCCGTGTCCTCAAGGTCATACAGAATCAGGTGGAAACGGGGTCACATCACGGGACTGGGGAGGCAGCCTCTGCCGGGCCGGCTCTGATAACTGCAACATGCAGGTGCTCGCCTTGTCCAGGCAAGAGGGAGGGGCGGGGACAGGGGGACTGGGCACCTGTCCACACCTCACAGACCCCAAACAGGAGTAGACTTGTGCTTTGACACAATTCTCTCTGAGTCTCTCTCCTTTCTTGAAGGTATTTTTATTTACTGATTCAGATTTGTTAATTGAGGTATAACTTCTATAAAGTGCACAAATCTTATGCATACACTTGGTGCACACTTTATAGAAGTATACTCACTCTCCAGATCAAATACAGAACATTTCCAGCACCAGAAGGCTCCCTCATGTGCCCCCAGTCAGAACCCCTAACAAGGGCAGCCACTATCCTGATTCATATCATAGATTAACATGGCCTGGTTTTGAATTTCAAAGAAATGGAATTGCATACATAGTATGTACTCTTTTGTGTCTGACTTTTTACTCAATATTATTGAATTATGAACTTTTTCATATAAAGCCTTTCAAAGGTTTAGAAGTTCAATGACATTTTGTTATAATTAATAAATATTATGGTCATAATAGACTACACATATCATAGGGGGAGGTGGGAAATGATTAACTGGAAAGGACAGTGGTGGGAGAGGCTGTCCAGGAATGTGGAGAAACAAGGCACTCTGGGGCCGGCAGGCCACGACCCCCACAGGCCCAAGTGCCCAGTCTGCCAGCAGGGGAGGTCTCTACCTCATAACAAGGGAGACCTGGCAGAGGCAGGTAAAAGCTAATTTTATTTGTTAATTCAACAAATATTTGTTGATAACCTGTTATGTGTCAAGCACTGAGCTGGGTATTAAAGATACATTAGAGAACAAGACAGACAGGGTTTCTGTCCTTTTGGAGTTTATAATATAGTGGGAGTAGGAGTGGGGTAGGGTCATAAATAAACAAGTTAATACAATAGTGTGAAAGGTTATGCAAGAAGTAAACAGTGTGGTGAGAAAGGCAGGGGTTGGTGGGTTTGTGAGGTACACTTTAGACAGGGCAGGGCAATGTCTTTGAGGAAGGATGGTTGAGCTGTGACCTAAAGGATGCAAAGACGCCAGCCACCTGAAAGGCTGCAGGAGGGCAGACCAGGCAATGGGCCAGCAAGTGCAAAGGCCCTGAGGCTGGACAGAGCTCGGTGTTGGTGAGATACACTTGAGCGGAGACCTGGGCAGCTGGAGCACAGTAAATGAAAGGGAACATGAGAAGACGAGGCCAGAGGGATTAGCAGGGGCTGCTCTGTAGACCAGGGCAAAGGCTTGGATCTAATCTCAAGAGCAGTGGGCGCCATTGGAGGGTTTCAAGGCAAGAGAATATCATCTGAGTTATATTTTTAAAAGATCACTCTGGCCGCTGGGTAGATAATGGATCACAGTGACTTGAGCCCTTGCATGGACGGACGCTGAAGCCAACAAGTGATATAGGAGATCGCAGCAAAAAAGGTAGATGGCGGAGCCCAGAGTCAGATGTCTGAGGACCCTGGGGAGAGACCGAGTAGCCCCGTGGTCTACAGACTTCAGCAAACAACAGAAGCCATCTGGGAGGCTTGTTAAAACCCAAACTTCTGGGCTCCACCCCCAGAGTTTCTGATTCAGGGGCAGGCAGACGCCAGAGATACTGCAGGTTCGGTTCCAGACCACCACAATAAAGCGAATATCACAAGAAAGCGGGTCCCGTGAAGCTGTTGCTTTCCCAGGGCATATAAAAGTTACGTTTACACTATACCGTAGTCTATTAAGTATGCAATGGCATCATGTCTTAAAAACAACATACATATCTTAGTTAAAAAATACTTCATTGCTAAAAAATGTTACCCATCACCTGAGCCTGCAGTGAGTGATAGTCTTTCTGCTGGTGGAGGGTCTTGTAAAAACTGCGATATCTGCAAAGCGCAGTAAAACGAGGTGTGCCTACAGGGATGGGCTCAAGAATTTGCATTTTTAACAAGTTCCCAGGCAACACCGATGCTGGTGGGGAGTACACTTTGAGAACCACCGAAAAAGGCAACTGGACACAGGCACCTGGAATTCTGGTGCTCGGGGAGGCGCTACGCTGGTCACCTAAGTACATCACATATGTAAGCCTGTGGGAATGGTCGGGACCTCTCAGGGAGTGAGACTAGAGAAGGGCAGAGGTCTAGGAGCAGGGCCCTGAGGTTGCTAACGTTTAGAGGTCAGGAAGAGGAGATGACTGAGAAGGAACAGCCAGTGAGGTAGGAGGAAACCAGGAGAGTGTGGTCACAAGAAAGCTGTGGCAGGCAGAATGGCCCCCAAAGATATCCATGCCCTAATTCTGTGAGTCTGTGAATGTGTTACCTAACATAGCAAAAGGGACTTTGAAGACGTAATTACCATCATGGACCTGAATTATCCAGTGGGGCCCATCTAATCACATGAGCCCTTAACAGGAGAGAATTTTCCCTGGCTGGAGTCAGCAATTCAGCAGAAGAAGAAAAAAGAAAATTTCAAGCACCAGGAGGACTCGGCATGCTGTGGTTGGCTCTGAGATGTAGGGGCCCCTGTGCAAGGACCAGAAAGAGGCCTCTAAGACCTAAGGGAGGTCACTGGCTGACAGCCAGCAAGGACACAGGGACCTGTGGCCTTGAGCTGCAAGGATCTGCAGCGGCCAACAACCTGAAGGAGCTTTGAAGTGAATTCTTCCAGAGCCTCCAGTAAGGCTAACAGCTTGATTTTAGCTCAGTGAGACCAGAATTGGACTTTTAACCTATAGAACCATGAAAAAAGAAACAGGTGTTGCGTTCAACAACTAGTTTTGTGGCAATCTGTTCTAACAGTGATAGAAAACTAATACAGAAGCCAAGAGAAAAAAGCATTTAAAAGTCAGAGTTGGGGGCTGGCCCCGGGGCCAAGTAGTTAAGTTTGCTCGCTCCGCTTCAGTAGCCCGGGGTTTGCAGGTTCAGATCCTGGGTGCAGACTTAGCGCCGCTCGTCAAGCCGTGCTGTGGCGGCGTCCTGCATAAAATAGAGAAAGTCTGGCAACAGATGTTAGCTCAGGGCCAGCATTCCTCACAAAAAAATAGAGAAGTCAACTTCATCAAATGCTGACAAGAGTCTAGTAATCTGGTGTCTCACGGATCTGGCAACCAGCGTGGCGTGGGTGGCAGGGAGCAGGGGAAAGCGGTGTGGAGGTGGGCTGAAGAGAAAATAGAGGGAGAGGAGGTGGAGACAGAAGAGTGAGAAAGCCTCCGTAGCAAGTCCTCTGAGAAGTTTTTCTGGGAAGAGTAAGAAGAGGACCACCTGTAGCAGGAGAGCGATGCAGAACAAAGGGAGGCTTGTCCATTTTAAGCGGAGCTCTTACGACACACAGCAGCTCCAGTAGTCAAGGCAAGGTTGGTGCAGGAGAGCGGAGGTACCCAAAGGAGTCGAGCCCTTGAGCAGGCACCAGCGGAAGGACCAGGCACGAGCAGGCGGGGGTGGGATCCAGGCCACTCTTCCTTCGCACCAGGAGGGAGCAGGTGCAGCAGATTTTGTGGATTTGGTGATGGGAAAGCGAGGAACATCACCTCGTTTTCCCAGGAACTGGGCAGTTTAACTTTAAAGTCCTATCTGCGTTGAAACTTCTCTGGAACGCAAAGGAGAGGGGAGGGAGGGTGGAAAAAGGTCTGTCGGAGGCCTGACTCTTCCGGCAGCAGGCAGGTGCTGAGGCCTCGTCCTCAGCAGCGAGCTGCCGCCACGTGCCCCGCCGCCTGCCGCTCCGGCAGCACGTGCCCCGTTGCTAGTCCGCGCCACCTGCGGGTCTGCTGCTCTGCTCCTGTGCCACGTGCCCCATCACGCTGCGCATATCCCCGGGACAGGCCCCATCACGCTCCTGCCGTGCTTCTCACGCGCTCCATCACCCTCCGAGCATTCCGGCAAGTGCCACACAGGGCTCCTCGTGCCGCTGTCACGTGCTCGGGCGCCCGCCGTTGGCCGGCCGTTGGCGGCGGTTGGAGCGAAGGGCTGCGCGCCCCCTCGCGCTCCCGGCCGGAATGCCGCCGGCGGAGGCAGACGGCCGGGTATAAAAAGGCAGCTGCGTCACACCTTCTGGAACCTCCGAGTGACCGCCGGGGTTGGGCCGCGGGCCGCGCGGAGATGGGGGGCAGCGCCCCCGGCCAGGTGAGGCCCCAGGGCCGGGGAGGTGGTGGGGGCGCCGCAGTCGGGGCGCGACCCTAGGGCTCTGAGGTCTGCTGTTTCGTTCCCCCCAAGTCTCCGTACCAGCGGCTGAGTCAGAGGATGCTGGACATCTCCGGGGACCGGGGCGTGCTGAAGGACGTCATCCGAGAGGGGGCCGGCGAGCTGGTGACGCCGGATGCCTCAGTGCTAGGTACCCCCTGCGCCTGGGACCTCTGTCCTTGGGAAGCTGGCGATGCAGACAGACTGGGGTCACCGGGTAGCCAGCTTCCCGGCCCTTGATCCAGGGAAGGAGGGAAGGCTGTGTTTCCAAAAATGTGTATATATTTTATAGGGTGGAACTTGCTTTCTTAAAATCTGACTTAAGAGAAAGCAAGGGAACCCATCTTCCCTTTGCGTGAGGCCACTGTGAGCAAGGGACACTCCGGGGCCCAGCAGCCAGGCTCTCCATCCTCAGAGCCAAAGGGCAGGCATCCAAATGCAGAGCAAGGATTTTTCTATCCCTCGAGGTTAGGGGCGTTTTAAGCGCATCCAAGTCCATTTTTTTTCTGTGACAATTAGATTTGATATAGAGATGTGGGTATCTTTGGTCCATCTTCCTCACAGTGTGTCTCTCTTCTGTCCTAGTGAAATATTCTGGCTATCTGGAGCACATGGACAAGCCTTTTGATTCCAATTGCTTCAGGAAGACTCCTCGGCTGATGAAGCTTGGAGAGGGTGAGTTCCGGTTAGAAGCCAGAAAAGAAGGGGTTGCTCGGGGAGCTGATGAGGGACGGTGCCCCGGGACTGAAAAACTGGCCAGAGCCCAGATTCTTGGAGTTGGTTTGTCTGAGGCTGGGTTTTTGCTAAACCAGCTGTGTTCTCTCCCATGTTCTCTTTGGAGACCTAGGTATTTGGGAGATGGCCCACCTGGCAAGCTTATGTTTGCATTCCAGACTTGAGCATCAGGCCTTGCGTTTTTCTATGTTCATATATTAAGTAGACATGTATTGAATGCTTACTACCTACAATGTACAATGAAAAGAGGATAATCAAGTGATTAGAACATCTTGGCCACTGTGGTGGAGGAGACTGATCTGCATCCACAGGACTAACCTGAAAGAGTTGGATGAGTGCCTGGGAGGTATAAGCAGTGTTGTGGGAGTGCTTTAGTAAAGGCACAGTTAATTCCAGCTGGGAAGATCAGGGAAGGCTTCGTGGAAGAGGAGGCATTTGCAATGAGCCAGGCAGTTTGAATAAGATTTCAGTCAGGGTAGAACTGGGCGTGGGGTGAGGAAGACATTGCAGGAAGAAGGAACTGCATGAGCAAAGATGGTGAGGCCAGAATGGTGCAGAGCCCAGGGAAGGGAGAGTTTAGGAATGGTGGTGGTCGTCAGAAACAAGCCTGGAAAGCAACTTAGGACCACCATCCAGAAGGCTGGGAATATCGTGGAGAGATTTGGACTTGAAGGGGGAAGCAATCGATAGCATCGGAACAGGACGCAGGCAAGCTTCCGGCTCTTTACCCCTTCCTGCAGATATTACCCTTTGGGGCATGGAGCTGGGCCTTCTGAGCATGCGGAGAGGGGAGCTGGCCAGGTTTCTGTTCAAACCGACCTATGCTTATGGAACGCTGGGCTGCCCACCGTTGATACCCCCAAACACCACCGTTCTGTTCGAGATCGAGCTGCTTGACTTCCTGGACTCTGCTGAGTCAGACAAGTTCTGTGCCCTCTCGGCCGTAAGTTCTGGAGCACAGATGACAGCCCTTTAGAGACGGGGGGAGGGGGAGGGGTTTGTGTGTTTGATAATTATCCTGTCCTTTGAGGGCCCTCTGCCCCAGGGTCCATCCCCAGGCTCCTGCGTGGTGGTGGTGGAGGAGTTCCCCCACTTTCTAGTACCTGTCCAGCTTAGTAATGACTCTTGCATGTGGGTGAATGTTCTAGGCCAAGGTCAAGCTGTAGGTTTGTTATGGACCAGCAGTTTGAGCCGATCTTTCAGTCACCCTTTGCCTAGTTCTTCCTGCAAGTCAGTGAACGTTTCCTTCCCAACACTGTTTGGTTTCCAGCAAGTCAAGTGTAGGTCTGAACTGGGGTGACCATATAATTTGCTGTCCAAGCCAGGACGCTTGTGAGTGAAAAGGGACTGTTAACTGGATGGGATATGAGGACATCAGGTGTAAACTGGGACAGTCTCAGGCAAATTGGGATATATGGCCTCTGTGGTCATAAATTAAATGTTGCCTTTTCTTCGTAGCCTTTCCCTTAAGACATCCCATAGAGACAGGGCTTCTCATCTCATCAGCATCGTATGCATTCTTTGTCATGCTGTCTCACACAGACTGTATATGTGGCCTGAGATGTCCACCCCAGGATGACATCTGTATATGATGCCTCCCCAGCTAAACTGTCGCACCCCAAGTGAAGGATCTTACCCTTTTCTCATCTTCCCACAAAACAGAGGTCCTTGGCGTGTGGTGCTGAGACATCTGTGTGTAAAAAGAGGTGGTTTGGGTGATTGTCACGTATACCCAGTGTAGAGCATCATGGCCGTAAGGACCAGCAGGGCCCTGGGCAGACCACACCTGGTAAATGCCCGCTGGATAAGTGGTAGTCGTGAGTCCTGATTTCTGTGCTCAGCAAGTTCGATCAGTTCCTAAACCCATGGCAAACTGCTGCTTTAGGGAGCACCTCTGGGAGGACTACAGAAGGAGATCTCCCTTTGGCTCTAGTCTGTATAACAGGGGCAGTAATGACACCGACCTGCTGTGGCCTCTGTTGGGATTCACGGAGATGACCTCTGCAGAGGCACCTGGCGCACACACGGCAGTAGACAGAAGCCCACAATCTGTAGGAGGACTAGAGCTGTGGTCACGCTTGCATCGTGGTTTTGTGGCTTTGTTTCCTCACTGGTGTCCTTGTCTTTGGTCCTCAGGAGCAACAAGATCAATTTCCACTTCAGAAGGTCCTGAAAGTGGCAGCTACTGAACGGGAGTTTGGCAACTACCTTTTCCGCCAAAATCGTTTCTATGACGCCAAAGTGAGGTATAAACGGGTAAGACTTTCAAAGGATAGGTTTAGACCCTGAAACTTCCTTGTTTGAAAGATAGACTTTGTCTCTTTCCCTGGTCTTCCCTGGTCATATGCAGCCATTGAGAAAAATCTCATTAAAAAATCCTTGTGCCAGAGAGCTAATGACTAAGAGAGGGGACCCAGGATTTGAAGGAGCCTGGTAATGTTCTGGGTGTGGATCTGGATGTGGTCACATGGGCGTGCTCAGGCAGTGAAAATTCATTGAGCTGTTGAGCTGTACACTTATTTTTGTACTTATGTGTGTGTGTATAAATTTGCACATATCTGTGTGTATGTATATACACATATACTTCAATAAAGAGTTTTTAAAAATCTTCCCAGTGTTAGGTCCTCTGCCAGCTGATTTCTCCCTTCGTTTGCCTCTTCATTTCATGTCTCTCTGACAGTGGAGATTCACCTGGCTCTCCGAGGTGACTCCGTTCTCACTCAGCTTCTGATTGTGACGTGGCTTCTCGAGCAGGTTATGCTGACAGGAACTCACCGTTTGCCTTGTAACTCCTTCAGCAAATATTATGAGCACTTTCAGTGTGCCAAACTCCATGCCCTGGTTCTAGAAGCCAACAGGACGGAGTTTAGAGTGTAGGGGCGTTCTCGTTGTCTCATCTGCATACTGAGCCTAAATCATTCATGACTTGCTTTCAGCTGCAAGCAGCAGAATCCTGAAAACCGCATGTGCTTTAAATCGACTAGAGACTTAATTTTCCCTCACATGAGGAGGGAGGCAGCCAAGGCGGGTGTGTCAGTTCCAGAGCCATTAGCAATCCAGGTTCCTTCCGTCTTTCTGCTCAGCTACCCTTAAATGTGTTCCTGTTGTCTTTGTTTTCTCCCAAGGTGGTCGTTCGGGCTATAGCATCACGTGGTCATCTGGGCAGGAAGAAAGGAGGGGAGAGGAGTCTGATGTATTTATGTTAAGAACTTTCCAGAAGTACCTCCTTCACCTGGTGATTTCCCTTACACTTCATTGGCCAGGCTCACGTTAAAGGGTCGCCCTTAGCTGTATTGGAAGCTGGAAAATGTGGTTTAATTAGTACGTTACTGCTTTGAGTGGAAGGAGGCTCTGTTAGAGGAGGAGGGAAATGGGTACTGGGTAAGCAGCTAACAGCATATCTGCCACATTCGCTTTATGGGAACCTGCTTGAGAGATGGGGCGGGGGGCGTGGGGGCGTGCATGTGCTTGTCTCTTTTGGAATGCTGACAAAATCAGGTTCTTCCACTTGGAAGGTACAGGTTCTGGCTCACAGGTTGAATCACGGATGCTATTACTTTGCAAAGCTGCTTGAGTGAGCACCTGCTCACTTGAAAAAAGTTTTTCCCATAAAAACAGACCCCTTAACTCCTTGCAGGGTTAGTCCCGTTTCCTAGGTCTGCTCCCTGTGGCAGTCACTTTTAACTGTATCTGCTGTGCTCTCCATTTATAAATGGCATGCTTCAGTTGCTCTTTTTAACAGTCTTTGTTTCTCGTGATAGAAGGTGAGTCTTCAGTTCTCACTGTCGCGCTCACTTCTGTCTTCCCAGTATTAAGGGATCATTTTGAAAGTCACTGTTGTTTCACGTTATTGAGGTTGTATGATGGATGCCTGAGCCGCGCGTCCTCCGCTTACACCTCTTCCAGGCGCAGCATCCCCTTTTTGCCCTTGAGTTGCCTCTTTTTGGGCTAGTTTTCTCTGTACCTATCACTGTTTCTTCCAGAACTTTCCTACAGTAGTGGAAAGCCCGTTTCCCCGCTATTCTCCATGTGATCAGGCCTCGGTGTCCAACAGTCCCGTGTTTTTGGGGGGATGTCCCCACTGGAGCCCTGAGTCAGATGGGAGCGCTCTGGGCCCTGCACAGCTCTTGTCCTGGGGCTGCCCTGTGATTCTCTTTTGTGGATTTCCTGTTGTTTCGCTCAGTTTACTCCCTTGCATGTCTAAAAATATTCTTATACTTTGTATTTACCTCACATTTAATAAGTAGCATAAAACTGAGTATAGAATTCTAGGATGCAGTCACCATCCCTCAGATTTTGAGGAAGAATATTCTGTTCTAGCTTTCAGAATTGCTATTAAGAAGTCTGCTACCATTTAGGTTACTGTTCCTTTATATGTGACCTTTTTTTTTTCAGTAGAGATTTAAGGATCTTTTTTCCTATGGTGTTCTTAAATTTTTCAGTGGGGAATGTGAGGGTATTTTTAAACTTGTACTGTGCCCTTGGTGAATCATTTCATTCAGGAAATTCATCCTCAGCTCTCAGATACTTTCCTGAGCTATTTCTTTGATAATTTACTCTCGTTTCTGTTTTCTGCTTTTTCTGGAACTCCTTGTTAGTTGACTATCAGACCTCCTGAATTGACCTTCTAGTTTTCCTTTTTTTTTTTCCCTCCCAATTTTCATCTTTTCTCTTTTTTGTTCCACTGTATGGGAGCTTTCCTTGACTTTATTTGCCATCTCTGAGTTTTTCTTTAACTTTGAAGGGCTCTTTGTTTTCTTTTTCCAGCCTTCTGTTCTTTTTTCATGCGTACATTATCTTATCTCTTTAGACATTGATTATAATTGTTTTCTTCCCTCTGCATCTGAGATTTTTTTAAATCTCAATTCTTTTTATGCTTGATTTTTCTGTCCATTAGAGACTGTCTTTTTATATTCGGTTTGGTGGCGAGTCACAGAGACTGATAACAGCAGTGACCTAAAGACAGGTCCTCCTTTCTCATGTGAAGTGCTTGAGGTGTACCCACAGGGGCTGGTTGGTTTGTGCTCCGCAGTGTTCTCAGGTCCCCGGGCTGCTTCTGTCTTACTGTCTTCCCATTTCTGGTGGGGGACCCTGCGCTTGTGGGTCAGGATGGGGGCCTCTAAGTTCCAAGCAGCAGGAGGGGCGAGAGGGCTGAAGGCATGTATCTATGACACTCATACTGAGTTATGTCTTCCAGAAGCTTTTCTCCTGGCCTAACCAGCTGCAAAGAAGGCTAGCAAATATCTATATTCTGGTTGAGTTTGTGCCCAGCAAGAAAATCCTCTCCCTGTGGAAGAAGGGGAGAATTGCTTCTACAAGACAGGAGGCCACCTCTCCCACAGGAGCTTTCCTCAAATGTCTGGTGATCTCTGACTGTCCTCTGGGGTTTGAAAGAGCATCAGAAGTAGACTGGAAACTCTGGGGCTTGGTGGGGCAGACAGCAGTGCTGTCAGATAGCACTGGGTCAGCGTGCATGCGTGTGCAGCGTTTTCTCTGGGGGGCGCTCACCTCTCCTGCGTCTGCTCAGTGTAAATGCCTGGCTACCAGTGTTCTGGGAGCTGAGCCGAGGAACAGGAGAGAGGGTCACAGTGGCTGTCATTGAGACTGTCCTCTAATACCCATTATCAGTATTCCTCCTTCTTGCCCTCTGCTCTGTCTGCTCTCCCTGAGTCGAGAGCCCTTGGGTTCCGTTTCTCCAGAAAATAGACTTCCTGATTCCTGAGTTTTGGGACGGGGTGGCCATCTGGACGCATAGGGACAGGGAGGGGGAGGGAACATTCACCCTGTCCTCCTTTATTCAGCCCCGCTTCTACCCTCAGAAAGCTCTGACTCCTAGTTCCGTTGGTTCCCAGAGCTGTCAGGGCTCCGAGCTGCAGACCAGCCCCTCGTATGCTGGTGCTTGGCTCTGCCAAGTGGGTCACGATGCTGCCGTCGCCCTGACATGTCAGCTTCGTTACTGGTCCCCTCCCCATTGGTTGTTCTTGGACAACGCCTTTCTGCTCCTTAGGACAAGAGAGAGCAGAGGATGTGTGTGAAGTCAGCCTCGCTCAGCCAGAAGCTTTGCATATCTTTTTAGAAATGTCCTCAGTCTTTAGAGAAGCAGATGAGCATTGATTGAGCGCCACTTTGTTTCCAGGCTTTTGCTCAGCCCTGTGTGGGACACACACAAGTATCAGGCAGGGTCCTTGTCTCAAAGGATTTTGATCTAGCTAGGAAGACAAAGTGTAGCCCAGACAACTAAGGCATCCCTGTGGTACCTAGTGCTGGAGCTTTTAAGAGAAGAGGAAGCTTTTTGGGGCTAGAGCATCTAGTAGCGGCTTCTTAGAGGAAATGGCACTTGATATGAATCTAGAGGGATAAAATGGCAGACAGACAGAGAGGAGGAGAGTAACTCCGGGCAGGAGGAAAGAATGAGCAAAGGTACAGAGGTGAGCAGAGCCTCCTCGGGCCCGGTGGAGACCTCGTCTCAAACACAGCTTACGGTGGAAGCGTAGCAGGGAAACAGGCGAGGGAACTGCATTCGGGAAGGTGTTTAAACATACATGGGTGGCTTTGGACTTCATGAAGAGGATAGAAGGGACCCACTGGAGGAGAGGGAGTTGATAAAAGTAATATCTGGGGAAGGGGCGCTAGTTAGTAGCATGCTGGGCGCGGCGTGCTGGGTTCACGGGAGCCAGCTGTAAAACGTTCAGGAATTTTTGACGCTGGTTAGTGTTACTTTGGGAGCTTGAAATCGGCCATGGTGGGAACAATGACCCCACAGGAATAGGCAGACACTACCGGGCCCCTTCTCCCACAGGAGCTGGTTGTTGCACACTCGCCAGCACACTGCCACGTGTGGGATGTGTCGAAGGGGCAGACTCCGTTAGTGAGTGTCTGACCGTGTCAGGCCTTGTGCCAGGTGGGTGGCAGCTGACAGCCTTGCAGGGATCCAGGAATGTGTTTAAGATAGTGTGAGTTGTGCAAATTGAAGAAAATTCTGGAAATATTTTTTAAAAATGCGTGATTAGACTTGATGAAGTTTTATATATAAGTAACGAAGGAAATGAAGAATGGCATTGCTTCATGCTTTGTGGTCTGAGAAAATCTTAAAAACAGGAATAACTGAGAGAGAAAGTGTTCATTTCAGTTTTGGTTACTAATGAGAATGGCTGGTACCGGTGCCTTGTGGAAGACCGTCTCCGGGGGCAGGTTGCTTCATGACTCAGCTTAGGTGTGGGAGCAGGGTGCGGTGGGAGCCTGGTTGGTGACAGGGGACCTGAATCAGTGCAGATGGTGTGAGGGCGACTGACAGGAACTTGTGTGATGGATGCCCAGGCGGAGAGATGAAAGGGAAGACAAAGGAGGGCTCATCACTGTCTGCCTAAAATACCATCTTCTGACATATTTCCAGGTTCCAGCATCTTCCAAGTGGAGTCTTCTCTATTAGCCACATTCACACTACGCAGACTCTGCCTTCATGGCTCTTTTCCTTTACTGTTGTTGTTGAGATATGATTCACGTACATTTCACACTTTTAAAGTATATAGTTTAGTGGTTTTTAGCATATTCACAAGTTGTGCAACTATCACCACTATCTAATTCCAGAATGTTTCATCACCCCAAAAAGAAACCCCGTACCCATTAGCAGGTACTCGCCATTTTCCCCATACCCACTGCCAACTCCTGCTTTACTTTCTTTTTCTATGGATTTGCCTATTCTAGCTATTTCTTGTAAATAGTCATCAAATATATGGTCCTTTGTGTCTGGCTCACCCATGTTGTAGCGTGTATTAGTACCTCATTCCTTTTTAAAAAGTATTTGTGTTTTAATTGTGGTAAAATATACGTAACATAAAATTTGCCATTTTAACCATTTTTAGGTATATACCCAATGGCATTAAGTACATTCACAATATTGTGCAACCATCACCAGTACCCATTTTCAGAACTTTTTTATCGTCCCAAGTGGAAACTCCTTACCCATTAAACAATAATCGCCATTCCCCTCTCCTCAGCCCCCGGTAGCCTCTCTTCTGCTTTCTATGAATTTGCTTATCACAGATACTCATAAGTGGAGTTATACAATATTTGTCTTTTTGTGACTGGCTCCTTTCACTTAGCATGTTTTCAAGGTTCACCCATGTTGTAGCGTCTACCAAACTGCATTCCTTTTTAAGGCTGAATAATCTGTTGTGTGGATCCGACCACCTTTTGCTTGTCCATTTATCACTTGGTGGACATTTGTGTTGTTTCCTCTTTTTGGCTGTTGTGAATAATGTTGCATGAACATCTGTATGCACGTTTTTGTGTAGACTTTTCAGTTCTCTTGGGTGTGTACCTAGGAGGGCAGTTGCTGGGTCATATGGTAACTCCATGTTAACTTTTTGAAAAACTGCCAAACTGTTTTCCATAATGGCTACAGGAGTTCACATTCCCACCAATACAAGGGTTCCTCACCAAAATGTATTCTCTATTTTTTAAATTAGAGCCATCCTAGTGGGTGTGAAGTGGTAGCTCATTGAATTTTCAGATCAGCTTGACCATTTCTGCAAGAAAGGTGGTTGAACTTTTGCTAGTGGTTGCGTTGAACCCGTAGATGAATTTGGGGAATATTGCCATCTTACAACATTGTCTTGTGATCCATGAATGTGAGATGTCTTCATTTATTTGGATCTTCTTTGATTTCTTTCAACAATGGTTTGTAGCTTTCAGTGTACAAGGCATATGCTTTCAATTTATTGCTACTTATTTGTGATGCTATTGTAGATGGAATTATTTGCTTAGTTTCATTTTTGGATTATTGCTAGAGTATACAAATATGACTAACTCTCATGTCTTGAGCTTGTGTCCTACAACTTTGCTGAACTCATTTTTTAGTTCTAATAGTTTTTGGTGGATTCTTAGTTTTCTGTGCGTAATATTGTGTCGCTAACCTTGCCACCCGTCCTTCCTCTCCGCAGGCCTTGTTGCTTCTCCATCGGCGGTCGGCACCCCCTGAGGAGCAGCACCTGGTGGAGGCCGCCAAGCTTCTTGTTCTCCTCAACCTGTCCTTTACGTACCTGAAGCTGGAGCGACCCACCACGGCCCTGCGCTATGGGGAGCAGGCTCTGGTCATTGACCAGAAGAATGCCAAGGCCCTCTTTCGCTGTGGACAGGTGCGTTGGAGGGCAGGGACTTGGAAATGAAAGCTGCATTTGGGCACTGCAGAAATGCTGTCTTTCCTGACTTAAGTGTGTTGTTAAGATTCTGACCTTTGACAGGCCTGTCTCCTGATGACTGAGTATCAGAAGGCCCGGGATTTTCTAGTCCAAGCCCAGAAGGCACAGCCCTTCAATCATGACATCAATAATGAGCTGAAGAAACTGGCCAGGTGAGATATGTGTTTGTGGGAGTGCGAACAGGAAGAGAGGTGTGATGCGCCCGCAGGTCCGTCCGTCCACCTGGGCGAAGGGCTGTCTGGGAGTGTGGCCGGCGCGCGTTGTGAGGCAGCGCCCCCTGGAGCTGGCTTCAGGAAGTTCTCAGTGCTCTAAGTCAGCAGCTCCCAGCGGCAGAGGCGAGGTGGGACAAATGTCCAAACTACACGTCTGGATCATTTCCCGCCTCCCTGTTCCCTCTTCCCGTGCCCCAAATTAGCGCATCTCAAAGGGTGAGCCAGCAAACTGCTTAAAAAGGGCCTTCGGGTACTCTTCCCTACCTACCGCCAGCGGAGAAGCACTGTTCTCAGCCGAGCGCGGAAGGGGGTCTTGGAGATCCTGGTTTGATCTGAAATGGGTCATTCAGGTCTGATTCACACCCAGAGGGGACTTTCTTGTTACCCAAGTGACATCTGTACTGGCCCTTTGGTAATGTAACCTCTTCTGATTACAGCAGTTCTGTGTTCGTTGTAGAAAACTTTGAAAATATCCACACACACACAGGAGTCACCCATAATGCAGTGACCTTTGTAATATTTCTATTGTTTTTTAGGTATTTCTTTGTTATTCTGTATTGGTGAGATTCTCTACTCCTGTTGACATTAAATATTCAATCCAGATTGCTTTCTTGACATTAAAAAAGTCTGAAGTGTGTGCGCCTCATGTATTTGGATTCCTTTGTTACATGTCAGGCCTTTTAGGACTGTCCAGCAGTTTCCTTTCTGGTATTTAAAAGTATCCCGTCAGGTTAGATGTAGGAATTTTGAAATCTGACCCTTCTTTAGCAAGAAAATCTCAAGATAAGTTAGAGGCCATTGTGTGAGGGTCACTTGGCGACATTCAGCCTGGCAGCCTCCCCAACAGTGGCTCCCCGCCATCAAGGCTACTGTCTTTTCTGATGGTGGGCTGCTTGTCTGAGGGCTTCCTGAGCACCCCTGGGGAGCCTGGCCTGTCTCCCCGACCCCCCCAGCGTGGCTTCCACCCCCTCCTCACTCAGTTCAAGGCCTGCTGGATTTTCAGCATTTTTGGTCCTGAGTGGAGAATTCTAGCCACCAGGTGTCACCTCCTACAAACACAGGCCTTCTCTAACCAGTGTGTTTCTCTCTGTAGCTGTTACAAGGACTACACGGATAAAGAGAAAGAAATGTGCCACCGAATGTTTGCCCCTTGTGATGATGACTCTGCAGTAGGAGAAAACTGAAGGTAACCAAAGGGCTGGAGCATAAAAGGCTTTGGGGTTTTGAGCAGTCTGTAGAAGTACGGTGGTCCTCCTCAGCGCTAGTGAACGGTACCTGTCTGCAGCTGAGGATGGGCGAGAAGAGTAGACAAATTCCTTGCTGAAGCTAATGACACAGTTATAGTGCAGAAGGCACAGACAGGGGCCTTCTCCTGGAGAAGATCAGAAAGTCCATCCAGAGCTGGAGGTTAAATGTATAGGTTTGGGAAGCCTTAAGCTTTCAATTAAAAAAAAAGAAATTTCTGTTAACCTCTCCCTCATAGTAGCTTGGAACATGAAACCATGAATATGGTCATTAATGTGATGGTTTATCTGGGCTTTGAAATGAAGAGTAATGCTTTTCTTAATCTGTTTTTTCCTGAAAACCTGGAAGCCTCCAACCTCACTTCACATTTAACAGATTGTTAAAGACAAAATCTAGAGGTCGAGGGCTGCGGTGGGCCGCCGCTCCTCAGTGCTGCCCGCTGAGTCAGCAGGCACAGGGTTAAGGTTCCCCGCGGTGCCTGAGCTAGCTCTCCAGTCTGGTTTACTGTTACTGCAGAAAATTAATGGAAACAAAATCACCTGCCTTAAACACCTGCTTAGCCGGCGAGATAACTCCGCTCTCTTGAGAGAAGTTAAACAAGGGACAACAAGGAAACAGCTGCCGAATGGGCTCTTGGTGATAAATCTCTCCTTTGTTGCCACCTTCATCTCTCCACAAAAGAGGCTTGAGGGGAGAGGGCAGTGAAAAGGCCCATTCATCCCAGATGTTTCCACAAGTGGGCTGCAAACCGCGGCTCCCCGCCCTGTCAGAAACACCCAGTCGGTCTCAGAAGTAAATGTCGCCTTCATCACTGACCCTGACCCTGTGCCCCGGCCTTCAGGTCTTTTGGGGACACTGGAGTATTTGCAGGTCTTCTGGACTGAGACGTGAGCCAGAGGACTTCTCTTGCTTGGCGACTGTTAAGATCCCCTAGAAGTGGAGGCCTGGCCCTGTGATCTGGCATGTTCTGCCATTTAATGAAGATCCAGCTCTTCCAGCTCCGTGTCAGAAACAGACCTTGGAAAACCCAGCAGGGCAACGCGCTTCCTCTCCGTCGTCATTACTCAGCTTTCTAAGTTTGTCAGGTTCTTTGGAGCCTGATGATTTCGCATCTATTCCTAAGTCTGGACTCTTTTCTTGCCCCCAGCAGTGACTGTACTGGGGTCTCACATGGCCTTGAGCGTGCTCCCACCACTGCTGAGGTTGTAACGTACTTTGGCTTTTGTTTTGTTGGGATTCTCTCTGCTGCCCTTTTTTCTGTTGTACTTGTGCCTAGGTCGTCATTTAAAATGTCCAGGTTTCTAGATTCTTTTGACAACTTAGTTTTGACCAACTAGAGCCATTTAAAATTTGTTCTTGTCTTCCAAGATGTTCGATACTGCTGACCTGTCTTCATCTCATCTTCTAAGATGTTGGACACTTCTGGTGGAACACGTGTGCTCTTGAGTCTGTTCTTTAAGCCTCGGTTATAGTAGACTGAATTTTTTGAGATCAGAGGCCATTTCTTTTTCATCTTTGTATTTTCGAGCATTTGGAACCATGTCTGGCACGTGATTGGCACTCAGTAAATGCTGGTTGGATCAAGTATGAAATAGCGGAGATGCCAGACCAGCATCTTTGAAACCATGCCTTCCGGGCCAGCTCTTGTATTGGCTGGCAGGACTCTTGTTATTGCCAGTGACAGAAACCCATCTTTGGTGTCAGCTGAAAAAGAGATTTGCTGAAGGGATGCTGGGGTGGCTCACAGAATCGAAGGAGGTGTCGAACATCCAGTACTCAGGCAGTTAGAGACCTGAGGCTCTGAGTGCCTCCGGGACTCAGTCTCCTCTCTGCTTAATTCTCTCCCACCGTAAGGAGGGCCAGGCGTCCATTTCCACAGCCTTTCCACTCAAGAGAGGACTCTTCCTTGCCCCCGTCTCCCTCCTCCTCTTGTACCAACCGTAGCTCCAGTTTGCAGGATCCTGAGGCAGGACTCCGGCCTGGTTTGGGGCGTGTGGAGTCCCCTGAGTGGCACACCCCTTCCTAGCACCGCATCGTGGGAACTGGGGGAGCATGATCGTCCGCAGTAGGAAGGCTGCTGTTCCCAAACAGCAAGCGCACGGAGACGATGGGGAGCTGCCTGTTGAGGATGTTTAGCTGTTGCCACCCTCGCTGCCCTGTCGAGTGTGACCGTCAGTCCTGCCGTAACGGAGCAGTAGGTCACTTGCCAGCCTGGGGAGTTGGGCCTCTCTTGCACCTCCTGCTGCTGGCTCTCGACAGCGGAAGGAGCAGTCGCGTCCCTAGTTCTGCCACACCGTCGTTTTCCTTAGTTTGGATTTCCAGAGGGCGTGGTAGACACACACACCTCTGGATGGGAGTATTCTTGGGAATAATCTAAAAGGTCAAGGCAGAGGTCAGTGTTTTAACTCATGTGCATCAGAAGACTTGAACGTTTTTATAGCAAAGGCCATGCTAATGTTTGATAAGCTGCAAGAAGCTGCTTTCCCTGTGGTTTGCAGTGCAGTGGAGGCAGCATTCCTGTGTGTGTGTACGCTGCAGTCAGACTTCCGTAAGTGAGCATCTTCTACCTACCTGCGTGGTTGAGACCTCATCGAGCTCCGTCCACAGTAGTAGCAATTTCACCAGGGCCACCAAGGAGCTCTTAGAACAGATGCCGTCACGTTTGGAAACACTGGAGTCGTGTGCTAACGTTTTCCTTAATTCTGTTCCGTGCCTTTGTCATCTTCAGTGTTTGAGTTGTGTCCTTCCTATCGCGGCATGCTAGTGTCTGAGACCTTCGCCCTGCTTTTGTGATGTCTGGAAAAGAGAGAGAAAGTGAGCACTTCAGCTGTTTTCAACCATGTAAGAGGTTGATGTACAGTAGGTGAAGTTTATTCTGTGGTTTCCAAAGGGCGGGACCAGCAAGAACACCTAATAGGAAGACAAAATTTGGCTTGATATGAAAGATTTACTAATTAAATGTCTTACCATAGTGACATTAAGCTCTTCCAACATGGCGAGCACACAGACAAGGTGCCGCTGTTGGCTGCTTGTGGAGAATGGCCTTGCAGGGAGCACCTGCTCCCAGACCAAGCTTTCCCACTGTTTGGGTGTCGGTCGTCTTGGGAGCTGGGGCATTCCCTGTTAGGCTCTGTCTGAGCAGCTCTAGAGGGCCCCTTAGAGGTGGGTGACCTATGAGGTTAGATGACCTTGTTTGTCCTTCCAACTCGAATGTTTTGTCATCAGGCCCTTGCAGACTTGCAGAGGATGGCAGCTCGCATCCTTAAAGCACCTCTAGTAGAGAGAAGTACGAAGTCCTACACTCAGCATCGAAAACAACCACACAGGGAAAGAAGTGGGAGAGACCCGGCCCAGGAGCTAAGCTGTTGGTGCCCACTGGTCCAGAAGGTGCCAAATGTAAGGCATGGCTCCAAAGAAAATGGTGCCCTGAAGGAGGGTGGAGGAGGTCCTGCTGCACCACCGACGGCGCCTTCGTTACCCACGCCTTCCCCAAGAACCCTTGAGAGCTGCCTGTTTTCAGGCACCATGGGGGGTGCTGTGCGGTGGTGAGGAGATCTGGTCAGCAGGGGGTGGTGCTCTGCTGGGGGAGGGGACAGGACAATCAGTGGAATCAGAGTAGACAAGAGGAGTGCATGAGGGGAAATACCTTGATCAGAGAAAAGCTTTGCTGAGCCAGTCCTGAAGGAGCGACAGACTGGGCCCAGGGAGGGAGGAGTGGGGGTGGGGGAGGGGAGCAGAGAAGACAAGGGGCTCAGAGCTGAGGTCATTGTCCTGGCATTTCAGTTTTCTTGGGAGTACAGTCTGTGCTCTGCAGGTATCAGAGGAGGGCAAAGATGCGTTCAGAGCTGAGGTGATCTGACAGGCTTGTGTAAGAAAGTTCTCAAGGGGCTGGGGAGGGCACATTGGAGGTGCAAGTTCTGGCAGGTGGCAAGTGTGAGAGAGGTGATGACAGCCTGGAGGTGGAAGCACCAGCAGGGACGGAAAGGAGGCAGGAGCATGAGGCCTCCCAGGTGGGACAGACGGGAGAACGCTTTCTCTCACAAGAATTCTGGTGACAAACGGGAATCTAGCTGAAGGAGGGTGACCATAATGCCAAAGGGTCTACAAGGTGACCTGTGGTGATGGAGGAAGGGACCGAAGCTATATATTATGAAGAAAGGCAGCCTTAAGTTGGGGGAGCGGGGCGTGGTGGGGAGCGGCGCAGAATTAGCAGTTCCAGGATGATGTCACACACTGAGAGTGGTGGGGAAAGCTTCCCGGAGGAGGCGGAGCTGGACAGAGCTCACGAGGCAATTGGTAGCGTTAGACCGAGGGGACTCACCAACATGGTCCTCTTACCTTCACGTAGTTTTATTTTTTTTGCTTTTGGTTTGTCATATTTTGCTTCTAGATTGTTTCAATAACATTGCTGACCATTTTTGTCTTAGTTTATTTTTATTAACTTTGATCAAAGTATATTTATTAAACATTTTATATGCCAGGCATTCTTTTACATGTTTGTGGATTGTTAACATAACATCTCTATAATGTAGATATTATCTCCGTTTTTTGGGTGATGAATTACACATGAGGAAGCTGAGTAACCTGCCAAGGTGACAAAGCTAGTAAGCGTTAGAGCTGGGGATTCACGCTCTGGCCACCTGGCCCAGAGCCGCCAACTGGAAAAAAAGAATCCATGCAAAGGGTCCACCAGAGGAAACCAATTTTAACTTTTGTTTCTTCTGAGGATTCTTCTGTATAGCTGAATATTCTGTATTCCATATGGCCAAATACTATGTTTCTATCACCATTTCTGGATTCTTACCAGTTTTGGACATGTATCTGTTGACTTCCTGCTGTGATATGATATGATGCCATCTCTTTCCTCCCTTATGGTTATATTACTACTTTTAGAATCTCTATTAATTATTGTAATGGAAATAATACTTATATCTGTGTCTGATTTCATAAGCTGAAGACAATATTTCCCATGCTCCACTTTGCATGATGAGAATATTACTAACTGAAAAGCCAGGGCTATGCTTTGCTTTCCTTTTTTTTTTCTTTTTTTTTGGTGAGGAAGCTCGGCCCTGAGCTGACATCTGTTACCAGTCTTCCTCTTTTTACTTGAGGAAGATTGGCCCTGAGCTAACATCCGTGCCAGTCTTCCTCTATTTTGTATGTGGGACGCCGCCACAGCACGGCTTGATGAGTGGTGTGTACGTCCACACTGGGGATACAAACCTGTGAACCCCAAGCTGCTGAAGCAGAGCACATGAACTTAACCACGATGCCGCCAGGCTGGCCTCCGTGCTTTTTTTTTTTTTTTAAGCTTCTGTCTTTCCTGCAGTTTCTAATTGCATTTCTTTTTTCTTCTTCTTCTTCTTCTTGAACTGTTTACCTTATCCTTATCTCTTTGAAAACTTGTGGTACCATATAGTCTGTGAATCTCCTTTCTTCTCAGGGATCTCCCCCTTGGAAATCTCCCTATCTGTGTAACCATCGGTACAGATTGTCCTGTGGGCCTGGTGCACAGCTGCCGTTCTGGGAGCTCTTTTATCTCCTGGGTTGAATCCACTATTTCCTGGATCCCTTTTCTTGGTTTACCTCATTGTTCTGATATTTTTAAGTAACATATAAAAATTGTATGTATAAGAGAGAAATTTTCCAGCTTTTATATAGCCATTTCACACTTGATTAAAAATATGTAGGCTGGGTATAGATTTTATCTTTTTTTTTTTTTTTTAAAGATTGGCACCTGAGCTGACATCTGTTGCAAATGTTTTTTTTTTTCTTTTTTCTTCTTCTTCTCCCCAAAGCCCCCCAGTACATAGTGGTATATCCTCGTTGTATGTCCTCCCAGCTCTGCTGTGTGGGATGCTGCCTCAGCGTGGCCTGATGAGCAGTGCTAGGCCCACGCCCAGGATTCGAACCAGTGAAACCCTGGGCTGCCAAAGTGGAGTGTGCAGCCCTAACCACTCAGCCACAGGGCTGGCCCCTAGATTTTAAAATGAAAAGAGCCTTCCCCCAGCTTAGAACCTATGCCCCAGTCAGAAGCTCCCTCCCCCATTAGAACTATGTCCCTATTAGGACCTGCCCCAACTTAGAAGATCTCGCCCCCTCAAACCTTGCCTCCCCTTCAGACCTCCCTGCCTCACAGCCCCCTTCCGACCCCTCCTGTCGCACCCCACCAGAACTCATCTTTCCCGTCAGTCTTCCTGTCGCCTCCTAGAACCTCTCGTCAACTCCAGATGCTGGGTACAAGTCTGAGGACAGACTGTCTGTTGGATGTCATGTCTGAGAAATCTGGTTTGTTTGCTCTGCCTTGAATCTTTTAATATCTCTTTACTGTGAAGTTTTAGATGAAACAACAATAATGTGTCCAGGCCCCCCCAGATGCTCAAGTCCTTTAGAAGGGCACCTTAATTCTAGAGGCTCAAGTTCTTAAGAGCTAAGGAATTCTTCTATAATATTTTTTTTTTTCTCCCCTGGGAAAGATTCACCCTGAGCTAACATCTGTTACCAATCTTCCTCCTTTTTTCCCCTCCCCGGTGCCCCGGTACGTAGGTGTATACTCTAGTCGTGAGTCCCTCTAGTTCTTCCATGTGAGCCACCACCACAGCATGGCTGCTGACAGACAAGTGGTGTGACGCCTGGGAACTGAAGCCGGGCTGCCAAGGTGGAGCACCCTGAAGTTTAACCACTAGGCCATCAGGGCTGGCCCCTGATAATGTTTCTGTGATGGCGTTTTCCCCTCTCTTTCCCTGTCCTCTGGCTCTGGGACTCCTGTAGGCTGTTGTTGGTCCTCCTGCAGGGGCCTCTCTATCTTTTCTGCCTCTTTAAATCCCGCCCCCACTGGACATGTATTTAATTTTCCAATCTTACATGGGCTTTTTCCTTTCAGCAATCAAATATTTGAATCCACAAGCTCTTTTCGGATCTCCCTTTTTCATAGTATCCCAGTCTCTTTTCACATTCTACGTATTATGAAAAATCCCAGTCTTAAGTAGAGAGACTAGTATGGTGACTGCCCCATGGACTCACCCTTTAGCTTTAACAATTAACAGCATGAAGCCAGTGTTTTCATCTTTGACTGCACCCATGCCCTCCCACCCAGCACTGCAGGATTAATTTGAAGCAAATCCTAGTAGTCAAATCGTTTCATCCACAAGTATTTCTCTATGTATCTCTGAAAGGTAAAGACCCTTTTTGCACATTTCTTTGAACTGTTTTTCTGCTTATTTGCTTTGGCCTTTCCCTTTGCCATGTTGTTGTAGACTTCCCACAGATGGTTGGGGTTTCTTGGTTGCCTGTTCACATGTAAGAATGAAACAGGTGGAAAAGTTGACCAGGTGCTCTATGTACCTGGGCGCAGCTGCTTGACTCATTCTTCAGGCTGAGCAGGTAGAATCCTTAAATACCAGAAGGAAGGGGCTTGGCATTGGGTATCGTCTCTTACCCTAGCTTCCCAAATTTTCCTTGGGTGGATCTTTTTCCCCATAAAATAAAATAGTGGATACAAGTGCCGTATCATTTTTAGTGTGCATATCCCCAATTTCTAGTGAAGTTGAGCAGCATCTTGTACATAATGGCCAGCTGTATCCTTTATGCAAATTGCCTCTTGATATTCTTTGTCCACTCTTCTTTTGGGTCTTTTATATTGTTGATTTGTAAAAACTTTTTTATGTGAAGGATGCGAATTTAAGGTCTGTTATGTAAGTTAGAATATCTTCTTCCATTTGTTTTGAATATTTACATAGTTACACGTCAGTGTTTTCTGTATGGTCTCTGGAATTCACGTTATGCCTCCATCTGACCCTCGGGAGTCAGCAGGGTCTGTAATGAGTGAGCAGGAGTGCGCAGGGTGAAGGATTTCTTAACAGTTCTTCCTAGAGGCTGAGCATCGTTCCGTGTCTGTGGTGCTTCGTAATGTCTGTAAACCTGTTTAATCTTCCCAACGTTCCTTTGAGGGAGAAATTATTTCCATTTTACAGATTGGGGAGGGAATCAAGCTGAGAGGATTAGAGCCTGTCCCTGTGGAGGTCTTTGTGCATATGTGTAACCAGCTGTGACCACTTTCATTTGATTTGAAGTGTAAACTCCATATGAGATGTGAAGCTTGAGATACATTCAGCTTCTTTCTTCAGTTGGAGTGTTACCACTGGGTGCCCATGGATGTTTCTCTCTCTCTTAGATGTGTAGGAATTTCTTCCCTCTTCTCTGCTTTCCATGCTTGAGAGAGGCTGGAGCCTTTGAGCGATAGAATTAAGAGGACTGAGCCATGTTGCTTGGCCAGCTCCAGGGAAAGAGTGTCTTAACAGACTTTAAAAATGTTTTCTGCGACGTCAAAGCAGCTCTCAGGGGCTCAGGTGGAAATAAAGGCCAGGCTGTGGAGAGTACACGCCTGTGGTTGAGATTCCGGGACTCAGTCCTGCTTCAAAGAGTTGGCGCAAAGTGAGCCCTGGAGCAGCACGCCACACAGAGCCTGGTGCCAACGCTGAGGCTAGAGGTGTCCTCTGGGGTCAGAGGTTCCCTTGTTCCAAAATAGCCTTCCTGTGTCCGAGCCGGGCTGGTGGGTGGCCAGGAAACCCTAGGAGCAGCTCATCATCTCGCACGGTCTGTGACTGGATCTGCACAGAGAATCTCTTTGATCCCTTCTTCCCAAAGAGATTAAGAAGAGACTTGCAAATCTACCATTGAGTCGAAAGATATTTCATGTCTCCGGTTAGACTTATCTGAGTCCTAAATGAATAATAACATGCTTAAATGTATTTTTCTAATTTTATATTTTATTAATTTTTCTTTCTCTCCCAACACCTCCACTTTTTTTTTCTGCTCAAAATGGAGTTTTGTTTTCTCGAGGGTAACTGGGCCAGGCAGGCATGTGCTTGTTGTCCGATGAGGGCCATGTCATTCTCCAGGCAAACTGTTAGACAGTCTCTTGATCTTTTGGATATCTGTGAAATGCCTTTTCTCCCAGCTCAGGAGGTGTCATTGAAGTCATCCCTTTGTTGTGTGACTATAAATAACTCTACTTGGGTTGGCACCTTTTCATTATACCCCTTTCTGGGAAAGCATTTCCCCTGGTAGAGTTTCTTTGGCCCCTTCACCTCTCTCTGCATCCTCTCTTGGCAGCCAGAATGGGCCCCAAAGCTGCCTCCTCCTCAGGTTTACTTTGATGGAGTCTGTGTTCTTTGCGCTGAGGTATCGGTGAGAATTTCAGGAGATAACCAGGTGCCTTTTTCTAAACTTCAAAATCAGTGATGATTGAAGTGCCCTTTGCCATTCATTACAGGGCTGAGGAGTGGGAAATTTGGATTCTCAGTCTTAGCTCTCTTGCTGTGACTTCAGCCCCATCATCTCCCCTCTGGGCTTCGGTGTCAGCATCTGGAGGATAAAGCGATCGGATCTTTCAGTTCGCTGTGTGCTTCCTTAGCTTCCATCAGATGTTGGCTCAGTCTGTTTTTAATTTCTTGTGTTCATAATTAGGTATATAAACTCTGCCTCCAAGCATATGTCATCCCAGACACCGATTTAGATAAACAAGGGTACAAACAGTGAAAGAACTGAGCCTAAGCAATAAGGAATTAACATCAAGTGAGAATCTCACTGCCTTGAGATGCTTGAGGGAGAAGATGAGGAGCCCGGCCTGGTTTTCTCACCGCCCTCCGTGGGCTTCTGCTGGGGACGTCACGGACCCAGGGTGGAGCGGAAATGAGCTGGGATGAGCCTAGGAGTTTCAAGAACCCAGAGAAGGGTTCTCAGATCTATCAGATAAAGGAAGTGAATGGCTGTGAGCAAAAATCATCTCTGCCACGTAGGACAAGCATGTGTTCACCAGAGTGTGGCCTGCCCTATCACTGTGACAGCATCCACAGCGGTCATTGTCACACTGTGAAGAAAAGGCCATGAAAGACAAATGCAGACCTTTGCTAGGTAATTCCTCTTGGCATCCTGATACGTTGTAGGGCCCCTCCCCAGAGATTCTGATTCAGCGGGTCAGGTGGGGCCCAAAGATTTGTATTTGTAACAAACTCCTAGGTGCTGTGGATGCAGCTGCTGTGTGGACCACAGTAACACAGACTGCTTTCTCAGCATGTCTCCATGAGGAGAGGAGTTGGATGGTAACTGGAGACGTAATATGTTAAATAATGTAAACCTTGTTTTGAAACAAGGGTGGCAGTTGGGTGGCACTTCTGCCCCTTTTTTGACCACATATCGTGCTGCCTTCACTGTGGCTGCCAACTGTCATAAACTCAGACAGTTGTCTGTCATAGGCAGAAGGGCAGCAGGGCTGTGCTGAGTCCTGGCCCACCCCCAAGTGGGGAGAGGGGCCTGGCTGCTCTGGTTCAGGTGAAGCCTGGAAAAGGTGGGCTTCAGGGTCGACTCAGAGCTTAACGTGTATTCCAGTAGATAAGGAGCACCACAACGTGAGGCCTGACTCATGCCTGTGGTGAAAAGAGGTAGAGGGATGTGGCCAAGGGAGGGAGCAGATTGCCAGGCTCGAGGACTACACGGGGGCTGAGGGGCTGTGACAGGAAGTCAGTGTGGAATGGGCCAGCGGGGAACCAGGGCCAGGGTGGGTTGAGGCAGATGGAGGGCCCAGCAGTGAGAGTCAGCTTTGACAGCTGCGAGGTGGGGTGGCGGGAGTGGGGTGTTGGGATGAAGGACCAAACAGGCCAGAGGACACAGCAGCTTGTGGGTAGCCAGGACATCACGTCATAGAGTGTGAATGGGCTTGGGCTCCTTATAAAGTTCTTCTGCCTCAGTTGGAGTTATTTGAGATACCCAGACTAGGTGCTTCCAATTGACTGAGTAATAATGGCTTCCGGGAGAGTCTGTGAATCTTCGCCTTTATGTGCAACATTTGTGCATTCTCTGGGATTTTGAAGAGGGACCCATCGCTTTCATCAGTTTTTTTTGAAGGACTATATGGCCCAAAAAAGGTTAAGACCCACTGTTCCAGAGCTTTCTCACAGATGATGTTCACGTCTGACAGTTTGGCTCGCTATTGTAGGACTAGAGGGAAGTGCTATGGGACAGGGCTGCGAGACAAGGCAGGGCTGGTACAGGACGCCGTGGGAACTCTGCTCACCCTGCCCTGATCCTCAGCCCTCTGTCCTCGGATTTCCAACGTAAACATCCTGGGCTCTGCAGCCTCCGGCTCGCGGGGCCAGGATTCCATCACTTCTCTGTCTTCTCGGTTACGTTTTCACACTCTTCTTTGATTACTGCTCATTGTGTTGTGCAATTATTGTGGACACCGATCATATTGTTGCCTGAGTTTCTGTTTCACATCGACTCCGCCTTTTCCCCATGCCTGGGGTTTACTCTCATTGGAAGCAGCTTGTTTAGCATTAATATATTCCGCTGGAGTCTGCCTTCACGGACCTTTGTCTGCGTTTCCTGCCCGAGTCTAACTTCTTTTGTCTTTGTAGGTCTCCAGGCGTATCTTTCCTTGAGCCATGGATACATGACAGCTGCTTTCTCTGACTTTGCACCTCTGTGTGCTAGAGTATTGAATTTGCAAAATGAAATGTGAATTTTTCTACTTTGCTACACTTTCATTTATACTAAAGTGTTACTTTTTATTGGTTTCAATTTGAAAATTCAACTAACTGAACCTCATAAAATCCCAGTGTCTGACCTTGGAGGTCATCTCTAGCCGTCTGCATTCCCAGGAACATGTTCATGCTGCGTGAATATTGATTACAGGATTTATTTCTCAAGTCGTTTCGTGGGACACAGAGTAGATTGAAACAGTTTTTCTGTTTTTCACTTGATTAGTAGTGAAATTTTAGTATGGACATTTTTAAACCTATTCAGAGGTGGAAAGAATAACATGACGATCTGCCCACATACGCATTACCCACATGTGACGATTAGCAGTATTGTGCTGTTCTGTTTCCTCTACCCCTCCCGGCAACTTTGTGTCAGTATTTCAGCTTAAATTATAAAAACGCTGCATGCTTAAAGTTTAAACAAGAAAGGTAGAAAGTGACAGCTCCCAGGCCCGAGCCCCCTCTCCAGAGGTGCCACTGTTGATGTTTCATTTCCTTCCTGAAGGGTTTTTTGTGAATATTTGAGAATGTGGGTGTATATATAATCTTCCCCAGAAATGGAATTATACATTTGATACTATAATATGTTTTTAATGCATTTGGGGTGTTTTCTAAGCACATAAACAACTGCTTCATTTTAACAAAGTAACTGAGTAGCCTTTCCATCCTAGGAGGGTATGTCATCTTCTTAATAGTAATGAATAGAGAGAGAGGAGGTGATGGGCTGTCCCCCGGCCTGAGTTCTCTGTGACTTATTTCAGTACCATATCAATTTCGGTGTCAGTGGTGATATGTGTATCTTCAGCTGGACTAGCTGTGGCTGAATTGATCTCTCGAGTCGCTGTTCCCACTCACGGCCCCTTTGCTAGTGTCCGAGAGTCCGTTCCATAGCTTTGCCATCATTGGTGCGTTTAGACTTTTTAACCTTTACCAGTTTGGTTTGTCTGAAGTGGGATCTCATTGTTCGAATTAGCATGTCCCTGGACAAGCATCTTTTCACATGGTTACAGAGTCAGGTGACTTTTTTTTGTAAATTGCCTGTTTTTTCCCTCTGTAACCAAACACCTTTCTGAAGTTTTTAGTTTTTTGATAGTTATGTCAGTTGCTTCCCTGAATATTCTAGCCATATGATCATCATATACAAATAATGGGAAAATTGTTGTCTCCTCTCCACCACTTACATCTGTTGTTGTGTTCAGGGCCCATCTAAGCGTTTGGGCTAGTGCTTCCAGAACAGTGCTAAATAGCAGGGCCGCTCTGAGCATCGCGCAGCTTTCATGACTGTGATGAAACTGTTGCTGGTATGCAGTTAAGCATGATGCTGACTTTTGGTTGAGATATATTCTTTTTTCATGTTAAGGAAATGTTTTTTTACTAAAGGCTTTTATCAGGAATGATTGTTATCAAATGCCACAAAGAGACACTTTTCTTTTTTTTTTTACCTTTTGACCTATCATGGCTTACAACATCGAATATTTGATGTAGCAGGGAAGAAATATTGTGCATTTTTAATTGGTTGCTTTGGGAGAGCAGCAGAGTTTCTCTCACACAAAAGAACAAATCCTTCCCTAAGAAAACGTGTTAATGGGACACTTTGTAATAACCTTTAAAGTCAGTAGGAGAATTTGAGGCAAAAGGGAACTCAATTTGCTCTTCATCATAGGTTAACAGAAATTTTTCGTTTTCCTCCAGCTGCTTGATGCTTGAGAGGGAAGAGTTTGGGGGGACTTTTGGGCTTGGGAAGAAAGCAAAAAGAGAGCCCATGAGCCCGGCGAGGGGCAGAGGGAGCCTGAGCCCGCCATGCTGGTGGAGCGCTCCCGAGCCGCCGCCACGGCAGCTTCCCCAGGTTCACGGCTCAGCGCCAGTGCTTCTGCTCCTGTTAGTGAGGTCAGGAAGTGGGATCCCCCGTGGGAGGGGCCTCGTTGTCCCTTTTCCATGTTTTCATGTTTGTCTCCTTGATACCAGTGAAGTTAAGTATCTTCTCATTTGCTTATTGTGCATTTGCATTTCATCTTAACTGACAAGCCCTGTCTTGTTTCCTTCTTATACTTACAGTTTTTTTCTGTTTCTGCCCCCACTCATCCTGTGTGGTTGTGCCCCATCCAGCTGCTCTGTGGCTCTGCTCCATCCCATCCGCTTCTGGATGCCCGACAGAGTACAGGAAATGTTACCCACTTCAGTGGCCGGGGTGCCCTCATTGCAGTCAGGCGTGTGACTGGACTGTCAGCTGGAGCCCACACGGCCTCTCCAGCATGATGGTTCTAGAATCATTCGACGTACATGGCAGTTGGGTTTATGGAGGAATAAATGGGAAGTGAGGTGCTGCAGAATGAAGAGTGAAGCTGCCCGTTTCCGGAAGCCTGGACCAGGCGGCTGGCCCCCATCACGACGTCCCCCCGTGTGCCTGGGGCAGAGCAGCCTGAGGGCCCGCCCGCCCAGTGAGGGGGCCACTCGCCCTGCCACTCTTCTTATGCCCCTGCGGCCTCTTCCCTACGAAGCAACCAGAATAATCTTTTCTTTTTCTTTCTTTTTTTTTTTTAAGATTTTATTTTTTCCTTTTTCTCCCCAAAGCTCCCCGGTACATAGTTGTATGTTCTTCGTTGTGGGTCCTTCTAGTTGTGGCATGTGGGACGCTGCCTCAGTGTGGTTTGATGAGCGGTGCCGTGTCCGCGCCCAGGATTCGAACCAACGAAACACTGGGCCGCCTGCAGCGGAGCGCATGAACTTAACCACTCGGCCACGGGGCCAGCCCCTAATCTTTTCTTTTTAAAGTCATTTCTCTGTTCGGAAGCGCCAGTGGCTTCCCGTCACGCCGAGGAAAACCTGAAGCCCTCCCCAGCCTTCGCCTTCACTACGAGGCTCTCAGTGCCCGGGGCAGCTTCTCCCTCTGCCCCGCGCTCCCCCACCCTGGCCGTGCTCTTCAAGCGTGTTTCTGATCCTTGGCCTTGGCATCAGTGTCCCTACCGCCTGGAAAGCCCTTCTCCTAACTAGCCACGGGGCTCAGCCTACTTAAATGTCCCTCCTCAGGGGGCCCTTCTGCTTACGTTGTGTTAAATAGCAACCGGTGTCATTCTGCATCTTCATATCCCACTTACTTTTCTTCAGTGCACTTATATTTTTTTGTTTGTTCATCTCTTTATCCCACTAAAGGGTTCCATAAGGGTGGTAACTTTGAAATTTGTAAGTTGAATTTCACTGGTGCCATCTTTTTCTATAGTTTGTTATAAGGGGCAGCCAACAAAGGCTTACCTAGCAGAGTGCCTCAGTATTTATAGCAACCAAAAAAAGCACTCTTCATACTACATCTCAATGAGAAGCCAGATGGACAACTTCGAGGAAGCGCTGGCCTCCCCTCGGCCCTGCGCTGTGCCCACCGGCGGCTGCTGCCCGTGGGGCAGCGTGGGCGGTGCAGGCTTCTCGCCTCACCTCAGACACTGCTGCTCTGCAAGAAGAGAGTGAAGGAAGGATTCTCACTCAGCCCCTGGCCCCCAGCACGGCCGCACAGCTGCTCACACCAGTGTACCAGCGTGGGGAGGCGCGTCCGGCCAGAGCCAGTGTTTGGCTCCAGGGGGACTGGGGAGGAAGGGGGTGGGCAGGCTGTTGTCACAGCTCTCAAATGCACCCTTCTTGAGATAACTGTCACTCTGGGCCTGTGACAGCTCAGTGAGGACGTGTTAGCACACACTGGCACGTTGTGTAGGTGAGGAAACCAAGGAGGCGTGACTTGCCCGGGACCACAGAGCAGGAAGCAGTGGAGCCCAGGGTCACCTCGGGTCTTCTGGTTCTGGATGAAGTAGCTCGCTGTCTCTGCTGTCAGCACACGCCCGCAGTCTGTCGTGGGGCGTGGAGCAGCCTGTGGAGGTCGTCTGGCCTTCCTGCAGGTCACATCCGCGTGGCTGGTGCTGCCTCAGCATGTGTCGCCGGGCTCTGGTGCCCCACTGAAGAGCAGCTGCTGAGCTGTTTGGCTGTTTGGGGTGTTTTTCACATCCTTAAATGGTTGAGGAAGTGTCACTCCCTATGGAACAGTTGAGAAAGTCTAATGAATAAAGCTCTACCTGCACTCAGAAATTAGCCACTCATTTTGGGGCCTTGTCTGAAAAATGAAGTTGAACTAGATGATCTTAGAGTTATTTCTTTCTGATTTTGAGACTGTATCCTGTGTTCTTGATTTCAAGGTTCAAAGCCACCATATTAATTGGTAACCATTTCTCAGAGCCCATCCAGTAGGAGCTGAACTGCGATGGCATCTGTCCTGATTGCCATCTGGTGTCATCGCCCCAGACCCAGGACTGGCTTTGGCTTCCTTGTATGCGTAGCTGTGACTGCACATGGCACCCTCGGTGGCAGTCACCTGGCTTTGGAACGACTGAATCTTGTATTTCTAACTGCTGTGTTTGATTTCTAGATTCTTCCGCTAACTACAAGCAAGAGAAGCAAGGCTGCTGGAGCTCCCTGTTGTCACGAGTCTGGAGTACTTTGTAGAAAGAACGAACCTCCAAGGCAGGCAGCTGCTGTGACCTGCTCGGGGCGCGGGCTGGAGCTCCACAGCCCTGGCATTGCTGCCTCTGACCGACCCACTGAGATGTTTTCATAGGTGCTGTTTTCTGTTTCACATTTTCATACACAGGGTAGGGGAAAGTGTAGCTACTGACAAGTAGAAAAATGCTAATTTTTTTGAGGGAGTTTGTGTTTTTTTTTTTTTTTTAGATGGAATTAGTCCTTGGCTTTTCTCCTGGTCCCAACCCCCTTCTGGCTGCTAATGTCCCTGGGTAAATACAAATAGAGATTGCTTTGTGTATTTTATAGGGCTCTCTGTTTTGAAGAGAGGGAATTGTGTTACATGTGTTTTTGTTGTAAATAAATGAAACACTTCCTTGTCCTTGCAAGATCCAGTGTAAATTAAATGTGTGAAATCAACTGAACTTGTAAAGTGAGTAGGTGGGGCGGAGGGGCAGCCATTCCTTATGCCAGCGAGAGTGGGCCTTGGGTTTATCTTCTAGAGCCAGAGCAGTTCTTTTCCAGGTACCTGGCAATGAAATGCCATGTGTGTGGGTTGGGGGCTGCCTGAAACCCCCTCTCTGTGGGGAGCTATTGCCAGATGAGCTGATCGGAAACCTTGTGTCCCCGGGGCTCCCTGCCCCCCAGGACGCTCAGGCGCTGGCCCTGACGCCCTGGCAGGCCTCAGGGCCTCTCCTGTGTCCCCTGCTCCCTCCTGGCGCAGAGGAGGAGGGGGAGGCGCCCTCCTCCTGGGCTCGGCCCCCACCGCTCTGTGGGCCGGTTCTGCTTCCAGCCCCGCTGTGTGTTCCCATCACATGTAAACTGCCCGGTCTTTCCCACGGCACCCACGCTGCCCTTGGATCCTTTGATCAGCCCCATGCCCGCCCTCTTTACCCTCCCTGACCCTCTTCTTTCTTCCTGGACAACCTGCAAGGGTGTTGTCTACACTAGCTTTCTCCACACTCTTGCCGCCGGTTATTCGGTTATTCCTGGGCCCACTGCCTTCCCGCCACCTCCCCTCACCCGCCTGGCCGGCTGACCCAGGGGGCGTTGTTCACTTCATCACACTCGCATCGTACATCCTTCTTCCTGAGACACTATGTTCCCCGCATTTCCAAGTCCCACGCGCTGGGATTTCCTCCACCCCTGGGGCCACCCTTCGGTTTCGCTCCTCTCACAGCCCCTTCCTGCCCCTTACCCCTCAGAAAACACTGTGGAGCATTTCACCTGCCATTCAGACAGTCAGTGACCGCGGGCCTCGCTGGAGGGCTGGGTGTGCTTCTTGACCTGAGAGGCTCCCGCCTGTGCCCTCCCCCTGCCAGTGCCTCACCTTCTGACAGGACTGGCTTAGAGAACAGAGCCCAAGAGCTCCCGGAGCAGGCTGGGCCTGTCTCCCTGCCCAGGGAAGGAGGGCAGGGGGTGTTGCCAGGTGTTGCTGAGAGGCCTCCCCAGGAGAGTCCCGTCCCCTCCTGGGTGCTTCCTTCAGCCTGGGGTGATAGCCTCAGAAGAGTGGTTTTCTTGAAAGGCCGTGAGACCCTGCTGATGGTTCCTAGATCTGCGCCTCCAGACCTTATGGCCAGCGCCTGGGTTCACCTGGGGTCAGATGCCCCTCGGTCCCTCCAGATTCAGGAGGGCCCAGACCAAAACCATTGCCTTCCCCCACACCCACACTCCACCAGCCCGTTCTGCCAAGGTCACCCACCCAACTGCCCTTTCCTCTCTGGGTCTTCACTGTGGCCACACAGCCCAAATGATCTGAGGGTCAGTCCTGCTGTCCTTGCGTGCTGCTCTGGTGTCTTCATTCCTTAAGCCTTCATTGACCTCCTCTGCCTCAGTTCTTGCCACTTGACTCCTGTCCCCTGCCTTGCCTCCGGCCCCACAACACGCATAACACACGTGCACATACACACACAGGACCCTCCACTGGTGGGACCTGACCCGTCGCTGCCCGGCCTCCGTTCCGCCTCCTTTCCACGCTTTATCTTGGCGGATGGGTGCCAAAAGCACTTCAGCAGAGGAGTCATGGGACTGGCGCCTCAGGAAGATCCCTCTGGGGTAAACCTTTAGGGAAGGCACTTTGAAAGTATTAAAAGTTCAAGAATACACACTGTTCAACCTGGTAGTCCTGCTGGTATGACTCTGTCCTTCAGAACTGTGTAGACTGTGGACCGGAAGGGTGCTCGCCGCCCCACAGTTGGTGACGTGACAAAATGGAAACAACTGTAAGTCCTTCAAAGGGAAGTGGTGAGAGACGTCACAGCACAGCTGTCCTGGGGACACTTTGTGGCTTTGAGGACTAAGAATCTGGAGAAAAATACATGGGGTCTGAGTACATATATGTGTGTAATGAAGAGAAAGGACTAGAAGGATGACCTCCAAACTTGCTGGTGGCGCTTCTGGCAGGCGCAGCGTGGGAGACCAAGGAAGACTCCCTGTTTTGTTCTGAGGGCTTCTATGCGGTTTAAGATGTATCCGTGTTATTAGTGTAATTAAAGACTTAGAAGGAGTGGTACCTGGCTGCAGTGTAGACGGTGGAGGATGAATTGGAGGGGTAGGACAGGTGGCAATGGGATGGGCACAGGTTGGCACACGTGAGGAGCACTTTGAAGGAAGACCAGCCAGCTGCCCCAAAACCACCATGCGCGTGTGTCTGAGTGGGACGATGGTGCCTTCTGTTTCTGTCAGGGGGATGTGGCCCCTGGAGAACAAGGAAGCCACCGTGTATACTGATGATCTCCAAAAGAGAAGGTGGCTTTCAGGTGGCACTGGCCTTGTCTAGCCACGTGAGACAGTCTGGCCTCTGTAAACCACTTTTCCCCTGGGGTGAGTTTTGGGGGGGGTGTGCCCCCGTTTCAATCTCGGGTGCAGGGGATACAGTGAGTTATGCCCCTCCTCATGGCACCTCAGCAGCCCCCTCTGCGCAAGGCGCTCCTGTTTAATTTATGTGCTCCGCGTGTCCCCGCATCCTCTCCCACAAGCAGCCCTGTTACTGTGCTCCATGTGTATCTGTCTTTGAATGCATTCCTGCAAAATGTCTACATCGTGAGGTGGCGTGAAGCCGGCCTCCCCTAGCGTGTTGGAGAGCGTGGTGTCAGGGTAATGACAGCTGCCATCGGTGGGGCCCTCACAGCGTCGCTTCAGTTCAGTCTCACAAGAACTCTGAATCAGCAGTAGCACCCCACTTATGAAGGAAGGAAGCGGCTGGCTTGGCAAACTGAGGACCTGACCCAGAGCTGCCGGTTCTTCCTGTCACAGCCCGGCCGTCGTCACTGCCTTTCTCCCTCACTGGCCGCGGTGGCACTGGTATGGACGGTGCCTCTGGCTCTCCAACAGTCTTGGCTGTGGTCACCACTCGGCCGTGGTGTCAGCCCGTCTTCCAGGAGCCTTGCTCTCCTCACCCCCGCCTTCCCCCGCCATGGATCCACGGCACCCATGGGTCACTGTCCCCTATGGGAGAAGGTGGGGGTGCCGCCCGGGGAGGCAGGCCTGGCTGGGTGATGCAGGGGGAGCTCACTGGGGCAGCTCCATGGGCCGGCGGGCCCCCTTGCCGCACCCCCTCGGGGGTTGCTGTCTCCCGAAAGGGGATTGGAGCTCTTTTCCCTCTCAACAAAGGCCACGAGGCCCTGCTGCCAGTTGCTGAGTATGCCGGCAGTAGGTGGCGACATAACCCACTTTATGCTTTCTGAGCAAGCCCAGTGGCCCCTGAGAAACTGTGGCCCAGCTCAGCCACAGCAAGTGACCTGCGCTTGTGCCAGGGCAGCGCCTCTCACAGGAAGTGGAGGCCTGCCAAGAAGGGCGCCCAGCCTCCCTGTCTCCCCACCTGATGGTCACAGTCCCTCAGGAAGGATGGATCTGGGCTGGGGGTCGGGACCCACCGCCACGAGCTGGAAAAGGCCGCAGGTGGTCAGTCCCAAGGTCAAAGCCCAAGGGGCTGGGAGGCTTTGAGGGAGGTGATTCGAGCAGCATCGTAACCAGGGAGGCTGAGGAACCGCCCAGGCAGAGAGCGGAAGGCGCAGGGAGCCCCGCCTGTGCCTTCGGGACAGGATAGGTCCTCCGTGTGCACGGCAGGTGGGCAGGCGCCCTGATCCCAGAGGGCTGAGAAATGGGACTCCTTGTCGGCCCTGGGGAGCCCTGCAGGCTCCTCCCCACCAGGAGCACAGCGGCCCTGGAGACTCCGCTTCTCCCTGGGGCTCAGGAGCCAGCCGGTGCGGGGAAGGCTGTGCTCCGCCTCCCTCCTGACCTGGGTATGAAGCTCACCTTGACCTCTCCAATCGTGCTGGTCAGCTCAGTCATGACAATGACACAATACTGGTGAGCAGTCAAACTCAAGCTAAGGCACTAAGCAGAAATGCCCGTGCGTGTGTGTGTGTGTGTGTGTGTGTGTGTACACACACTCATGTTTTGGGCCTAGGAGGCAAACATTCTAGAGACAGATGGAAATGTCAGCAGATAGATAACAATACAATATGATAGAAATATTGTCATAAACCAAGAAATGTTTTATCTTTCTTATAAACGTAATATTCTTAGTTCACAACCCTTCAATCTAGAAGCACAGCTCAGGTGGAGAGGGACCTGGGTCCCATCTGCGCTTCCCCATCCTGCTGGCCTGTCACTAGCGCCCTCCTGCCAGCCTGCCCTCATGGCTCAGGTCAAGGTCCAAATGCCCTTCCGGGGAGAAGAAATGTGGAGACCCAGAAAATTCGCCATCCAAGAAGGGAAGGACTTGGGGAGCAGGTGTGGCTTTGCGGCTGTTTGAGAAATCTCAGGAAACAAAAGCGGCACCAGGAGACAGACTCCAGACAATGGCTGCTTTGGAAAAGATGGCTTCTAGGAAAGGGGCCACATGGCTCCCGAAGGAGCCTCACACTTTTCCTGTCAGGTGACAGCGTCTCTGCAGCGACCCTGGGGGCCGTGCCAGGAGCGGTGGTTCACTCAGGGAAGAGCTCACCGGATGCTAGCTGAGCCTGAATCCAGATTCCCGACAGGAAACCTCATGTTGGTTTCTGAGAACATTTTGTGGTAAACTGTGAGATGGATGAATCAGCGGAGGTACGCTGGGCCCCTTGTCTGTTCTTGAAGACAGCCTTGCCACGCTCTTCTTGTTTGTTTGGTTTGGGTTGGAAGCTCCAGTGTGGCTCACGAGACCCCACGTGCACAGAGTGAACCCCAACACCCTGCACATGAGGAAAGTGACAGTCATTCCCTCAAGCTGCTGCTGCTCCCATCCCCCTGCCCAGGCCCTAGAGCTGGGCTCTCGGGGATCTGCCGTCCCTCCCCCAGCTCAGCCTCATCCTATGTCACTGAGGAGGAGGGTTTGCCTCCCTACTGTCCCTGGTATCACCCCTAACTCTTCATCTCTGTGCCCTGCCTGGACCAGACGCCCATGACGTCCCCCTTGATCACTGCAACGCCCTCCAACCGGCTCCCCACCCCCTCCTGGGCTCCACCAACCCTCCTTGCCTGCTCGTCCTGTCCTGCCCTGGCTTAAATGCCTCAGTAGCTCCCAGCAGCCTTTGAGATAAAGTTCAAACTCCCTGATTTAGCACAGAAGGCCTGGCCCCTCTCCAGCCGCTCTCTGCCAGGCTCCTTGCCTTCCAGCCACACTGAGCTGCTTGCGTTTCCTAAATGTTCACACCATTCCATACCTCCGTGCCTCCTCGAGCGCTTCTCTCAGACTGCCTCTCCACTCCTCTCCCAAAGCTTAGCTTAAGACGGGATGCTGAGCCGAAGACCCCAAGGCTCACAGGCTACAGTGGCAGGACTGGGAGTCGAGACACATGTGTCCCCAGCTAACCATCGCTTGTCCCAACAATCATGGAGAAGGGGCCACTCAGCACAAGAGTGAATTTCTCTGTCCCCAATCCAGCAAATACAAATCACAGAAACTTTCCTCTTTACTTAGTATAAAATATTTCTTTCTCGTGTTTTAAAAACCATTTTAATTTCTTTCTACAAAAACCACACATATAAGATAGTTGAAAATACATGCATAAACCTGGAGTGGAAAAAAAATTTAGCTTAAGTTCCACCTCCTCCAGGCAGCCTTCCCTGAGCACCCTGGCTTAGCTGCCTCTAAGATGCCCGTGCCTCTGGTTCCATCACACCATAGTAATTAGATGGTCTGCCCCACTTCCCCAAGGCTATGAGCTCCTCGAGGGCAGGGACAATATTTCACCTGACTTTGGTCCTCCCTTCCCCTGATAGACAGTAGCCCTAGTTTGTTGAAGGAATACATGGATCTCATTTATAAGAGATGTCCACAAACCTCATGAAATCCTTATGGAAAAATCAGAAAGATAATGCAGACTAGGTGGCTGGGTATGAGGTCTGCATTGGTCTGCTGTGTCAAGGAAATCTGGGTCAAGGGCCCTTGATGAAGAAGAAAAAGGACAAACCCAGGTGACTGACTGAGCTCAGTAGGAGCCATGGGGTACAGTGAGTGCTGAAAAGGGCAGAGCGAGTGCTGGGGGGCAGGCTGGGGGGCAGCATCCATCAGGGAAGGTGGGGGCCCTGGTCTGTGCTGGCTCACACACCAGCCACGGGACCCCAGGCACGTCTGCAGGCTGCGGATCTGAGGATGGTCACCAACCCAGGGAAGGACCCGGGGCTCGTGGACAAAGTCAAGCTCCGTGCCTTGCTTCTCCACCTTCACAATGGGGCTAGCTCCCTCCATGCTGGTTGAGAAAATCCAATGGCGTCCTCAGGTGTCAGAAGAGCCCAGGGGCACAGCAGACAGCAACTAGTTGGCTGGCAATGCAGGGAGGGTTTCCAACTTAGTTGTGAATGGTTGTCAGAAAACTCAGAGTTGACTGGGAGGACTGAAGGCCACAGCAATGTCAGCCACCTCTTCTCGTGGCCCCAACCGATTCAGTCCCACCACAGAGACGGCATGACTGCCCAGGCCAGGGGTCACTCCCCAGGGCACCAGCGACACTGTGCTCCCCTGCTGGGGCAGTGCGCCTCCGCCCCTACTTCTCACGCATCCCTGCAAGGGGCCTGGCCCCACATGGGCCTCCCTCCCACGGGCACTGGAAGGCCCACATCCCCCACCCCACTCGGTGTTTGGAGTGTAAAGCAGACGCCTAGGTGGGCCGACCCCCGTATGACCACAGCCGATAGCTACCAGCCATCAATAGCACAGTGTCCCTCAGTGCACAAAGAGCCTTACTCAGGCTCCGTGGAATGGATGTGAAAATCACCACGGTGCGATTCCAACCTCAGAATTACTCAGCAGCCCTCTCCTGCGTCACCGGCACCTTTTTTGAGTCCATGAAGAGGCCCTTGCCAACCTCGCCCTGGGATCTCAGGCCCCCTTCCCTTCCAAGCGCCCCCCACTCCTCTCCCCAGACCCGGTGACCCGGCCGCCTCCTCCATGGAGAAAATAAAGGCCATTGGCGTGAAATAAGGCCCCCATCCCCTCACCCCACCTCTTCCGTGTCCTTACCCACCTCACCTCCTCCCTGGGTCCTTAGGGTAGCAGTGTCCCTTTCTGTGCCATCGATTGTGGCCCCATCCGGTTGGTTCATCAGCCATCCTCTATTGCTGACATGGGTTCCTTCCCTTCCACCTCCAAACATGGCCCAGTCTCCTCTTCCTCATGGAACACCTTCTCCAATCCTGTCTCCTCCTTTCCCCCCAGCCAGGCCCCTCTGTTTTGTTCTCTTCACTTACTTTTTGAAAATGTATTCCATTCGCATGGTTGGAAATTGATGTACAAGGACTTCCCTCCCCCCCCTCCCCCCCCCCCCCCCAGGCCCTCGCACTCTTGGTGGTTTCCTGTTTATCCTTCCAGAAGAGTTAACAATTTTTAGAAGAGGATGTCTTCATGTATTCTTCCTCCTTTTCAAAAAAGTTGAAGCATAATTCACATACCATGAATTTCACTCTTTCAAGGTACACACTTCCGTGGGGTTTCCTTTCAGCTTGTTCACAAAGTTGTGCAGCCATCACTCTAATTCAAGAATATTTTGATCACCCCAAAAAGAAAGGCCACACCCATTAGCAGCCACTCCCCATCCCCCTCTCCTCTCAGGCCCTGGCAACCGTCAGTCTCCTTTCTACCTCTAAGGATTTACCTATTCTGGACATTTCCTATAAATGGAATCATACAATATGTGACCTTTTGTGTCTGGCTTTTTTCACTTTAGCACAATGTTTTCACGTTTCACCCATGTTGTTGCGTGCATCAGAACTTCATTCCTTTTTATGGCCAAATAATATTCTTTGTGTGGAGAGACCACATTTTGTTTATCCATTCATCAGTGGACAGACATTTGGTTTATTTTCACTTTTTGGCCATTATGGATAATGCTACTCTGAACATTTGTATATATTTTTGTTTGAACATCTATTTTCAACTCTTTAGGCTATATTCCTAGGAATGGACTTGCTGGGTCATATGGTAAATCCACATGTCATTTTTTGAGGGACAGCCATACTGTTTTCCACAGCAACTGTACCATTTTACATTCCCACCAGCCGCATATGGGGGTTCTGATTTCTCCACATCCTCGCCAACACCTACGATTTTCTGTTTATTGTGATTATTATTATGGCCATCCTAGTGGGTGTGAAATGGTATCTCACTGTTGTTTTGGTTTGCATTTCCCTAATGACAACTGAAGTCAAGCATTTTTTCATGTGCTTATTGGCCATTTGTATATCTTTTTTGGAGAAATGTTCATTTAGAGACTTTGACCATTTGTTAATTGGGTCATTTGTCTTTTTATTATTGAGTTGTAAGAGTTCTTTATATATTTTAGAACTAGTCTCATATCGGATTTATGGTTTATAAAAATGTTCTCCCATTCTGTAGGTTGTCTTTTCACTTTCTTGCTGATGTCCTTTGAAGGACAAAAGTTTTGATGAAGTCCAGATTTACCTGTCTTTTGTTGCTTATGCTATTGGTGTCATATAAAAGAAACCATTGCCAAATCCAAGGTCGTGAAGATTTATCCCTATGTTTTCTTGTATGAATTTTAGAGTTTTAGCTCTTATATTTAGGTTGTTGATCCAATTTGAGTTAATTTTTGTATATGGTATGAACTAACGGTCCAACTTCATTCTTTTGCTTGTGGGCATGCAGTTTCCCAGTACCATTCGTAGAATAGACTATTTAAGACCCATTGAATGGTCTTGGCACCGTTGTCGAAAGTCAGTTGCCCATAGACGTACAGGTTTCTTTCTGGACTCTCAATTCCATTTCACTGATCTATACAACTATCCTTATGCTGCTACCACACAGCCTTGATTCCTGTAGCCTTGTAGTAAGTTTTGTAATAAGGAATTGTGAGTCCTCCAACTTTGTTCTTCTTTTTCGATTTTGTTTCAGCTATTCTGGGTTCCTTGCATTTTTCCGCGAGTTTTCAGATCAGCTTGTCAATTTCGCAAAAAGGGCAGCTTTGGGGGGATTTTGATGGGGATTGCATTGGGTCTGTAGATCAATTTAGGGACTCTTGCCATTTTAACAACATTACGTCTTCTCTCCCATGAACATGGACACCCTTCCATTTATTTAGGTCTTCTTTAATTTCTCTCAGTGCTGTTCCGTAGTTGTCAGTGTGTCTTCCTCCTCTTTGGGAAGCCCCCATTTGCCAGTCTTGGCTAAGTTGTCTGTGCTTGCTTCTCAGCATCTCCTCCATCGGTTGCTCCTTAGCCCACTCCTGTCAGACCTCAGGGCCACCACTCCATGGACACGACTCTGACCTGGATCCTCAGTGGCCCCTGAGTTGACTGTCCAGTGGGCACCTTCCTTCTGGAAAGAAGTCTTCTCTGCAGGACCTCTGAGATCATTCTGCTCTGGAATGGTCCTCTCTTAAAATTCCTTCTCATGTGGCTCTCACAAACCACTCTCCTTGCTCTCTCAGTCTCCTTCACTGACTCTCCTCCTCCTCCTCTTCTCCTCCCTTCCTCCGCTCCCTCGTCCTCTGCCAGTCCCTTAAATGTTGGGGTCGTCCTTGATCATCTTCTCTTCCACAGGAATAAGTTCATCCTGGGTAAACTCATCGGCTCCCAAGGCCCCAGCCTCCATCTTGACCTCAGAGCCTCCCCACCCTCCACCTCCAGCCCTGCCCTCTCTGGACCTGCAGCACTGGACCCCCAGGAGCCTTAGAACCACCCCTCCCTGGTTTCCCCTGGGTAACCTGGGCCTCCTTTCACGTTCCTGAGGTTGGTTAGTGATAATACCCCAGCCAGAAACAAACCTAGGGGTCACCATGCTTGACTCTCTCCTCTCCTGCTTTCACTTCCCAAATCTCATCCATTATCACATCCTGTGGTTTCTACCCTGAAAATATTCAAAAGGCAGATCTACAGTGGCATAGGACAGGTTCCTGCCTCAGCCCCTGACTGCACGAGGGGGAGCAAAGTGGGAATGCAGCCACCCAGCCCACAGCATCTGAGGCACAAGTGCCAAATGCCCAATGACCACTGCAGGCTCAGAGGACGGGGAGGCGGGCACACACTGAGCTGTGAAGGGCTGAGGTCAGCAGAGAGGGTGAGGCAGGACCAGAGCCACAGCGTGCTGTGGGGACGTCCAAATGTAGTTCAAGAGCAGTCAGTCCTAGGGGAGGGCACAGGAGGGCAGATGGGTGCTGTTGGGAGACTGGCTGCGGTGTGAGAGGATTTGGCTGCAATTCATCCACATCCCTTATGCCTATGTGACCTTGGGTAGGGCACTAATTCTGAAGCTCAGGTTATTTATCTGACTCCCGGGTTGTGGTGGGGATCCCCTCCGATCACGCTCGTGGAAGTCCTCTGCACGTGCTGAAGGGCTGGACATGCATAAGGCGGCCCGAGGCCAGCAAAGGAAGCAGGGGACACATTGTGAAGGCCACAGAGAGCAAGCGCAGGCACTCGGCCTCTCCTTTCAGGTAGGGTGAGGATATTAGGTGGGACTCCTTCAGTTCCAGCGGACAGAGACCAACTTAAACTGGCCCGAACCCAAAGAGAACGGATTGGCCGTTGTCTTGGGTGGTCCAGGGAGGCTCCGTCTGCAGCACAGCTGGATCCTGGGGACCCAGGATGGTGTCTCTGTCTCTGTGGGTTTTCCTCTTTCTCGCTTGCCCCCTCACCCGCTGCATCTCTCACCTTCCCTCTTGGGGACCAGGGACACCTGGCAGCCTCAACCTCACTCCCTCCAGGTACCAAGACCCAGGGCCTCGCCGTTGGCTTTCACAGGGAAAACTTTGATTGGCTCAGGGTGGGTAACTGCCCATCTCTGAACCAATCAGGAAAGTGGGTGGTGTTCTTTGATTGGCCAACAGGACTAGCGCCCTCCTCCATTGGGGCGCAGCCAAGTGATGTGGCGGAATTGGGAAGAACTGGTCCTCAGGGGCCAGGTTGTGGGCTGACACAGCCTCTCCCACTACAGGGAGTCTTGGGGCTTCTGAACAGAGTGATTAATCCTCCTGTGAGGCTGGGGGGAGGCAACTCGGGGGAAGGAGGGGAGGGCCGATCTGAGCGGTGGTCAGGAGCGCGTGTCTCATGGGGAAGGGCCCGGCCCCCTGCAGTTCCCGAGCTGCCTTAGCCCTCCACAGCCTCTTTCCACAGCCTCGCATGAGTCCTGAGAAACGGGGAAAGGGGACTTGACTGCGCCCACTTAACAGGTGGGATTGAATGGCTCTCCCAACATTAATGGGAGTTAGAGTCCCAGGTTAGCAAACCATAAGGCCACCCATCCTTCAAGGGGGTTTCCAGCGAGAGAACGCCGCGTCCAGGGCGGCGGCAGGCATGGACCATGTCTTTGCCCCACCAATATGTCTGGGCGGTAGAAGAGGTTCACACTGGGTGAGGGGCTGCAGGAGAGACACAGACCCTGCTGGGGGCTCGGGCCCAACAAGGGCCGCGACGAAGGCCCAGGAATGGCCTGTGGGAGTCCAGCGCAGGGATAACCCAGGCAGGCTTCCCGGAGGAGGCTGTCTTGAGCCCTCTGCGCACCCACGAGGCGCGAGCAGCCCAGGAGCCTGTCCCAGCGAGGGGAGGCAGGCAGTGGCGTGAACCCAATGGGAGACTCTGGGCCCCGCCCGGGGGCTCCCGGCGCGCAGATGAACCCAGCCCGGCCCTGCGGCGGGCGCTCCCCGTGCGGCCCCGGGGTCCCCGCCCCCGGCGATCGGGGCGCGTCAGCAGAGCGGAAACGGGCGCGGCGCCAGCCGGGGCGGCGGGGACGCGGCCTGGCAGCGGGCGGCTCCGCAGGTTCTGTTCCGCCCGCGTTTGTGTTGGCAGCTGCCGGCGGCGCGCGGCCCGGCGCGATGAAAGGGCCTTCTGTCTGCGCCCCAGCGGCCCCGCTCGGCTTTCATTCTGCATATAATCTTCACTTCATTTTTAACCGAGCAGAGGTTCTCTTGGAATTTTTCCCCTTCTTCCAAAAATACATATGCGTGTGTGTGTGTTTGCAAAAGTTCCTCCACGGTGAAGGTCGGGATTGTCCTGGAGAAGGGAAGTGCGAAACCCGAGGCGGACTCAGAACGAGACAGAAATGCCTTTCTTCCCGTGCAGGGGCCTCCGGGGGGCGGTTGGAGGGTGGGGTGGGGGGGGGGGAAGTGCCGCCTCTTCTGGGATGTCCCCGTCCCTGCCCCGGGGTCTAGGGGAAGAGGGTGGGGGTCCTTCGCCAACCACTGCCACACCCCAACCCCTGGATGAACGAGATGTTTGGAAACGGAGGTCAGTGGGGAGGGGGTGGGATGCCCTCTCAAGGGGTCCCTGCCCAGAGCTGGTCACAGAGCACTGTCATCAGATGTGGCCAACCTGGCCTGTCCTCCCAGAAATGCATAGGAAAGGACCTCTGGGTCCCACTTCCGCTTGTGGAGACCATACTCTGTACTGATCCCTGCGTGTGGCTTAAAACAGCCTGCAACAATGCCTGGAACACTGTCACATCCAGTCCTCCAACCAAATGGCTGGGCAGACGGTTACGTCTAGGGGAATGTTCCAGATTATACTGGAGACTGCCATTTGGAGAGACCCCCCCCCCCCCCCCCCAAGCATCACAGGGCCAGGGCTTTCCATACACGTTCCCAGGCAAGGCCCTCTGTGGCCCTGGGAGTTAGGTATGATTATCATACAGAAGGGAAAAAGAAGACTCAGAGAAGCAAAGTAACTTATCCCAAGTCACAGAGCCTGAGGGTGCTAGGGCTGGCATTGTGGAAGCAGGCGGCCGGAAGCCTGGGCTCTCCCTTCTGCATCAGTGGTTTTCAAACTGTGCCCTGCAGAGCTTCTACCTGCTTTGAGGGCCCTGAAAATTGATGATTCTGATTCTTAAAAAAAAAAAAAAAAAAACAATTTAGTATTTGTTTATATTTGGACTTCTTTTTTGTGCGATATAATAGATTGGATAACCTAAAAACCGTCACCTGGGAAAGCTAAGTTAAAACAACAACAACAGAAAACATCCAAATAAAAACGCACCAACAAACAAAAGGAAATCCCCTAGAGCCAGAAATGAAGAGGGTGAGGAGGGCACAGGCAGAAAATGGGGGCAGGTTGTCACCCAGAGAGGGTGAGGCCTTGGACCTACCCAAAGTGGGGATTGAAACAGAGACCCCCACTAAAGCTGGGGCTGTCTAGGGCTATACCCTCAGTGAACTAATGTGCTAGGAAAAAAAGAAAAAACATTTAGGCACAGAAAGACAAAAAGGAAATTTGTCTGTCTCAACCTTGGCTGGTAGAATTTTTTTTTAAACCTCTCCTGAGAGTTTGTTACCATGGGCCAGTGCTCACACAAGTTTTAGATTCAAATTGACTCTATCCTGTAACCCTAAAACTTGGAGATTGGTGCCAGGCTTAGCAATATCTTTGAGATACTTAACAGAAACAAACTCAAAACTTGCTCTAAGGGAACAGATCTTCAACTGAGGCCATGCAGGACTCCCACAGATATAGCCTTGCTGAAGATAAGTTCATTGTGCACAGAAGAAAGCTATCAACCATGATCAGAAGTCAGGAGGTACACAAACTGCAAGATTAAACACTTGAGAATAATCTGATAGAGACTATAAAATAAGTATGTTTAAAATGATAAAGGAAGGAGTAAAAAACATAAGAGAAAAATGCTCCTAGGAAAAAAACAGGCAGATGTGAGAAAAATTAAATAGAACTTCTAGAAATGAATAATATGGTCATTTAAATTAAAAGTTTGGTGAGTGGTTAAACAGCAAATTAGCCATAGCTGAAGAGAGATTTAGTGAACTAGATCATTTCTCCAGAGAGAAGTACAGAGTTTAAAAAACAAACAAACAGTGACCATGACAGGGAATATTGTAGATTGCTTGAAAAAATAGTCAAAATTACTCCACTCTGATCCCAGCCTATTCCTTGAAACAGTGGTTTATTCTCTAAACCACTATCATCTACAAGCTACAAATACAGGGATATAATAACTATCACTCTCTTAATTTTATGAAATTCGGTTTTCCTCCGTGTGGTTGTGCAGCTGCAGCTCCTGCCATCAAGAAGCAGAGTCTGCCCCCATCTCTTGAATCTAAGCTGCCTTTGCAACTTCCTTTGAGCAACAAAACGTGGCAGAAGTGATGTTGGTTCTGAGTTTTGGCCTCAAGAGGTCTTTTGTGCTTCCATTCACTCTCTTGAAACCCTTAGTGAATAAGCCCAGACTAGTCTGCTGAAGGATGAGGCACTATGTGAAGCACAAAATGGCCAACCCAATTGAGGCCATCCGAGCCAGCCAGGTGCTGGTGACCACACAGGCATGAGTGAGCTCAGCCAAGGCCAGAAGAACCACCCAACTGGGCCGAGCCCAAATGGCTGATGCACAGAATCATGAGCTAACAAACAGTTGTTATTTTAAGCTACTACATTTTGGGCTGATTTGTCATGTAGCAAAAGCTTACTGATACAGAGAGAGAGACATGAATAGAATGAGAAGATGCAACATATATCTAAAGGGAGCTCCATGGGGAAGAGAATAGGTAGATGATGAGACGACATAATGTCTACAAAATTCCAGCTTTTGTGAAAAATATAAATCCTCAGTTTCAAAAAGCATTGATTCCAGACAAGATAAGTAAATACACGTCCATATACATCACTGAAAAACTGCCAAACACCATAAAGAAGATCTTAAAGGCAATCAGAGAGAAAAGACAGTTTGCCTTCAAAGGAATGACAATTACACTGCCAAGAGATTTGTCAAAGGCAACATTAGAAGTCAGAAGATTATAACCACAACTAGAAGGACCCACAACTACAATATACAACTATGTACTTGGGGCACTTGGGGAGAAAAAGAAGAAGAAGGGGAAAAAAAAAAAAGATTGGCAACAGATGTTAGCTCAGGTGCCAATCTTTAAAAAAAAAAGAAGTCAGAAGATTATCTTGAAGAGTATCTTCAAAGTTCTAAGAGAAAATAAGAGTGAACCTAGAATTCTTTATTTTGCTAAATTAATATTGAAGAGCAAGACTAAAAAGAAGGTCATTTTTGACAAAGACAGAGAGTTTATTGCTAACAGATAGCTATAGACTGAATACATATCAATGTATATATCTGTGCATAGATATATAGCCAATATATATTTATCCTGTATATCATATGATGTATATTATAATCCAAGAGGATGTGGAGAAGAAAGAAGCAATAATAAATGAAAAAATTCAAACAAAAATGAGTAAATGTAAGTAAATCTACTGATAACAACAATAACCAATTTTAGAATATATAAAGATGCAATAAAAGTATTGGACACCAACAGGTGACTAAGTTCCTTGTATTAGTCAAGAGAGCAGTCATACACTGTAGACATTGTTAGTTCAAGAATACAAGTTAAAATTTTAAGAGTAAACTACAAAGGGAATGAAATAGAATGTATAACTTCCAAAGCAATATATGGAGTGGGGACTGGAGAGAAGAGAAAACAAAAAACTTAACCAATCTAACGGAAAACAATAAAGGAGAAAATGAATATAAATAGTACAATCCAAAACATATAATTAATCACAATAAATGTAAATGGACAAAATTCGTTGATTAAAGGAGAGTGTCAAATAATTAAAAGCCAAAGACATATAAATATTAGGATACAGAAATATTGACAGTAATGGAATGGGAAAATCTATACTAGTCAAATTCTAACCAATAAAAAAAAGATAGTGTAGCCATATTAATATTAATCAAAATGGACTTTAAGCTTCTGTTTCCAGATAAGGTGGCAGATAAGATGGAGCAACATACTCTGCCGATTATCTCCCACAAAATAAAGCTATAAAATGTGGACAGATCATATTTGAAGAAATAATGGCTGGCAACTTCCCAAATTTGGCAAAAGCTATAAACCTACAAATTCAAAAAGCTCAGTGAACAAACAAACAAGATGAACCCAAAGGAATCCACACCCAGACACATTCTAATTAAACTGTTGAAAACAAAAGACAAAGAAGAAAATTATGAAAGCTGCTGGAGAAAAAGTATACATTATTAGAGGAGAACAAAATTCAAATGGCTATAAATTTCTCATTGTAAACCATAGGGGCCAGAAGGAAGTGGAACATTTTTAAAGGATGGAAAGAAAAGATGTCAACCCATAATCCTATTTCCAATGAGAATATCCTTCAGGAATTAAGGTGAAATGAAGACATTCTCAGATGAAGGAAAACTAAAAGAATTCATTCCCAGCATACCTGCTCAAAAAAAATTACTAGAGACAAACAGAAGGGAAATAATACCAGAAGGAAAAAGAATATTAGGATTGATGGGAAAGCAACAGAAATGGTAACATCTGAGAAAACACAATAGGCTATTATTCTCTTAAGTTTTAAAACTATATTTGATGATTGAAAGGAAAAAAATTCTAACATTATTTGGTGGGATTTTCAATGTACGTTGATGTAATATATAATAACCAGAACATAAAGTGGGGAGAGTAAAGAAACCTATACGGTGGTAAGGTTTCTACATTCCATTTGAAGTGGTAAAATACTGATTGTAAGTAGACTTAAAAAGTATGTATACTATGCTCCCTAGAGCAACCACTAAAAAAAACATGCAAAGAGATATTGTAAAAAAAAAAAAAAATAGATGAATTAAAACAAACTACTAAAAGACATTCAAATAACCCAAAAGAAGACGGAAAAGGGGAAATAGAGAAACAATAAGAAAAAAACAGAAAATTAATAAAATGGTAGACCTAAATCCAAACAGATCGATAATGACACTAAATGGAGATGCTCTAAACACATCACTTGAAAAAGATGGTCAGAGTGAATAAAAACAAAACAAGACCTAACTATATGCTGTCTACAAGAAACTTACTTCAGACATAATGATATATTGGGGCCAGCCCTGTGGCCCAGTGGTTAAGTTTGGCGCACTCCATTTCAGCAGCCAGGGTTCAGTTCCTGGGCATGGACTTACACCACTCATTGGCCGCCATGCTGGGGCAGCGACCCACATACAAAATAGAGGGAGACTGGCACAGATGTTATCTCAGGGCAAATCTTCCTCAAGCAAAAAGAGGAAGATTGGCAACAGATGTTAGCTTAAGGCGAATCTTCCTCAGGGGGAAAAAAATAGTATATATGTATATCAAAGTATATATATCAAAAAAGTATATATATTTTATATATATATATATACACAAAATGATATAAATAGGTTAAAAGTAGAAGAATAGAAAAAGATATACCACGCAGAAGACATTCAGAAGAAAGCTAGAGTAGCTCTATTAATATCAGAAAAGTAGACTTCAAAGCAAAGAAAATTACAAAGGACAAAGTCAATTTACCATGAAGACAAAGGAATCCTAAATATGTATGCACCTAAAAACAGAGCTTCAAAATACATAGAGCAAAAGCTGTCGGAAATGAAAAGAGAAATAGACAAATCGAGAATCATAGACACTATAGCACCTTTCTTTCAGTAAGTAATAGTACCAGTAGACAGACAATCAGAAAGGCCAGTGAATAACTGAACAATACCATCAGCCAACTGGATCTCACTGACATTTAGAAAACACCGTGCCCAACAACCGCAGGATGCACATGCTTTTCAAGCGCCCATGGAACATTCACCAGGATGGACTATACCCAGGGTCATAAAACTAACCTTTACAAACATAAAGAAGGAAAACCATACAAAGTATGACCATAGTGGACTTAAACTAGATGTCAATAATAAAATGATAGGAAAATATTTGAACGCTTGGAAATGAAGGAGCATACTTCTAAATAATCCATAGATCTGAATGTCCCTAACTCATTCTATGAGGCCAGTGTTACCCTGATACCAGAGCCAGACAAAGACATACAAGGAAACTACAGATAATATCCTGATATGCAAAAATCTCAACAAAATACTGGGAAACTGAATCTCACAGCATTGATTTATAGGATTTATAGCATTTATAAAGGATTATACAGCATGACCAACTTGGATTTATCTCAAAAATATGAGTGGGTGAACAAACAAAAAACAGTCAAAATTAATTCAAGATGTATCAAAGAACCAAATGAAAGAGCTAAAATGATAGAACTCTCATCAGAAAACATAAGCGTAAATCTTCATGACCTTGGATTTGGCAATGGTTTCTTAGAAATTACACAAAAAGCTTGAACAATAACAACAAAAATAGATAAACTTGACTTCATCAAAATTAAAAACTTTTGTGCTTCAAAGGACACTGTCAAGAAAGTGCAAAGACAACCCCAGAATGGGAGAAAAGATTTGCAAATGATATCTCTGAAAAGGGAATTGTATCTAGAATATATAAAGAACTCTAAAAACTCAACAACAAAAAAAGACCAACACCCCAGTTAGAAAATGGGCAAAAGATCTGAATAGACATTTCTCCAAAGAAGATATACAAATGGCCAATAAGCACATGAAAAGATGATCAACATCATTAGTCTTTAGGGAAATGCAAATTAAAACCACAATGAGATACCATTTCACACCCACTAGGGTGGCTATAATAAAAAAAGAAGAAGAAAGAAAATAACAAGCGCTTGCAAGGTTGCAAGGATGTGGAGAAACTGGACCCCTCGTACTTGGCTGCTGGGAATGTAAAACCATGCAGCCTCTGTGGTAACAGCGTGATGGTCCCTCAAGAGTTAAACATAGACCACGTGACCCAGCACCTCTAGGTATATCACTAAGAGAAGTGAAGACATGTGTTCACACAAAACTTGTACATGAATATTCATAGCAACATTACTCATAATAACTAAAAATTGGAAGCAAAATTGATGCCTGAAAAAATAGAAAAGCTCAATAGACCTATAATCATTAAATAATTGGTAGTTTCACATCTTCAAAATAAAACACCAGGTTTAGGTGACTTTTTAGGTGAGTTCTTCCAGATGTTCAAGGAACATAAAATACTAATCTTGAAAAAGATATTCTGGAGAAGAAAAAATGAGGGAATGTTTAGCAACTCATTTTATAAGGCTGAGATAGTATTAAACTCAACACCAGACAAGCACAATAGGAAAAAAAGAAATCATAAATCAGTCTCTCTTAATAGCACGGAATATGTCACAAATGCAAAAATGCTAGGTAAACTTAGCAATTAAAAAACCAGGACATTATGACTAAGTTGCAAATTGTGCCAGGTATACAAAGATTGTTCAATATTAGAAAAAAATCTATTATTGTAATTCACCATATTGCCAGATTAAAGGAGAAAAACCATATGATCTTCTCATATGATTTCTCAATAAATGCAGAAAAAGCAGTTGATAAAATAAAATCCATTTGTGTTTTTTTAAAAAAAACTCTCAATAAACTACAAACACAAGGGTATTTCTTTAATCTGAGACTGATCTCCATCCCCCTAAATCCGTTCGTGCCTTCCTTGGTGGTAGAATTTTTGACTGGACACCTGCATTACCAGGTAAGGGCTAAGACAGTGTAAGGCTGACCTTGCAGGTGTGGCCTCTGTCACAATGCATCATAAGGGCAAATTCCGGGGAGCCTTCCTTAACAGAGAGCCAACGTGCCTCCTTTGCCTCTTCCTCATCCCTTCTTATCCTGTGTAGAACTCAGAGGCTGCCTTGGACCATGAGGACCAGGGCCACACCATAAAGACGTTGATCCCAAATGGACAAACCTGATAAAGTATGTCTACCAAAAGCCTAAAGCAACTGTTACACTTGATAGTGGAAAATTAGAAACATTACCTTAAAATCAGGAATTCCTTTCCAATCAAGAATGATACAAAGACGTCCACTGCCACAGCCTCTGTTTGGGATTATACTGAAATTCTTGACCAGTGCAGTAAGACAAGAAAAATAAATGTGATACTGTTCCAGGATGAAGGGGAATCATCTGATTTTCCTACCTATGACCCAACCATTCTGGTCCTGGTTAAATACCCAAACTCTTGCACGCATGCATAAGGAGACATGTACAAGAATGTTCATTACATCATTACATGACTGTTTTTGGTGAGAATGTGGAATCAAGCTAAGCATTTACCAATAAGCCAATGGTTAAATGAATCAAAGTATTTTCCCCACAGGATCAAGTTTTACATAACCGTTAAAATGACAGAACTGGAGCTACACACACCACATGGACAGATCTACAATACAGTGTTGGTGTTTTGTGTCTTTGCCCTTTAGACACACATACTGCAATGTTTACAGAGGAAATTACATGATGTCTGTTTTGCTTTAAAATAATTCAGAGGAGTGAGAGGAAGTGGGTAGGAGTTTTAATGAAGCACGCATAGCCGTAACCAATCACTGTTGAAGCTGGGATGTGGATACATGGGGGCTCATTATATCTCTTCTTTTATATACATTTGGGGAAAAAACACAGTGTGAAAAGAAATCAAGTTGAAGAACAATATATTCAAAATGGTAGCATTTACATAGTTTATAAGCATGCAAAACAGTACTGTATGTTGTATAGTGATATATATATATATACAGGTGGAAAAAATAAAAACATTCACGGGGGTAATAAACACTAAATTCAGGGAGGGAGAGAGAGAGAAATGGGATAGGGAGAGGTAAGCAGGAAACTTCAACTGGTTTTGTTATATTTCGTTTCTTAAAGGAAAAATCTGAAGCAAATAATGCAAAATTTGACAAAGCTGGATTGTATTAGCTGTTGGTTATATAATTTGTTTTCTGAATCCCTTTCTGAATGCTTGACACATTTATTTTTTTAAAAAAACATTTTTAGCCATTTACAAAAAAGCAACATGCGTATTCAGATGTATTTTATGCCAAATGTTTACACATTTGCAATCACCAAAGCAAAACTTATGACTAAGGTTAATTCAATAAGTGACTGCTGTTATTATAAGTAAATAAATTTGACACTATAAAAATATACTAATAAAATACCACTTCCATCTGTTCTGTGTATTGAGAATTTTATACAAAAAAAACTTTTAAAAAATATTACTAGGAATTGCATCATAAAACATCTCTATTGAGATCTAATTCACAAAATATACAATTTAGTGTACAATTCGATAGTTTTTAGTATGTTCACAGATACGTACAGTCATGACCACGGTCAACTATAGAACATTTTCAGCACCTCAAAAAAAATCACAACAACCTATAACCTTTAGCTATTGTTCCCCCATCCCCCATCTTTTCCAGATTTAAGCAAAAACTAATCTAATTATGTTATCTGTAGATGTGTCTGTACTGGACATTTCATAGAAATGGTATCATACAATATGTGGCCTTTCGTGACTAGTTTCTTTCACTTAGCATGATGTTTTCAAGCTTCATCCACGTTGTTGCATGTTTCAGCACTTCTTTCCTTCTTACGGCTGAATAATAGTCCACTGTATTCCATTTGTATAACCTCTTTTGTTTATCCATTCAGCAGTCAATGGATGTTTCATCAGTTGACGGTTTGTTTCCTTCTTTTGGCTATTATGAATAACGCTGCTATAAACATTTGTATACAAGTATTCCTGTGGACGTATATTTTCGTTTGTTTTGGGTACATACCCAAGAGTAGAATTGTTGGATCATAGGGTAGCTGAATGGTTAACTATTTTAAAAACTGCCCGTTTGTTTTCCAAAGCGACTGTACCATTTTATATTCCCACCAACAGTGCATGAGGATTCTGATTTATTTCCATCCTCACTAACATTTGTTATTATCTGACTTTTTTATTATAGCCATCCTAGTGGTGTGAAGTGGTATCTAATCGTGGTTTTGATTTGCACTCCCCTCATGACTAATGATGCTGAGCATCTTTTCAAGTGTTTATTGGCCATTTGTATACCTTCTTTGGAAAAACGTCTATTCAGATCCTTTGCCCATTTTTAAATGGGGTTGTCTTTTCGAGTTGTAAGAGTTCTTTATATATTCTAGATACAACTCCCTTTTCAGATATATGATTTGCAAAACTCTTCTCCCATTCTGTGGGTTGTCTGTTCACTTTCTTGATAGTGACCTTTGAAGCACAAAACTTTTAATTTTGATGAAGTCCAATTTATCTATTTTTTCTTTTGTTGCTAATGCGTTTGGTGTCATATCTAAGAAACTATTGCCTAATCAAGATCATGAAGATGGATCCCTATGTTTTCTTTTAAGGAGTTTATAGTTTTAGCTCTCATGTCTTTGGTCCCTTTTGAGTTAATTTTTGTATATGGTGTGATGTAAGGATCCAAATTCGACCTTTTGCATGTGGCTCTCCAGTTGTTCCTGTACCATTTGTTGAAAAGACTATTCTTTCCCTATTGGATAGTCTTGGTACCCTTGACAAAATCAGTTGACCATAGACACATGGGTTTATTTCTGGCCTCTCAGTTCTATTCTACTGATCTATATAGTCATGCCCCACACAACCCTTCAGTCAACAACCGAAATCTACGACAGTGGTCCCATAAGATTAGTACCCTATATCCTAGATATGTAGTAGGCTATACCATCTAGGTTTGTGTAGGTATACTCTTTAATGTTCACACAACAATGAAATTGCCTAACAACTCATTTCTCAAAACATAACCCCATTGTTGAGTGATGCATGACTATATGTCTACTCTTATGCTAATACCATACTATCTTGATTGCTTTGTAGTAAGTTTTGTAATCAGGAAGTATGAGTTCTCCAACTTTGTTCTTCTTTTTGAAGATTGTTTTGGCTATCCTGGGCCCCTTGTATTTTCATATAATTTTAGGATCCGTCTGTTCATATCTGAACAAAAAAGGCAGTTGAAATTTTTATAGGGGTTGCATTGAATCCTTAGAGCAACTTAATAATATTGAGTGTTCCAATCTGTGACTTAGCACTATTATTCTGGATCTCTTCATTTGTTCCTGTGGATTTGGGTTACATCTTGAGTCATTTCCTTAGCCAATATCACTTTGCTCCCACCCATCTCTTTTGTGCTGTTATTGGCAAAAATATTGCATTTCTATATGTTATGGGCCCAACAATACATTATATACGTATTGTTTTATACTACTGCTTTTTAAATTGTTTAAGAGAAAAAATATGCATTTATACTGTCTTTTATAATTACAAAATTACCTTTATGGGTTTTCTTTGCTTTTTTTCACATGAATTACCATCATTTGCTTCAAGGTCACTTGCTTTCAGCCTGAAGAACTTCCTTTAGTACTTCTTATAAGGCATGTCTGCTAGCAATAAATTATCTTAGTTTTTGTTTGGCGGAATGTCTTTCTTTTGCCTTGATTTTTGAAAGATAGCTTTGCTGAATATGGGCTTCCTGGCTGACAGTTTTTTCTTTGAGTACATTGAACATGCTATCCCAGCACCTTCTGGCCTTCAACGTTTCTGACGAGAAATCAGCTGTTAATCTTACTTGTAAGTGAGGAGTTGTTTTTCTCTTGCTGTTTTCAAGATTTTCTCTTGTCTTTGTCTTTCATTATTTATACCTCGAGTGTCTGCTTGTGGATTTCTTTGTGTTTAGCTTCCTGAAGGTGTAGATTAATGTTTCTCAAGACATTTGGGAAGTTTTCAGCCCTTATTTCTTCAAATGTTTTTTCCGTTCCTTTCTCTCTCCTCACCTTCCGGTTCTCCCATTATACATATGTTGTGTGTTTAATGACATCTCATATTTCTCTGAGGCTCTATTCCTTTTTCATTTTTTGTCTTTGTTCTTCAGACTGCGTAATCTCTGTCAACCGTTCTTCGAGTTTACTAATTCTTTCTTCTACCAGCACAAATCTACCACGGTGTTTCTCTAGTGAGTTTTTCATTTTAGTTATTGTACTTTTTAACTCTAGAATTTCATTTGGTTCTTTTTATAAGTTATGTCTCTTTATTGTTATTCTCTATTTGGCACAGCTTTGTCATCATATCTCCCTTTACTTCTTTTATCATGGTTTTATTTGGTTCTTTGATCATTTTTGTAATGGCTACCTTGAAGATTTCATCTGTTAAATCCAACATCTGGTCACCCTCAAAGGCAATTTCTGTTACCTGCATTTTTCCTGGTGTATGAGTCATACTTTCATGTTTCTTTGCATGTCTCATATTTTTTGTTGGAAACTGGACATTTTAGATAATACATTATAACAACTTGGTATGATACCCCTCCCCTGGGGCTTGTTATTGTTATTTACTTATTTATTTGTTACTGATTGGATGGATTATTTAGTGAAGTCTACTCCACCTTCTCCCCTCCTCAGTGTATGGCCTCTGATGCTGCTCCTCAGGGCGTGTGGCCTTTGGTGTGCCCACAGTCACCCTGGAGTGACAGTGGCTCTGGCAGGACTTTCTTTGACTGTCTCTTTCCCTGACCACATCCATTGGATAAGCTCCATTAATTGCTGGCTAATTACTCTATTGTTTTCAACAATGTCCTCTGACATAAATTGTTCCCAGACTGATCCAATCAAATTTGGGCTCTTTGAAAGGATAGTTCTCAGGGTCAGTGTTTGAGATTTGTTCTGACCCCACAAGGGCTCCTTCCAGTAGTCTCTTTCCCTGGTTCTCTCTGACAAACTAGCAGCCTACAGTTTAACCTCTATCTCCAGTGAATGTACCAATCTCCTCCCAATTGCCTTTCCCTACAACCTACACTGTTTTTGAGAGCACCTCTAGGCTTGAACTTCTCCACAGTCTGTTCCAAATGATGTCAGTTCCTTTAGGAAGAGATTGGGACTTCCCTGCTCTACAGCCTGCCTCTTCCTCTGGGCAAAATCTCTGTGCCATGACTTTGGAGCTGGGGATCTGACAACGATGTGCTTCTCTCTGAATAATACCTGCTTCAGGAGCTCAGTGCTCAGTGGAGGGGAGGCAGTAGCCTCAGTTCTTAGCTCGTGTTTCCCAGGATGGAACCTCTGTGTTGCAAGCTAGGGCAAGGAGACTGGGGCCCTGTATTCTCAGTGGCAGCATGCCCACAGTAAAGTGGGGACTGGGCAGAAGAAGGGAGCCCCACCTCTCAGCCACACTTGCCAAGAAAAATGCCTCAGCAACAGTTAGCTGGGGGCAGGCTGAGAAATGCTGATGTCCTGCCCCTTCTGGGAAGACGGCCCTCTGGCTGGGAGCTAGAGGGAAAGGGACCTCTATGTTCTGGGCTGCACCCGTCTGGAGTGGAGTTTCCATCTCGTGAGCCGGGGGTGGAGGTGGGGGAGAGTCTTGTTCAAATACCAGACTGTCTCTGTTCTTACCACGTTTTAGCAGAATTTTTGGAATAAATGTGCCTTCGTTTGTTACATGACTTTAGGGCCATTTCTAAAGGGTGCCTGAGTGCTGTGATGAGCAGAGTCCCACTCTCACCCCTGTGGAGAGGCAGTGTGAGGGGGAAACATTCCTTTGATGTTTTAAGCCCCTGAGAATAGGGAGTTTTTGTTACCACAGCAAATCTAGCTTAGCAGTTCTCAAACTTGAGCATGCATTAGAATCGCCCAGAAGGGTGGTAAAATGCAGGGATCTGGGCCTCACCCCCTGAGTTCTAATTCAGCAGATCTGGCTTGCTGCCAGAGAATTCACATTTCTAACCAGCTCCCAGGTACAGGCGATGCTGCTGATCCAGGGACCACGCTTTGAGAACCGCTGCTCCAGTCATCCTTTGCGATATTTGGGGATAAATAATAGTACAATAGTATCTACCTCATTAGAGAGTTGTAAAGATTATTGCATTAACGTCTGCAAAACATTTAAAATGCTATCTGGCACCCAGACAGCCTTAGTACCATTATTAAGATGTCCCACGGTTTTCTTAATATAAAGATTTCCTCAGGTGTTTAAATTTTAATACTGCATGACCTGTTACTGAAATCACCCAGATGACTGGACCTGCCAGCATTTTCAGCTGTCTCTTTTTATTACTCAGACCAATTGCTAGGAAAGACAGTCATCCGGGCAGGATTGTGCACTAGACACCACGCTCTTACCTGCTTCTCTCATCGTTCTCACCTCTCCAGGCTGGCAGCTCGGTTCCTCTCCATACACGAAGGTGCCTGGGCTTTGCGACTGCAGCCCTCTCCATCCCCACCAGGGCTGGAGCAAGAGCTCTCCTTTTTGGTGAATCAGCAGCACCCAGTACAAGACCCCCAAGGGATGCTAATGGGAAGGGAGAAGAAGATAAACAAATGGGAGATTTCCTCCTTGTAAGCAGATTATGTAAAGAGGGAAGACGAGAACTCAACCAAGCCAGGGAGAAGGGGTGTCCATGTTCTCCGCTGCTTCTTCCATGCACTTCTTCCAGTTTTCAATTGTTTAGGATGCTGTGGTCCAAGAGGAAGAGGCAAGGATGGGTCCCTTTGAATCATAGGAGGGAAAGAATGCTGGGACTGCCATAGTATAAATTATGGCACTTCACACTCTGATGCCTAATATCTTGTCATAATCCTCCCAGTGCTCCCTGTGAAGTCCTCAGGTCAGGCACTGACAGTGACGGCAGCTGGCATTCTGTGTCACATACCCGTTAACTCCTGTGGTTCTCCCAACAACAAAGCAGGTACTGTTATTACCCTCACTTTACAGATGGGGGAACTGAAACACAGAGAGTTTGGGTATTTTGTCCAGGGTCACACAGCTAGTTAAGAGTCAGAGCCAGGATCTGAACCCAGATGGTTCTAGAATCTCTGCTCTTAACCCTGTCACTGTGGCACTATGATATTCTCTGGAACGTAAGTGCCATGCCGACAGGGACCTGGCCCATCTCACCCCCTGCTGTGCCCCCATCCTGGAAGACAACCTTACCCATAGGAGATACTCCATAAGCGTTTGCAGAATGAATGAAAGATTCCCAATGTGGAGCTGGTAAGCAGAGCCTGTCTGGTGGATGTGGGCTCAGCAAGTACTGGTTGCACAAAGGAGCTCAGAGAAGAGTACCTCCTCCGAGGTCTCCCTGGGCATGGAGTGGCAGAACCACTGCCCTAGTCTAATTTGATGAATTAAGCGCCAGCGGTCCCCGCCAGAGCGAGAACCTCGCCCCTCAGCGCCCAGGGCGAAGCAAGGTTCTGCCAGGCAGAGGCCAGGGCCAGGAAGAAGGGCCGGGTTGCAGGGGGCAGTGCCCAGGGAGGGTGCGGGAGGCCACCCCAGTCTGGTCGAGGCCATCTGCCCACGTCCTGGACATCACAAGTGATGGACATTGGAGGCAGCTCTGCAACAATACTGAGCTTGGACATGAGGAAGAATCTGGGGTTTTCCATTGTGCCCTGGATCGTGGGTTGTGGTCAGAGAGACCCAGGTTCAAATCCCAAGTCTTGCTTCCTCAAGAGTAAAAACAGAGATACAACCTCCTGGGAGAGCTCATCATGCAGACAGATGGATGTGGTTGTGAACGGCACTGGCAGGACCTGCCCCCGTGGGGCTCCCCCCAAACCTGAGCCCAGGGCCTCATCCCCAGGAGGGCTGCTTCCCCCACCCCCAGAGGGGAGTGGATTTCCCAGAGAAAAGCTGGAACACTGGTGAGGTTCGATCATGCCTCAAATAGGTCACTTTTCCAGCTGTCACTTTTTCCTGCTGTTGCTGACCCAGAGACTGCTGGAAAACTGGCTTGGCCAAGGAGGGGAAGTAGAAGGGAGGGCAGTGAGGCGAGGGCCTTGACCCTGCCCTGCCTCCCACCTCCGGGGGCTCCAGTCTTGGGGGGGCGGGCATCTGATGTGAGGCCTGGCCTTAGGGCAGGGACAGTGGCCTCAGAGACTGCAGGGGGCTTGCTTAAAATGCAGTTCTGGCCCCACCCCCCAAGAGTCTGGACCCTGGAATCTCCATTGCAAGGGGCTCCCCAAATTACTCTGAGGCAGGCCTCAGACTGCATTTGGGGTGCACCAGCTGAGGGGTCTCCCCCAGCACCAGCCCTGGTTCAGGGTCGCCCTAAGTTCCTCCTTCCTATCCTGCCTCAGTTTCACCTGGTGTCAGTTAGTGGGAGGCCCAACAGTGCCGCAGGATGCTCGTTTGGGGTTTCCTGCTGAAGTCCCCCTGCCCCGCCCCTTGTTTCTCCCCCGCTGCCCAGCTCTGACTCTTTCCCCAGCTCGACTTGGCCAAGGATTTGTCTTGTGTCCTCTGCGGCAGGCCTGAGCCAGTCCACGGTTCTGCAGCTAGTGGACAGAGCCGCAGGGGGCCCACACAGCAGCTCTGTTTGGGGGCACCCCCCTCCATGGAGATGAGGGGCAGGCAGCAAGCCCGGCGCCTGGTAGGGAGGAGGAGGTGCACACCTCATCCTGATGGTCACACAAGGCTGGCCAGAGGGCGGGGACGGGGCGGAGGGGTTGGCGGGCCAGCTCTGTTCCGTGCACCAGCATGTGCAGGATGCCATGGGGCTATTTTTACTCCTGCCGAGGAAACAGCGTGATTTATGTGAGGCCTGGTCCCCTTCAGGGCTGTGTTATAAATACACCTGGCCCCACACTCTCATTCGCTTGGAGAGGAAGCTCGGCCCTGTCCTGAGTGGCCTCCCTCCTGCCTCCCTCCTGGCCTCGCTCAGCCGTGTCCATGCCTGTGTGGCTTCTCAGGGCATCCCCCGACATGACGGCCCAACTCTCCTCAGTCATCAGGGCCCCGGTGTGTGTGGGTTTATCAGATGCTCTCAGGAGTGACAGTTGTCTGGGATGTGCTTGGATGAGGGGAAGAGGAGAGAGGCTTGAATGTGGGGTTCACACTTCCTTCAACGGTCTGGGTAACAGGAGGGGGTGGGGTCACAGACGGGAGAGGCGAGCCTAGGAAAAAATCTGCATCTTTCCCAAGATGCACCCATCTGACCAGAGCCTCCCCCTGGGAAGTCGCAGACAAGGAGAGGGTGCCCGTAGACCTGTGCTTGGGGCCTCTCTGGGCCCAGCATTGGTCCCTGCCCTACCCCACTTCCTCCAGCTGCAAGGAGGCAGGCGGCGCCCTGTCATGGAAAGATCCCAGCCTCGGGAGTGTGGGCTGGGCTGTTCCACCTACCAGATGCGTCGTCTTAGGCAAGTCCCTCAACTTCTCTGACCCTCAAGTTTTTCTTCTGAAAATGGGTGCAAAGATGCATAGCTTCTGGACTGACGTGCGTGAGATCAGGCTGGACTGGCCCGACAAGGGAGATATTTGGGGCAGGCAGCCCCTTTCTGACGGCGCCCTCCTACTCTGAGGAACCCTGGTCCCTCACCTGCGAAGCAGGGGCACAACCACAATACTGATAAGAGGCCCCAGCCCTGCTCTGCCCGGGGGAAGGCCTGGCTGCTTCTCAGAGCTCCTGGGACGCTCCGCTCCTTTGCTCATGGAAGGCACAGATTATTCAGGCAGCATGCAAACCAGAGACGTGGATTCAAACCTGGCTGACCAAGGGCCAGGATGGGTCCCCTCATAGCCACCAAGAGCCACATGAGCTTCAGAGTTCATCTAATGGTGCTAGTCAGCTGTTGCCACGATAATGCTGCATAACACGCTACTCAAATACCCAGAAACTTAAAGCAACAAGCATTTATTTCTTGCTCATGCTTCTGCTGGGCGGCTGGGCTTGGGTCCAGCCCAGTTGGGTCCAGGACTGCCCCACGTGTCTCTCAACCTCCTTGGACAGGCCGGCTAGCTGGGGCTGAGGCGGGAGCCAGGGGCAAGCCAGATGCACAAGCACTTTTCAAGCCTCTGCTCACCTCACCTCTGCTTACATCCCATTGGCCAAAGCAAGTCACATGGCCAAGCCCAACCTGAAGAGCTGGGAGGGGAGCTGGCGGGGAGGGAGTGACTGTGGCTAGGCAGATGCCACGTTATCCGTGTGCTTTCCTCGTGTGCATTGCTGAGCCGCGTCATTTGCCTAGTCAGCCTGGAGAAGACCAGGACTTGTTAGGGAAGGCAACGCAAAGAGAAAGAGAAGACACGAGGGGACCTCTGACGTTCAAATATACAATTTTGCCATCTTGAAAAAGAACAAACTTAACACCAGTGTCTCCCACTGTCACTCGCCAAGGTCCAAGCTGGTGACCTACACCGGACCATAGAGTTTATTATGAGGAAAACCAGCCCGACAAGTTGGGAGTCCTCCACTTCCCGGCCATGGGAATTGTGGAGAGGAAGCGACTGGATTGGGGTCCTGATTCGGGCGTCCACACCTGTGCCCCTGGAGGGGCAGTTGGGGGGGATAAATGGAAAGGGCACCACAGACAGGGGGCTCTTGCCCTGCTACCCATCGGGACCATGGAGGAGGCCCTGGAAGGCTGCCTGCGCCGTCCTGGGCTCAGCCACAGCAAAGCAGACCGTGGCCAGTGTTCCGGCCGGGAAGCCCTCCACCCGGAGCTTGCCAAGGCCCCTCATGCTGGGTCCTGTGGGAGGAGTCCCTGAGCTCCAGGCCAGCGGGCCAGCTGCGGGGACAGCTGTGATGGGCAAGGTGCCGCCTCAGCAGAGGGAGGGCAGACAGCGACGCCAGGCCTGTGTCCTGGAGACTGGAAAACACCAGCAGGTGCCAGCGCAGAACCTGGGCAAGCGGGAAGCTGGACCCCTCACCCCTCGCTGGTCCCCACATCCAGGCTGCCCTCTCTGAGAGAGGCGTGTGTGAGGGGTGGTTCTCAGAGAGCCAGGGTTTGTTGGAATCCAGGAGAGACGAAGAGCCAACTAAAAGGAACTTGACAAATTACCCAAGTGGACGTACAAGGTTCCCGCTCCTCCAGCCCCTTCTAAACCCCACACGCTGCTGCTGCCACCGGTGTCATCCTCCCCCAGAATGAGTCTGAGCAGTTCACTCTCCTGCTTAATTAACACTTGTGGCCATCCGCTGTCCATGGGGCTGCCTCTCCCCCACTCTACCCCACAGCCAGCTCCAGCCCCTGAAGGTGGCAGAGACCTCTGGTAGTCCCTCAATATCTCTCCTCCCTTCTTCCATAACATTTGAACCCCTGAGTTTTAGCTGAGCATGTGGCCACCCGGAATAATCTCTTGGCTGTCCTTGCAGCTGGGTAATTACAAACAAGTTCTGGCCAACAGGTTATAAACACTATCACCTGCCAGCTTCCTTCAATACAGGGATGTGTACCCTTTGCCCCCTTCTTCTTCACATCTTCCATGCCATTGCCTGGAATGTGGGCATGATTGCTGGAACTCTGACTGCCATCTTGGGTCAAGAAGCCAAAATGCACATTCCAGGGGTGTGTGGGGAGCTGGAAACAGCCTGAGTTCCTGAGGAATTCATGGAGCTGAGCCACCAAGTCAGGCCTGCCTGCCTACCTCCAGACTTTTGCATGAGAAAGGGAGGGCAAGGGTTGGGAGAGAAACTTCTATCTTGTTGAAGCCACTGCTATTTCACATGTCTGTAACAAACACATTGAATTTCTCAGGGTTCCCAGAATGAGCCATATTCTTTCACATCTCCAGGTCTTTGCACATGCTCCTCCCTTTTTCTGGAATGCATTTTCCCCTGTCCCCACTACCACCCAAGAACCTGAAAATCTCCCATTTATCCTTAAAAACTCATGTCAGACGTCCTCTTCCCTGCAAAGCCTTCCCAACCCTCACAGAATTAGCTGCTCCCCGTTGTGGGTCCCCTACTCGGGTTCACCCATCGTCGGCACTGTTCAGAGGCCTCTCTCCAGGCGAGCAGCACGCTCCTCGGCAGAGTCTGTGTCTTTATCCTCTTGGTCCTTCACGAAGTTCAATTCATCCGTGGGGTCTGGTGGGTAAGATGCAGCGTGGGAGTTGTTCTGAGTCCCAATCTAGACTTTTCTGTCCTTCTGTCCCCCTCACACCCATCCCAAACTGGCAAGAGAGTGGGGAAATGGTGGGAGAAAAGCCCAGGCCAGGGGCCGGCCACACACCTGGCCTGTGCCAGAAACAGTGTTGGGCGGTGGGAGCCCCAGGTGGCGGCCTCCACTGTGTCCTCAGAAAGGCTCTGGGAAGAGGTTCTGGACAGAGAAGACCAAGGGCCCCAGACAAGGTGAGTGGGTGATGGGCGCAGGCCTGCAGGGAGAGGAAAGGACACTCCAGGAAAGTATGGCTTCCACTCACAGAACCTTATATGCTAGGACGTTGCTCCAGCCGTGGAAGGGCCTCCCGGCTGGCTCGTCTGCTCCCGGCTTTCCAGGTATTGACTGACAAGGGAGTCCTCCTTGAAGCCAGTCTACTTCATAGCAGTGATGTTATCAGACACCATCAGAGCGCTGGGCCCCTCCCGGATGCTCGCTTCCCTGCCTCTTCCTCTCTCTGTGCCCGGAGAGCAGGTGCCCCACTCAGAGGACTAGCCCTGTAAGGAAAGGAGAGAAGGGCCCAGGAGGGTGGGCACCTGGCAGCTGGCCTCGGGGCCACACATCTTGAGAACAGACAGAACCCCAACTTCCGACCTCACCCTTCCAGTCTGAATGTGTTGGCCTGGGGCTGCCTTGAAGTCAGTATGCCAGAGAGAAAATCTATCTGTCCCGGACATTTCTTTTTCACTGTCTGGTGCTTACAGAGTAACTAGTTGGGCAAACGAACCAGGTCCAATAAGGATATGTGGCTGCAATGAACAGAATGGGTTCCCAATGTCCCCTGGAGGTGGCAGAGACTGCAGGACTGGCTGCCGGACTGGCAGTGGGGAGTCAAAGGGATCCCCAGGTCTCCAAACACAAACCACTGGCCAGCTGTGATGTCATCCACAGAACCGAGGACAAGAAGGGAGGGGGAGGGGCAGGAGGGGTCGGGGGAAGGCAAGAATTCTGCTCTGGCCACGTCACCTGTGAGATGTCTGCAGGACATCCAAGAGGAGATGGATGTCAGGCACACAACTGGATGTCGGAACTCAGAGGGGAGGTCAGGTGGGAGATGAGAATTTGGCAGCCACTGGCACACAGAAGAGAGAGGTCACTGACGGGAATGAAAAATGGTGCCGCCCTCCGAGCGTTCAGGAAGTACTGGGGAAGTTGAGGCACGCTCACAAAGTGCAGCATCGCAGGGCCAGGTCAGGGAGCCAAGTGCCTTTTCAGGGACTTGAATGTCAGCTCACGGGGGCAGCACCCTGTCACTTGTCCCTTTCCCCTACCTAGGCCCTCCTGGGGAGCCTTCCAGACCCCTGGGGGTGGTGCTGACCCCGACCCCGCCCAGAGCACCCTGCCTTGGCGTGAGACATGCTTAGCTGTAGTGTAAACATCTTTCAAAGGAAAAGCATCATCAGAAACCGTGAAAACCACGCCCCAAACTCCCATGACACCGAAGATTGGAGGACGCGGATTTAAGAGATTAAAGCCTTAGTTTACACAGATGTATGATAATTGTGAGGGTTACTGTGAGAGAGACTTTTCATTGTAACTGATCATCTCTAAAAGTTATCACTGAGGGGCCAGCCCCGTGGCCAAGTAGTTAGGTTCACGCGCTCCGCTTCAGTGGCCCAGGGTTTTGCCGGTTCAGATCCTGGGTGCGGACATGGCACCGCTCATGAGGCCATGCTGAGGCGGCATCCCACATGCCACAACTAGAAGGACCCACAACTAACAATACACAAGTATTTACTGGGGGGCTTTGGGCAGAAGAAGGAAAAAATTTTTTTAAAAATCTTTAAAAAAAAAGTTGTCATTGAAATGAAAATTAAAAACGTGAATTCCCAAGGAATTTGTTCTCTCCAAATATGTCCTCAGACCCCCATTTTGAGAGACATCACCGGGAAACATACACCCACACAGCAAGCCCCCCAGGGTACATATATGTGGTCCAGAACAGTGCAAGCTCTTAGCAAACATTGTCCACGGAGTGAATAAATGAAGAAAGGGAGGATTTGGGGGTGGAGACAAATGCAAGGTATCAGTTCAGAAAGTGCCCCTCGCTGAAGGTCGTGAAGCCTGGGCAGCCGGGTGGATGGACGGAGGGACCAGGCCTTCTCGATGGGAGTGGGGTCGGGGCGGGGGGAAGAGAGGAAGGGGACAAGTGCCAGAGGCATTTTATCAGTCCCCCATTCACTGCTCCGTGCCCTTCTCACACCCACAGCCCAGGGCGGGCTCAGCCGGGACCCGGAGGGTGGCCGGGGCCTTGACAGAGGGGCAGTGGGGAGCTCAGTCTGAAACCTCAGCCCTGAAGGAAGCTGACGGTCTGGGCTTCCCCATGTCCCTCATTCTACAGACCAGAGAACCAGGAGAAGAACTGGCTGGGGCAGACACTGAGCGTCCACTCCTAACTCCACTGAGTGAACGGTGCGCCTGTGAAAAGCGGATGACCCATTTTAAAGCAGTGGCAACTAAGGCCCAGAGAGCTCACGTGACTTGTGCAGGTCAGGCAGCTGGGGCAAGGGGCCCTCCAGGCAGGCAGCCCCTCCTGAGCCCTTTCTGCAGCTGGAGGCGAGTTTCCTTCCCCGAGGTCACAGCCCTCCAAGGTGGCATGTCTGGGACAGGAGCCCGGGGAACTGCCAGGCACCCCAGAGCCCTTCCGCCCGTCAGCTGCTGTCTCCCCTGCCTGGGAATCCCTGCCGGGGGTCCCTGGCTCCCGGGCTTCCTCTCTGGGGGCAGCCCCTGGATGAGGGTGGGGACCAAGTGGGGCCCAAGCCCTCAGTGGGTCCTCTTCTCCCAGGGGGCAACAAAACTCGAAGGCGGGGGTCTCAGCCTCCCCCACCTGCCCCTGTGGCGACGCATCACCTATGGTTATGGGGTTGGGGTTGGGGGAAGAAAACCCCAACACCCCGCTTTCCAGCCCAGGCCCCAACTTCTCTGTATTTGTTTATTTACCTTGGAAAAGGCCCCACAGCCCAGGCAGGAAATGGGCCAATTCCAGGAGGCTCGGCCGGGCTGGGGAACAAGGAGCCACATTGTGCTGGGGCAGCCGCTCCCCACCCTGGGCCTGCCGCGGGAGCCTGGACAGGGGGATCTGCGTGGGGGCCCGGCAGGAAGGGGGCGTGGGGCCGAGGGCTGCCAGCGCTCCCAGCCAGCACCCCCCCGAAAAAGGGCTTCTGTGCAGGAGTGGGATGGGGGCTGCCGTGTCCCCGCCTGCCTGGGAGTGGAGGAGGCAAGGACGCCGGCAGAGGATGGCCCCTTGGCATGGCCTAGGGCTCACCTGGCACCAACCTGCCAGCCCAGGGTGAGGGGAGACCTGGGAGCTGCCCGGCCCTGGTGCCCCCAGCTTTTCCTGGGCAGATGCCGCCCCCCTGTGGGTGGACAACCTGCCCTCTGCCTCCCCTCCCCAGTCCACACTCCTGCCAGGCAGCTCGCCCATCCTCGGGCCTCCCTGCCCGGCGTGGGGCTGGAGGCTGGAGAGTCCTGTGGTCAGAGCCTTGCCCTGGCTGTCAAGGCCCAGGCTGGTGTGGGGCTTGATGGCGTCATGTGGGCACTTGGGGAGGGCTGACCCCTCCCCAGCCCTAGATTCTTCCTTACCAACAGGCTGGTGTCCACAGGGGCTGATCTTTCATTCATTCATTCATTCATTCACTCAACACACAGCTCCCTGTCTTGGCCTTACATTCCCTTCCTCTCTATTCCCGTCACCCAGATGAAGGCAACAGCCTCCTCCCAGCCCCTCCCCACCCCGTTCCCAGAATGCTGCTTGAGAAACACACATGCGATCCTGTCACTCCTGTCTCCAAAAGGCTTCAGAGACGTCCTACTACCTTCTGGGGAAAGACAAAGGCCCTGTGGGCTCAGCCCCACCTGCCCCTCAGGCCTCAGAACACCAGTGACTGGGTGTGAGGGACCTGGGGGCATCGGAAGTGAGATGGAGTTCTCCCACCCAGCCCTCAGTGGGGCTTCCAGATGGAGATGTCCTTCCCACTGGAAGAGAGTCCGAAGGACCTCAGAATTGGGATGAAGACCTGGGACGAGAAATGTGCACAGCAGTCACCTGGCTGGAGCTTCTATGTCCTTCCAGGACAGGCCCTCCCAGCTGAATTACCACCTCCCGCCCCTACTCGGGGCATCGTTCCTGCTGTCTTCACAGCCCGACGTGGCACTGTGTATGTGTTTATCTGGTGTTCTTCGCCCAACCGGATCATCAGCTCCACTGGCAGGGACCAGGTCTGTCTCCTTCACCGTCTCCCCAGATGTGAGCCATAGCAGGCACTCAATCAATGCGCATCGATGAAGGAAGGGAGGGCAGAAGGAAGGAATAGACCGGAATAAGGAAAGATGATCTGCTTCCAGATGGGTAGGCTCAATATTGTCAAGATGTCAGTTCTCCTTAAATGAATCTATAACTTCACTAAATTAATCTCTAAATCCAATAGGATTATTTCTGGAACTAGATGGCAAAGTTCACCTAGAATGAAAATGAGCAAGAAGAACCAAGACGATGATCAAAATCAAGAACAAAGACAAGGAGGCTGCCCTTCCAGGTAGGAAAGCGAAACACATGTTGACAAGAATTAAAACGAGCATTTCCTGTACATTTACTGCTGTTATAGCCAACAGTGTCATGCACTGTGGGGACACGCTTTTCCTGTGTTGACCCATCTGAACCTCACATGAATCCCATTTTACAGCTACTGTCATTTCCAGAGAAGGAAACTGAGGCACAAGTCTGGCTCAAGGCTAGCTTGTGTGCCCCAGGCATGTTCTATGCGCTTTGCATCTAGTATCTCATTTAATTCTCACAACAACCCCATGCGGTAGGTACTATTACTAATTCAGTCCAACTATAATACTTTAATCCTGTGTGACCTGCTGTGCCACAGCTGTAAAGAAGGCAGATTGAGCTTGACATGGGTCTAAGACCCATCAAGTGAAAAAAGTTCCAGAACCATACATATCATTTAAGGGAATCACCAGAACATGCCTATCCTGTCTACGTGTGTGTATCGGGACGTAAGTGTATGGAAAAGTGTTGGAAGGAAAGGAATCGAGAGCCCCAGTGTCACCTCTGCAAGGGACTCTCACTTTCTGCTTCACATACTTAACATGCTGTTTCCTTCTTAAATAGTAAAATATAACCCACAGAAAAGTGCACAAAACATAGGTGTTCATATTAAAACTTGCTATTAACTGAACACCTGTGTGACCCCACCCAGTGAAGGAGAGGACCAGTGCCAGCCCCTAGAAGCCCCCAACTGCCAGACCAACCTCGCTCCCTGCCCCGACCCTCACCACCACATCTCCTGACCCATGAGGACGTGTGCCTCTTTGCTGTGCTTTAATGTTTATCGTAAATATCAATCTAGTTTGGTTTTGCCTGTTTCCAAACTTGATATAAACAAACTCTGTAGGGCTCTGTGTGTGCTCTGTTGGGATGGTTTCTTTCGCTCAGCCTTATGATTTAAATTCTCCACACGTTGGTATACGTAGCTTTATTCATGCTTTTCTCTTGCTCTATAGATTCTTATTCTATGTACTCAAAAACATTTTTGTATAATGAAACAAGAACAGGATGATGTAAAAAAGAAAAAGAAAGGGCACTTGCAAATTAAAAATATAGTAGTTTGGGGCCAGCCTGGTGGCACAGCGGTTAAGTGTACACGTTCCGCTTTGGCGGCCCAGGGTTCACCAGTTCGGATCCCGGGTGTGGACATGGCACCGCTTGGTAAAAGCCATGCTGTGGTAGGTGTCCCACATATAAAGTAGAGGAAGGTGGGCATGGATGTTAGCTCAGGGCCAGTCTTCTTCAGCAAAAAGAGGAGGATTGGCAGCAGATGTTAGCTCAGGGCTAATCTTCCTCAAAAAAAAAAAAAATATATATATATAGTAGTTAAAAGTAAAAAAAAAGGAAGAAGAAATATAAGATTGGAAGATAAATTTGAGGAAATTTCCAAGAAGTAGCTAAAAAGAGAAAGAGGTAGATATGAGAAAGAAAAGATAAGACTGTTAGTGTCAATCCAGGAGATCCAAGATTCACTTAATTGGAATCCCAGAGAATAAGGGAGGGAGGGAATCATCCAAAAAAATAATTGAAGAAAATCTCCTGGAACTGAGGGACGAGTGTCCAGATTGAAAGGGCTCGATGAGGGCCTGCCACCTCAGAGGCAGAGACCACTGTCAAAGAGAAGCGAAGCCAGACATTAGGAAAACGGTGAGGACAGATTTTAATCGGTAATATTCTATGGCAATAGGGAAAAGAGTCCAGCGTGAACTGAACTGAACTTCAATTTGCACAGACGAGACTGGGCATTTTAAAGGGAGAGTGAGGGAGGCGGGAGGGGGTGAGCAGGGGCTCAGGAGAGTCAGGGAAGGGAAAAATTACAAACAGGGGAGGGGGTTGGTCCATGTGAAACCCATTTGGGCTTGCTAAGTGGTGCTCATCCTCCCCTCCGCAGAGGCTGGGAGACAGGCCCCACCTTCAGGTGTTGCTGAAACAGACAGTAGGTGCTGTCAGCAGCCTTGAGTTTTCTCAGGCAGGCATTTTAAGAGGGGCTGGGATCATCCTGGGGGTGTGGCCTTGAGCTTTTAGAAACTACGTTAATGTTTGTCCAAGTCTTTATAGACCAAGGCTGAGGCCTGGTTGAGAAGAGGCTGACAAGAACCTGAAAGGTTCCAGAATAGAGGGGGATGGGGGGAATGTCACAAACAAAGGAGCAGGAATAGCAACATTGGGAAACTAGAAGCCGGTGGAGGCAAAGCCTTCAAATCCTGAGAGAAAAAGATTTCCATCTGAGGGGCTGGCCCCGTGGCCGAGTGGTTAAGTTCGCGCGCTCCGCTGCAGGCGGCCCAGTGTTTCGTTGGTTCGAATCCTGGGCGCGGACATGGCACTGCTCGTCAGACCACGCTGAGGCAGCGTCCCACATGCCACAACTAGAAGAACCCACAACTAGAAGAACCCACAACGAAGAATACACAACTATGTACCTGGGGGCTTTGGGGAGAAAAAGGAAAAAATAAAAAAAAAATAAAAAAAAATTAAAAAAAGATTTCCATCTGAGAATTCTATTCCCAGCCAAACTACCAACCACATGGAAGTATAGAATACAAATGTTATTTTCAGACAATTGAGCTCTCAAGAATGTCACCTCCCATGCACCTTCTCAGAAAGCTACTGGAGGATATACTTCTCCAAACTGAGGCAATATCCAAAAAAAGGGGATGCTGTGGGATCCAGCACAGGAGAGTGGCTCAGGGACCCACTGAAACGGTGAGCGAGCAAGAAAACCCCAGAATCGCAAGCCTGCCCCGGCCCAGGGGCAGGACAGAGGGCCGGGGAGAGGAGCCCGGGGAAAGTGAGACAGGCTATCGAATGGCTACACATGAGGCTCTGCTGACTTCTTGGAGCATTTGAGAGGAATGAGCAATATATTCACGAAAAATTAAGCCACAACTATTTAGTTCAGAAGAAACAAAACTTATATAGGAAAAGATAGGTAATCCTACACTGTGTGCTCAGCAGGGCAGCCATGGCCACAACATTATAAAACACCAAGTGTTCATTTAATCCAAGATTGTGACGTAACTACAACAGCAAGTTGGGGGAGGGGAAGGAGAAGGGACAGAGCCACGAGAAAGCTGAATCCTCCTCTCCTGCCAAAATAGGAAGGCGACAGGCAATGCCCAAAATTGCTAAATTGAGATAAAGCAGAAGAGGCCTATTATTAAGAAAAAGCACAGGACTGAAAGGTTGAAAATGGTCACCTCTGAGGTGGGGAAGGAGCAAGAACTATTAGAACTCATAGAGCTATCTGAATTGTTAAAACTCCTTGTAGAGCCTACGACCCAACAATCACACTCCTGGGTTCACACCCCACAGAAGTGTCTACCAGAAGACAAGCTCGAGGAGGTTCATGGCAGCCTTATTCATGACGGCCCTGTCTTAGTCACCATGGACCGGGTGGCTTATAAACACAGATACTTATTTCTCACGTTCTGGAGGCTGGGAAGTTCAAGATCAAGGCCGTAGCAGATTCAGTATCTGGTGAGAGCCCGCCATCTTCTCCCTGTGTCCTCACATGGTGGAAGGAGCAAGGGAGCTCTCCGGAGTCCCTTTTATAAAAGGCACTAATCCTGTTCAGGAGGGCTGCACCCTCATGACCTAATCACTTCCCAAAAGCCCCACCCCATAGGGATGTGGAAGGGGCACAGACATTCAGTCTGTAAGCCTCAAACTGGAAACAACTCAAATGCCCACCAACGGCAGAATGAAGAACCTGTGCCATGCCCGCGCAGTGGAGCAGCACTCGGCCGTGGGAACAGACAGACACACAGCATGGATGAGTCCCACAGACAGCATGTTGAGCGAAAGAAGCCAGACATAAAAGAGCAAATACCGTATGATTCCATTTATACAACGGTCCAGAGCAGGTGCAGCTAAGCCGAGCTGGAGGCCGTGAGGACAGTGGAGCATCTGGCTGGAAGGGGACAGAAGGAGCCTTCTGGGGAGGTGGCCATGCTCTGGCTCTTCATCTGAGTGGTGGTTCCATGGGCAGGTAAACTTGGTTAATAATTCATCAGGCTAAACACCTAAGACTTGTGTATTTTAACACAAAATTATGTCTTGATAAAAAAGACCAAACTATATGCATATATTTAATTACAAAATTAATTATAAATAAATGAAAGCACCCTAATTTTATTCACTTGTAAGCAGGTGGACAAGTCCACATCTGTAAAGGTCTGGAGGGACACACCCCCAACTGCCAGCAGGGGCCCCTTCCAGAGCTGGGGGGGGCGGGGGGTGTGGATTTTCACTTTTTATTATTTAAACTCACATATAGCCTGAAGTTTGCACAGAGGACAATGCTTGTTATTTTAAAATACATGTGATTATAAATTATATATATTCTATTTCTTTCACTTTAAAAAGAGTAAGACAGGGGCTGGCCCAATGGCCGAGTGGTTAAGTTCGCGCGCTCCGCTGCAGGCGGCCCAGTGTTTCGTTAGTTCGAATCCTGGGCGCGGACATGGCACTGCTCATCAAACCACGCTGAGGCAACGTCCCACATGCCACAACTAGAAGAACCCACGACGAAGAATACACAACTATGTACTGGGGGGCTTTGGGGAGAAAAAGGAAAAAATAAAATCTTTAAAAAAAAAAAAAGTAAGACAGAAAGCAATGGTGGGTGGTAAAGGGTATACAGTCAGCAGAGGGACCATCCTCAGCAAAGGTGTGGCCCAAGCACAGGGTGGCAGGGTGTGTTTGGGGCCAGTGGAGGGCATGAGTACGGGGATCCCGGGCTCCAGGAGTGCAGCAGGAAGTCTGGATGTGGACTCTTAATTGCAGTCTGAGCCCTTTGGGTCTCACTGTACAGAAGATGGGAGCTGGTGAAGGCTCTGGAGCAGAGCAGATGTGGTGCATCAGGAAGATCTGGGCTCTCCTGGAGGGAAGCCGCTTGGGGTCAGCAGACAGGGGAGGGGGCTGCAGCAAAATACGCTGGAGGCACCCCAGGCTGGCTCGGCCCATCCGGACAGGAAGGAGGCCCTGAGCGTGGAATCCTGGTGTTTCTTGTCGGCAGAGGATGTGGTAAGACCTATAGGGCTGTCCTAGGCCAACCCTCCCACTCTCACAGGAGAAAACTTTCTCTGCTCAGGCACAAGAGGGGAGGAAGGGAACGCCAGGCTAGAAAAGAAAGACAGACGCTCCTGTGGGTGGACACGCCCCGCCAGGGACAGCATAGCTGTCCCGCCAGAGGAGACGAAGCCGGGCTCGGTGGGCACCGTGCCAGGGCCCACAACACTTTCAGGGACCCACTAAAATGCTTTCTTTTAAAATCAGAAGAAAAAAGACCTTTTAGGTCAAAAAGTGTATCCATATATAATATCACTATATTCATCATTATACTAGTGGTCATAAGATACAATTCTTAATATTTTTTTAACAGAAGAAGGGGCCCAGGAGGGTGAAAGTGCCCAAGGACCAAGAAAGTCAAAATGCTATCCTGATGACCACAGGGCCTCAAATGACACCTTAAGACAACAGTTGACCCCGGAGTCCTGGAAAGACACCGAATACAGACTGCGAGCGGGAGAGAGAGGGAGTGAGAGGAGGAGAGAGCGTGGGAGGAAGGTTTGGGTGTGAACTGACAGTGACTGTGACCTCGCTGGCGTGCAGAGTCCTGGCCCCACACCACGCAGGTCTCAAACCCTCCCGCCACCCTGGGACCCTGGCACCACCAGAGCATTCCTAGCGGCTCAGAACGCTGAAGCCCAGGGCGGTTCCACAGCTGATTCAAGATGACAGCTACAGGCACGACTTGAACCCAGGCAGCTGAGTCCAGGAACTGTTCCGAACCAGCCTGTGACGTCGCCTCCCAGGCGAGGCCTGACGCCTCCGAGATATACCTGTGTTCCCCCGTATGGGTGACTCGGGAGATGGTAACACAAACAACAAAAAAGACACATGGGAGTGTGCGGGGGTGGGTAGGAGGGGGGCTTCTGTCCTTCACATGGAACAACCCCCCCCCCCCCCCCACACTGCACACCTGGGACAGGCCAGGAATCAACAAGGAGCAGGAGATGCCAAGATGGATGGACACGCTCCCTGCCGGTGGGAGCTCCTGGTGCACCCTTTGTGGGAGAGAGAGAATCCAGGTTTCAGACGTGCTGACCAGGCTGTGGAAGCAGGGACGCTGAGTGGACCCGTCTGGTGGGAAGACCCAAGGTGGGGCAGTCAGGCAGGGCACAGGCCTAGTGTCAGGAGGCCTGGGGTCCAGCTCCACCTCTCAGCCTCAGTCTCCCCATCTGTAAAATGCGGGCAAATAAGGTCATGGGTACGAGAGGGCCCGGCAGGCAGGACACAGGGACTGTTGGACCGACTGCAATCCGAAAAGGCCGAAGCAGGGAAGGGGAGCCGCTGTGCCCAGGAGATCCGGGCGGCCCTCCCTGGCTGTGGCCGGGCCTGGGGGCATCGTCCACACCTTTTCCTCCACACCTCCACCCCTGGCGGCGGGAGGACACGTCTGGAGTGGCTAAAGGTCATTTCTCCACATCTGACGGGCCCTGTTGGGCTGCTGCCCGCACATCTTCAGCGGCCAGCCCGGCCCGGAGCCAGGCCCCCGCGTGGGCCGCAGCGCGGGGCTGGGGCGCGGCACAGGCACGAGGGGAGGCCCTGGGGGAGGCCCCCTGCCCAGGGGGCGGCTGACTGTCCCCCGGAGAAGCCCCCGAGAGGCCCCCACGACCCCAGCCAGCGGCCTCGGAGCAGGTGGGTCCCAGCCGGGGCGCTGCGGCGGCCGGCCGGCCTCGCTCTCGCTCTCGGGCCGCGCGGGCCCCGCAGCTGCTCGCGGGCCTGAGCCTCCTCCGCGGCCGGGCGGCGGGCGGGGCGGCGGGGGCCTCCTGCCTCCCTGCCCGGCAGCTGAGGTTATTTTTTTCCCTCGGCCGCTGCTGAATTTCCCTTCGAGTTGGATAAATAAGCAGCAGGTTCCAACGTCAACGAAACAGGAGTTGAACGGCCGCACAAAAGCGGCTTTCAGCGCTGCGGGCGTCCCCGGGCCGTGCTGGCCGCAGGGTGGCCGCGGGGTGGCCGCAGGGTGGCCGGCCTGGACGCAGAGGGGCGCCCGGAGCTGGGCGCCCTTTCGCCCCCGCGCGCGGGCGCCACGCCCCTTCCCAGCAGCTCCCCCAGAGCCTGCCCTGCAGGGGCCTGCTTCCTGCCGCGTCCGCACGTCCCTGTCCCTCTGCCTCGCAAGCCCGCCTTCCCAGGCTCCGTGCGAGCCCTCCCTCCCCAGGCCTCACGCATTTGTCACCTCTTCCATCCCCGCCTGCCCCAGCAGAGCCCACTCCTCCTTCGCCCCCACAGCACTCCCTCCCTTCTAACCTTCCAGGCTCCCCATTGCCCGAGGGTGAGTTCTGGCTTCCCACCCTCCACACGCGCCCTGGCAGGCTGCCTCCTTTCTCTTGCCCACGCTTTTGCCAAGCCCGTTCCCTCTGTCTAGAACATCCTTCCTTCTCCTCTACCTGGCCCCCCACCTGCCTTTGAGACTCTGCTCATGGGTCATCTTCTCGGACGCCCCCCCCCCCCCCCCCCCCCCCAGTTTCTCTCTCTAATCACAGAGCTCAGCTGACACCATGGCGGTCACTATTCTATCTGTGATGCCAGCTGACCATGAGCACCCAGAGGGCAGGTGCCTTGGCTTGTTCATTCTGTGTCCCCAGCACCCAGCCTGGTCTGTGCTGTGCCACAGGTCTCACGGAGGAGGTGCTGGGTGCATGCTTGCTGCCAAAAATTCCCAAAAACATCGATTACTGTTCCATAATATAAAGGAAATGCAAGCTAATCTATAGTGACAGCAGATCAGTGGTGGCGTGGGGAGGGGAAGGTGGGGAGGGAAAACTTTTGGGGTGAAGAATATATTCATTATCTTTTTTTAAAATCCTGGTGCTATGTCTTGCCCTTAGGCGACTTGCTTCAACTCTCTCTCAAACGGTTTCCTCATCTAAACATTAGAGTAAATAAGAACCACCTCATAAGATGTATGAGGATTAAATGAGATGTAAATTAACAATAAATGGTAGTTATTATTAAGCTCATTGCACACTATACTGACCAGTTATTATATATATGAGTTATGTATGTACCAGTTATTAACATTTTAATGTACCGCTTCACAGTAAGACAGCTGTGTTTTAATTGGAAGATATTTATTATCTGGATCAATTGTGGTGATGATTTCACAAGTATACCCATGTGTCAAAACTCATCAAATTATACACTTTAAAGATGTGCAAGTTTATTGTACGTTAGTAACGGACCTCAATAATGCTGTAAAAAATTCACACACCCATTGACCCAGAAAGTTCTCAGACTATGCACCATAGAAACAAAAGCAAAAATACATTCAGAAGTGGGCAAACTTTTTCTGTAAATGGCCAGATAGTAACTGTTTTCAGCTTTGTGGGCCATATGTCACAACTACTCAAGTCTGCCTTTGAAAGCAACCATAGATTCTATGTAAACCAATGACCATGGCTGTGTTGCAATAAAACTTTATTTACAAAAACAGACAGTGGGCCAGACGCGACCTGTGGGCCACAGTTTGCAGACCCTGAATATAGATACATACGCCCATGCATCTGCATGGGTAATACAGATCATAAGAGAAACAGTCTGAATGTGTATGCATAGGGGATTGGCTGAATAATTTATAATAAATCCACACTGTGGAAATCAGAGTGACTAGCAAAAAGAAGGGGTTGGAGCCTGTGTGTTGACATGAAAAGACATTCATGATAGATTTTTTTAAAAATATTTTATTGTGCAAATTAAAAAATATGTGGAAAAGTTGACCAAAATTTTAGTGATCCCCTGAATTCCCGCCACCTAGATTCTACCATTAACATTTTTCTTCACTTATTTTTATCATATATCCATCCATCTATTCATGATAGATTTTTAGGCGAGGAAAATTAGGTGTGAAATGTACAACATTAGTTCCATTTTAGTAAAAGAAAGAAAGATAAGACTGCACTTCATGTGTTTATAAAGTCTAGAAAAAGTATTAAAAGCGATGCCTGAACTCTTAATACCGATTACCTGAGGGCTAGGATTGTAAGGGGAGGGAGCAATGATCGTTTTATTTCACTGCTCACCTAATGTTGAATTAGTTGTGAAAATTGTAAAAACCCTAATAAGGAGTTTTTAAATTTTTATTGAGGTCATAATAGTTTACAACATTAAGAAATTTCAGTTGTACATTATTGTCAGTCACCATATATATGCGCCCCTTCACCCTTTGTGCCCACCCCGCAACCCTGCTCCCTTCTGGTAACCACTAATCTCTTCTCCTTATCCATGTATTTATCTTCCACAAATGAGTGAAATCATGCAGTGTTTGTCTTTCTCTGTCTGGCTTATTTCACTTAACATAATACCCTCAAGATCCATCCACGTTGTTGCAAACGGGACAATTTTGTCTTTTTTTAATAGCTGAGTAGCATTCCCTTGTATATATATCCATCTCTTTTTTATCCAGTCATCAGTCAGTGGGCACTTGGGTTGCTTCCATGTCTTGGCTATTGTGAATAATGCTGCAATGAGCATAGGGGTGCATAAGTCTCTTTGAATTGTTGATTTCAAGTTCTTTCAGTAGTGGGATAGCCGGGTCATATATTTCTATTTTTAATTTTTTGAGAAATCTCCATACTGCTTTCCATAGTGGCTGCACCAGTTTGCATTCCCACCAGCAGTGTATGAGGGTTCCCTTTTCTCCACACCCTCTCCAACATTTGTTGTTTTTTGTCTTGGTAATTATAGCCATTCTAATGGGTGTAAGGTGATATCTTAGTGTAGTTTTGATTTGCATTCCCCTGATGATTAGTGGTGTTGAACAACTTTTCATGTGCCTATTGGCCGTCTGTGTATCTTCTTTGGAAAAATGTCTGTTCATGTCCTCTGCTCATTTTTTGATCGGGTTCTTTGTTTTTTTGTTGTTGAGTTGTGTGAGTTCTTGATATATTTGGTTTCCTAATAAGGAATTTTTTTTAAAGATTTCATTTTTTTCCTTTTTCTCCCCAAAGCCCCCTGGTACATAGTTGTATATTCTTCTTTGTGGGTCCTTCTAGTTGTGGCATATGGGACGCTGCATTCTTTGTTGTAGGTCCTTCTAGTTGTGGCATGTGGGATGCTGCCTCAGCGTGGTTTGATGAGCAGTGCCATGTCCGCACCCAGGATTTGAACCAATGAAACACTGGGCCGCCTGCAGCGGAGCGTGTGAATTTAACCACTCCGTCACGCGGCCAGCCCCCCTAATAAGGAATTTTTAAAACGCTTCTTAGTAAGAATCGAAGTCTAGTGCAGCCCTTGACATCCTCATAAAGGGAAGCTGAGTCAGAAACAGGGCTCAAGCTTGGTAGAGGTGGGCCCATTCCCAGAGCTGCGCCTGAGTGCCTCACCCAGCCCGCCCTGTGTGTGGGCACATGTGCACGTGCACACGGGAATAACCTGGCTCCTGCGTGTCCTCGAGTGTGCACACACACCTAACTTGCTGCTGACCCCCACACACAGCACACTCAAGTGCCGGCGCCACCTCCATCTGCTCAGGCTGCAATGACACTCCATGCACAGGAGCAGGTGTGTCATTGTACCTGCTGGATCCTCCATCACCAGCGACAGCCCCTCCTGAGGGTGTCCTGGGCGCCTGTTAGAGGTGCTTGATAGCCCTCCTTCTGGTTCCTATTTGCTCACACAGACACCTCTGTCCCCCAGGGTCCGATCAACACCCCTTCCCCAACCTCGGGCCCCACTTGCACTCAGCCTCTTCCAGAAGGATCTACAGCCCCTCCTCATTACGACATTTTTTTCATTCAGTAAACATTTATGGGAGCCTACTCCAGGCCAGGTGCCAAGACACCCAGGAGTGTGGCCTGGCCCCTGACCTCCAGAAGCTCCTGGGCGTGTGGGGAGACAGGCACAGGTGTGGTGGCTGGAAGGCCCAGAGGCGGGTGGAGGGTCGTCCTGGAGGAGGCCATATCGGAGCCAAGGTGGGGAAGGGAGAGGCAGCATGAGTCCAGTGGGGTGAGTGGGGCTACAGTCAGGGAGGACGTGGTAGGAAGGGCCTCTGGGAGTGCGGGGAGTCTAGAGGGGTGTGGGGGGGGGCGGGGAGGACACAGGTCAGGAGAGCGTCCCTTCCCATTCGTGCAGGGCAACTCGTTGGCCCACAGCCAAGGGCCCCCAGGAAGGGAAGCATCTCCCCAGAGAAGAGCAGTTGAGAGGGTTCTGTTCCCACCTCGCCCCCATCTCTGGCCCCCTCCACCCAGTGGAGCAGGGATGGGGGTGGGCATTGATGGTAATCTCCCACCTCCCCCCGGTCCCCTCCGGTCCTCCTCATAGTCTCCCTTTCAGTGAGGCCTCGAGTATTGTTCCACCTTTGTAAAGAGGGGGATCGAGTGACAAAGCCGGGTGGGTGGGCAGGCAGCCCAAGAGGCCTCTTCTCTCCTAGGCAGCATCTGCCGGGGGAGAGGCTGTTCCACACCCCCCACCTCTGGCTTCCCAGGATCAGCTGTTGCCATGGTGACAGGCCTGGCATCCCACAGTTCCTGGGGCACCCTCCCCACTATGGCTGCCAGAGGAAGGGCCCCTCAACCCCTCTCCACCCTGACGGGGGGCAGGGGCACAGAAAACCTGGCTCCCAAGCCAGTCCTAGCAGCGGGGAGCCTCCACCATTCTCAGCTGCCCGGTGAGGCCGCCAGCAGAGGGGGCAGCTCCAGAGCCCCCACCTCCTACAGAAACCGTGATGTGGGGGCTCGGGAGGCAGGGCCATGCTCCACTATCCTCCACGCACCTCTGCCTCCTTGGAGCAAGATACAGGGAGAAGTAAAATGTCCCCATGGTCCTTGAGCAGCTGCTGGTATTGGGGCAGAGGGGGTACAGATGGGGGGCTAATAGTATGTGAGTGCACACGTGGGGGGACAGTGAGTGGGTGAGGACCCTGAGCCCACAGAACAGAGCCTCCAGCCCCGCCCAGGAGAGCTGGGGGGCTGCCCCTAGGAAGTAATGCTGGAGGCTGGTGTGCCAGACAGCAGAAGAGACAGCCTTCTGGGCTGGGGAGATGGGAGGCAGGAGGGACGTAGCAGGAAATGAGGAGGCAGGCGGGGAACTGTGCCCGGAGGGGCTTCTGCTACCATCCCCAGGTGCGCTTCGCCCTGGACAATGGGATGCTGTCACTGGCATTTTAGGAACCTCCGTTATCCTTGACCAAGTGGTCAAAACCAGGTCCTTTTTCCAAAGGTACCCTGCTCCTGAGGTATCCTGCCTCCCTGGGAAGCTCAGGGTCTTGCAGCCGTGCTGCTCACAGCTCACATACCTCAGTCTCAGCCTCACTCACTTATTGTCAGCTGTCACTGGCAGGCTGAGCCATGTCCCCAGGGAGTCATGGTTACTGCTGTGTGGTGCCTCACTGGTTCCCTTTGTACATCGGAAGGGACAGTCTGCCCCTCCCCGTGGTGTAGGGAGCTGGGGGAGTAATAATCTGGTATCCTTCTGATGGCTATCAGGTTTAGGTGAGGAGGGTGTGAGGTGCACTCCTGAGACATTCCATGGGATGTCACTGTACGTCCCCCGTGGGCTCAGTGGGCACAGGAAGGAGAACAGGCCTCTCTGGGGGCCTGGTGGGGCTGGGTGGTGTGGGCAGCACCAGAGAACTGCAGGCTCCCAGGGCAGAGAGGAATTCAGAGGGAAAGCCCTTTGCCAAGGGAGCTCAGAGAACAAGGGGGTGGGGGGAGGGTGCTGAAATCGAGTCCTCCAGCTCTGTGGGAAGCAGTTTCTAAGCAGGTCCAAGAGGTGCCCAAGGGGCGCCCTAGAGAGAACAGGCCCTCCCAGCCGATAGGGTGACAACACCCCTCCCGATGGGAGGACTGCAGCCTTGTGAAATGAGTACGGGGTCCGGAGTCAGACAATCACAAACGGAATATTTAAGAGCTTTATGTCCTCGGATCTGTCACTCCTCCCTGAGCCTCGGTTTCCCCATCTGAGAGAGGGCTAGCGTATCATTCCTGGATTGCCAGACGAGACAATGAGGTCAAGTGTGTAGCATGACTGGTCAGCAGCACGTGAGCAACAAATGAGTTGCTAATTTTTACCGTAGGATTATCTGCCTGTTCTACAGAAAAGGAAACTGAGACTCAGAGAGAAGAGCCGAAAGTCACAAACAACTAGTGAAGAGGCAGAGGCTGCACTTGAACTGTCACTGAGTACAAAGCCGAGGCTTCCCACGCGTGGAAACCCTGGAAATAGTCTCACAGCCGGGAGGAGAGAGGTGACCCCGTATAGGGAGACAAGGGAATCCTGCGGCTGGCTGTCCTGTCGCGGGGAGAGGGTGGGCAAGCAATGGGGAAGAACCGAGTGTGAGCGGGCAGACGAGTTCGCGCCCACACCCGGGCCCCAGGACCGCGGCCCGTTGTTTCCCCCCGCTCGGCTCCGAGGCGCGGCGCCTTTAAAGCCCGGCGGGGGGGCGTGCCCGGCGCGCGGGGGTCCCGCCCCTGGGCGTGTCCGCCGGGCGCCCCGCCCCGAGGCTTGTAGCCGCGGCCCCGGGAGGCGGTGCCCGCTCTGGCTCCCCGGCCGCTCCAGTGGCGGCGGTGGCGGCTCGGTGGGCTCGGCGCCTCCTCTCCCTCGGGCGGCTTCCCCGCGCGCTGCCCAGGGCGCTCGGCGGCGCCCGGATGCACGCGGGCGGCTCGGCAATGGCCCGCGCCCCGCGACGTGGCGGGTGGGCACGGGGGCGCCAGACGGCGCGGCCCGAGTGAGCCGAGGCCGCCCTCCTGCCCTCGGCCGGGGCCGCCCGGGATGGCCGTGCCGCCGTTCCGCGGGGCGCTGCTGCTGTGGCAGCTGCTGGCGGCGGGCGGCGCGGCGCTGGAGATCGGTCGCTTCGACCCGGAGCGCGGGCGCGGGCCGGCGCCGTGCCAGGCGGTGGAGATCCCCATGTGCCGCGGCATCGGCTACAACCTGACCCGCATGCCCAACCTGCTGGGCCACACGTCGCAGGGCGAGGCGGCTGCCGAGCTGGCCGAGTTCGCGCCGCTCGTGCAGTACGGCTGCCACAGCCACCTGCGCTTCTTCCTGTGCTCGCTCTACGCGCCCATGTGCACCGACCAGGTCTCGACGCCCATCCCAGCCTGCCGGCCCATGTGCGAGCAGGCGCGCCTGCGCTGCGCGCCCATCATGGAGCAGTTCAACTTCGGCTGGCCGGACTCGCTGGACTGCGCCAGGCTGCCCACGCGCAACGACCCGCACGCTCTCTGCATGGAGGCGCCGGAGAATGCCACGGCCGGCCCCGCCGAGCCCCACAAGGGCCTGGGCATGCTGCCCGTGGCGCCGCGGCCCGCGCGGCCCCCCGGCGATGCCGCCCCCGGCCCGGGCGGCGGCGGCACCTGCGAGAATCCCGAGAAGTTCCAGTACGTGGAGAAGAGTCGCTCGTGCGCGCCGCGCTGCGGGCCCGGCGTCGAGGTGTTCTGGTCGCGGCGCGACAAGGACTTCGCGCTCGTCTGGATGGCCGTGTGGTCGGCGCTGTGCTTCTTCTCCACGGCCTTCACCGTGCTCACCTTCCTGCTGGAGCCTCACCGCTTCCAGTACCCCGAGCGCCCCATCATCTTCCTCTCCATGTGCTACAACGTCTACTCGCTGGCCTTCCTCATCCGCGCCGTGGCTGGGGCCCAGAGCGTGGCCTGCGACCAGGAGGCAGGGGCGCTCTACGTGATCCAGGAGGGCCTGGAGAACACGGGCTGCACCCTCGTCTTCCTGCTGCTCTACTACTTTGGTATGGCCAGCTCGCTGTGGTGGGTGGTGCTCACACTCACCTGGTTCCTGGCGGCCGGCAAGAAGTGGGGCCACGAGGCCATCGAGGCCCATGGCAGCTACTTCCACATGGCGGCCTGGGGCCTGCCGGCCCTCAAGACCATCGTTATCCTGACGTTGCGCAAAGTGGCGGGGGATGAACTGACCGGGCTCTGCTACGTGGCCAGCATGGATGCGGCTGCGCTCACGGGCTTCGTGCTGGTGCCTCTCTCCTGCTACCTGGTACTAGGCACCAGCTTCCTCCTGACCGGCTTCGTGGCCCTCTTCCACATCCGCAAGATCATGAAGACAGGCGGCACCAACACGGAGAAGCTGGAGAAGCTCATGGTCAAGATTGGGGTCTTCTCCATCCTTTACACGGTGCCTGCCACCTGCGTCATTGTTTGCTACGTCTATGAACGCCTCAACATGGACTTCTGGCACCTTCGGGCCACGGAGCAGCCGTGCACAGCACCCGCAGTACCTGGAGGCCGGAGGGACTGCTCGCTGCAAGGGGGCTCCGTGCCCACCGTGGCTGTCTTTATGCTCAAAATCTTCATGTCGCTAGTGGTGGGCATCACAAGTGGTGTCTGGGTATGGAGCTCCAAGACTTTCCAGACCTGGCAGAGTCTGTGCCACCGCAAGATGGCAGCTGGCCGGGCCCGGGCAAAGGCCTGCCGGGCCCCTGGGGGCTATGGCCGTGGCACCCACTGCCACTATAAGGCCCCCACTGTGGTCTTGCACATGACTAAGACGGACCCCTCTCTGGAGAACCCCACACACCTCTAGGGACACAGGCCTGCAGGGGCGGCTGTTGTCCCCTTCTAGCCCCCCTCCGGAGGAGACAGCTGACTAGCAGCTGCCCAGCTGTCAAGGTCAGGCAAGTGAGTGCGAGGGGGCAGAGGACCAGGGCGGGCAGACTCTCCTTCAACCTACTGTCAGGACCCAGTGAGGCTTACTCCCAAATCGCGTGGCGCAGGGAGTGGGCCTGGCTGAGTCCCTACAGGGTCCTGGGGGAGGATGTGGAGAGTCGGAGGGGCAGAAGGGGGCGTGGTCCAGCAGGGAGTTTATTTAATGATGTAATTTATTGTTGAGTTTCTCTGGAAGCTGTGACTGGAATAAACCCCCGTGTGGCAGTGCTGAGTCCTCTCTGGGCTGGAAAGGCGGAAGGTAGGAGGGTGAGGGCCCTGCAGGAGTCTCCCTTGTGAGCAGAGCTGGGGGTGGGTGCTCTGGCTCCCCACCAATCAGGAGAACATCCCCTGTGGAACAGCTGTATTTTGCAGGAGTCCCAGATTCTGGGTGTATGTGTTTCCCCTCTCGCCTATCTTCGCTCCTTTTGGCAACTTGCTTGCTTGTCTCTGAGTCCTGGGTTCCTGCTTCCCCAAGTGAGACTGGGCTGCCTGCCGGCATACTCAGGGAGTCCCCTGGGATGACACCCCCACTTCTAACCCTGGGGAGTCTAGCTTGTTTGGGAGCTGTGGCTAAGACTCTGCTTCTCTCATTTGTGTAGAAAATGAGGGCATCAGCCTGTCTCAGAGGTTCCCTCGGAGGCTCAGGACCAGCTCCCACTGTCTCCTGTTGACCCATCCTGTTGTCCCCTCCCTGGGGCCTGAGGGCTGAGGCTGGAGTCTGACTGTCCTCATTGCTTTCGAAGATTGCTGGTGTGTCCACCTCACTCCTTGGGGCCCTAGTCAGCGCCCACCCCACCCCCTCATCTCTCTCAGTGGAGAGATATGGGGCTTGACTGGCATTTGGGCATCTTGGTAGCACAGACAACATGGTCACAGAGACAGGGAGCCCCTGAGTATAGTGGGAATGGGGTCCCAGCGCCTGAAGGGCTGTGGGAAGGTGTGAGGTGCTGAGCAGCAGTGAGAAATGGGACAGGTGCAGGAGAGGCTGCTGGCACATTTGTGTACCGGTGGTGGGAAAAGGTACTGTGTGTAAATGTATGCTGGGGGAGCCCAGGGCTGCTGGGACCTGCACTGTCTCTGTCCACTATCAGGTGTGTGCGGCCATCAGGCTGGGGTCAGACCCAAGAGCCCCACCTTGGCCTCTGCTTTGACCACTGTGATGACTCCAGCCAGGTGAGGGTCTTGGTTACTGTCCCTGGGTGCATAATACACAGAGCTAGCGTTCACTGTCACTGCCAGAAGGCCCCAGGGGCCCAGCCCTGCTGCCAGCCTTGCTTTGGAGCCAAGGGGAGGCCCAAGGTCGACTGCTCCACATCAGTAGTGGGGTTGAGCCCTCGAACCCAGGGCCTCTCGGCCGGAGCTCTGCCCTACACCAGCCACCCATCTCACAGGGACAAGAAAGAAACCAGACGAAAATCAAACAGGTGGTGTCAAATCCCCAGAAGACAGCTTCCTCACCTGAGGGAGGTTATGGGCTGTCCCTCACCACGAGGAACAGTTTGCACCCTTTGCTTGTGCATTTCTTGCACGTGGAATATCTTCCACATCTAACTGCTTCCCCTCCAGAGAGCACAGAGTAAGTCCCCGTGTATTCTTTGACCAGCAAAGCCCAGTGACCCTCACACCTTGTAACGCTCCCTGTGAGGGTCCTAGACTGAGACAGAATGAGCATATTTCAAGGGGACTGGGGCCCAGTTGGGGGTGGGAGAGGCAGCGGCTGCATTGTGCTGGGCTCACAGGCCGGGTTTGCGGGGAGTGGAGCTGAAGCTGCTAAGGGCCTGTACCAGGGCAGGGGCAGCCGGAGCAAAAGGAGAGGATTCCAGAGACTGGGGAAGGGAAGGCAAGTGCTGCGTGTATGGGCGAAGGGGGGAGGGGAGGGGAGCATCAAGCGTGGCACCAGCTCACCCCTATTCCTTGCCAGTCGGTGGATGGGGGAGGGGTGGTGCTTGGCTATGTCCCGCTCAGCGGAAACAAGACTGGCTTCCAGAACAACTGGATAGGAGGGATGAGGGAGGAGGGGCAGTGTAGTTGGGATGCGCCAAAGGGGACTCTGCTTTGAGGCTGGGATGGTTCACATGGGCCAGGACTTGGGAGGGAGGGCGTGCAGGCCTTGCCAGCTAAGGCTTCTCAGCACTGGAAAACACTACGGAAAAGTGCCAGACCCTGGAGGAAAAGGAAGGGAAGTTAGTAAAGACCTTGTACAGAAGTTCTCCATTTGATCCTCCTCTCCCCACTTTACAGACGGGGCCATGTTTGGAGGGCTTGGCTGGCTCCACATCAGAGCCAGGCAGTCTGCGGCCTCCGAGCCTTTGTGACTCCCACCACACCACAGGTTCCCTCCTGGGGGGATGGCAGGTGTTATAACCTGGGTGGTTTTGTCCAAAGAAACCCCTCCCACAGCAGGACCTCCCCCCACCCCCAGAAAGGAAATCCCAGAGCCCAAGAAAAACGCCTCAGAAACCAACATCTGCTGGCCTGTGTAGTGTGACCCCAGTCCCTCCCCTCACTGGCCTGGTGGCCCAGCGTGTGGATCTTCAGAACAGTGGCTGTTTGCGCATGTCCATGCAGGCTTAGCCTGTCTGTGTGGTCTGAGCTTGTGCGAGGGAGGGCCAGGGTTAGGAACTTTGTAGCTCTGACCTATTTAGTTCCAGGGACACGATTCAGAGTTCACAGGAGTTAGCAGGAATGATCTTGACTGAGGTCAGACTGAGGAGAGGCCCCAAGGGTCAGTCCCTGCTCTCAGTCCCCCCCTGAAGGAAGCAGCTCCAGGCCCCGGGGGAGGTGGGGGCAGTCCAGCATGTACCAAGGCCTGAAGGCCCCGGGCAGGGGTAGCAATGGAAGCGGTAACCAAAGGGCAAGCTTTTCTTCCTACGTGCCTTGAGTTTCTCACTCAACATCCTAAGGAGACCCTGGCTCCCTGGCAAGTTGGAGACATGGTTTCCTAGTGGAAGAGGGCCTGCCCCTGAGTGGTTGTTTGGAATCCAGACACCACTTCACTGCCACCCAACAGTGCTCTCTCCCCAGAGACAGGGTTTGAGGAGAAGGAAGAATACATGGGAGGGGGAGCCCTCAGCTGATTCCCAGAAGTAATGATTCAGAACCCTGTCCTCAGGAAAAGGTTCTCTTATCCCCATTCGCAGTAGTCAACCCAAATTAGGTGGCTCCCCCTAGGTAACACCCCTGGTAGGGAGAAAGGGGCTGAGATGGTTGAAAAGGACCGGGATAGACCCTAGATGAGGTGACATGGCCCCACAGGCACTATCCTTATAGCCTAAGAAACCCACGCGAGGAAAAGGGTTTCACAGATGCAGGCTGGGAGCCCGAGTCCAACAGTGATTGTGTAGAAAATGCTCAGAGGTACCACAGCTCCCCTTCTCCAGAACTTAAGGGCTGGTCAAATTCGACTTGACCTTGGGGCAATCCACTTCCTCCCCTGCAGGACTGAAAATCCCCAAGTGCTCAGCACCAGCTCGAAGCCCACCCTCACCAAGGCCACAAAGCGAGTCAGTGGCAGAACACACACCCAGGGCTTAGGTTTCTCCTCACATTTCTTCCCGTTTACCTTCTGCTGTCCCCGATTCAGTTGGTCAGGAACTGGACATTTCACTTCTCCGTACATGGGGTCATGGAGGGGTGCTGCAAAATCTTTGAATTCCATAGACAGGTTGCCACCTAGCAGTGACCTATTCGAATCAACCACTCTGACTTTATAAAAAATAAATGAAGCCATAAATAAAATAAAATTGGCTATATGGTAGAATTGTTGAGGCTGAGTACACAGGAATTCATTATATTTTCACTCTCTTTTTGTGTATGTTTGAAATTTTCCTCAAAATGAAAGTGTTTTAAAACGTCAGGAGTTCCCCCAAAATCATGTGCTCGAGGACTACACAAATTCCCATAGTGAAGCCTTAAAAAATACTTCCCCCTAATTCCTACAAGTTTCAAATGAAATTTTTGGGGGAGTTTAGACAGAGACAAGTAGGAGGCTTAAAGGTCACGCTTCAATTACCCAGGGCATCAGAAATCTCTCCCGGAAGCAAAGAAATGCAGTAGATGGATCTGACCTGTGGTTAAAAAGACAAGTCAGAGGGTCCTCTCAATCCTGAAGAAGAACTGGTTCCAAGAGTCAACGGGAAACCCGTGCCGGGACTGCACTAGCCACTTCCACCCCCACGAGCACAAAGAAAGGTTCATCAAAATTGTTTTTTCTTTATAAACACAAGTACATAATGTTTATTTGAAATTCCAATTTATTACAAGTTTACCCTTTAATGGGGTCCTTCCTCCTTAAAGACCATTAAAAAAAGAACAAACAATTCAGGTGTCACTGAAGTGGGAACACGGGTTTCGCACTGTTAACAAGAACAGACTGGCTCTAGGGTAAGAAACGGGAAGGTGTTGGTGGCTGGGATTACGAAGTTGTAATGTCAGTGCTAACTCCAAGCCTGTGGGAGAAGGGACGGTAAACCTATCCAGCAGCCACTGGAACAAATCCCCAAAGTCCCTGGGCGAGGAGGACAGGGGAGAGACAGGGACCACACCTTGAAGTTTAATATAACGAGGCTTTATTCTCAGGTCCTATGAGTTGCAATCCCCTTGGTGGACTTCTTTTCCCTTAATTCAAATAGATACAGAAGAGCTTAGGTGCTCAAATCTTCCAAATTAAAAGTTGATAGAAAAGAAAATTAAACCCTGTTTTGCATTTTTATCAAAATCTGCCATAAAAGGGAAAGAAGACTACAAAGTTTTGCCTAAATCTAACCACTAGCGCTAGACTCACTGTGGGAGGGGGCTGTCTGAGCCCCTCCCTACCCTCCTCCCATCCCCCACTGACACGGGCCACTCAAAGATTCAGGTTCTCAGGGAATTCCAAGTCTGCGGCCAGAACAGGCGCGGAAGGAGGCGGAAACAGCCACCACAGCAGGCAGAGGGACGCCCCCGTCGCCACCAGGCGCCACTGCTTGCCCTGCTGAGCCTCCAGCCCAACTTCTCTGAAGGAGAGAGGACGGGCTGAGGGAGGAGATGGGGTAAAGTAAAGCAAACACATTATCATATAAATTGTACTGTACATGTGCCAAAGCAAGATGACAGAAATATTTTACAAGATGTTCTTTATACAATATCACTGCTGAGACAAGCAACTTTTAATAACTAGAAAAGTCAATTTAAAAAAAATTAAACATTGAAATTCTTCCTGCTTTTCTTCTGCTCCCCTAAGAGCTTGTCTGGTATGTGGGTGGGCTGGGCTCCAACACCCCTCTGGCCAGATCCATCAAAGTAAAGGTTATAAGCATGATTATAAGCAGGACTCCAGTCTCTAAATGAAGTGCCTTAGATTTTTTGTTTTTGTTTTTTTTGAGAGGGTGAAGTGGGGAGAGAACTGTCACAAAGGGGAGGGGTATTCAGGAATGACTCCAGGACATGTCCCTTTACTCTGCCAAGATCAACTCAAAAGACCAAAACTGTTTCATGATGCTGGTGAATACAGAATTCTGTATGGCACTCACTGATACCGTCACCTGAGAGGGACAGGGAGGAAGGGACAGAGTATGGGCTTAAAGAAACAAGACTGGGTATAAATATAGATTTTAAAAAACCAACACTACCGCCCCAATTGGCCTGATTACCCTTGATCCTTCTATGTAATACAGTAATCTCTCCTCTGGAGACCAGAGGGCTTGGCACTGTTTGGTGGCCAAACTGGGAGGGACCTTAGGAAAGAAGAAAGGAAAAGGAATCGGGTTCACAAGAAAAGCTGTACCCTTAGACTCTTCCTGGAAGTTCTTAGAAAGGGGGGTTAAGGCCATCTACTGCCCATAACATTTCTGGGCAGAGACCACCAACCCAACATTAGGCTCTCCAAAGAGCTCTGCTTGATGAAGGCCCTGTGGAGAGTTGTGGAAACACAGCCCACGCTTGGAATGACAGGGATTTCTGGACTCCCTGTGATCTCCCTTCCATGTTCTTCTCCATCTTCCTCTCTGGCCACCCTCCCACCCTCCCTTGCTCTCTCCCTTGATTCCCCCAACCTCAGCTCCCTTACCAGGGCCCTGCCTTTCTATTTCTTCTGTCTTCGTCCCCTGGACTGTCCAATGGGCTCTGGCTCACTGTCCCCTTCATCTTCAGCAAGCCGATCAGGAAACTTCTTGCGTTTCCTACGGACATATGGGTGGCCAGGAAGGTGTTTATGCAACAGAGCCACCAGACACTGTTCTGTCTTCACCATGCAGTTTAGCACATGGCTGCCTCGGCAGTTGTAAAGCTCGGCATTGGTAAACACTTGCTTCATGTCAGTAAGAAACTCCTGCACAGAGTGGTAGCTCCCACAGGAACATTTGTTCTGCATTGTCTGGAAGTCCATGGGGTGGGTGATCACGTCATAATAGTCCTCGGCCTCATCTCTAGTCACGGGCTCCCTGTGGAGAAGAACCAAATGAAGATATTAGCCCAGCCTTGAATGTAACCGACAGAAACCTTATCAAACCACCAGCCACAGAATGCCACCTCTGCTGGGATAAGCCAACTGGCAGGCATAGAGAAGGTGTGGTCACCTTGTACTACGAGCTGTCTCTATCAGTTTGGCAAGCTAATTCCCCTGCCACTGAGACATGTTCTGAAAGGAAAGGATCAGGGTTGTTCCCCGGGGTTCAGCTTAGCGCTCCCTCTGCCAGCGGCTCATCTGAATGCTCTTAGAACCTAGAAGCCGTGCTTGAGGACACAAAGCTCACCTGAAGGGCCAGCTGAAGCGGTACTTCACTATCTTGTGGAGGATCTCTTCACACTTCTGCAACTCCAGGCTTTGCCTCCGGGAGCTCCGCTTGGTCTGAAGCACCTGATGCCAAAGAAAGAAGTCATGTTATTATAGGTCCAAGAAAAAAGAAGAGAAAACAGAATAGAAAATGTGTATATCTACTTAAGAAAAAAAGAAAAGACAAGACGAGTTCAACCATTTTCTTGGAGCAGACAGTCAAAATCATCTGACATTCAAGTCAGGGAGTGCTCTCAGCCAGGGGCAAGCATCTTCCCATCAGCCCACTTGCCTCCTCCCTCGTGGATGGTGATCAAAGAAGCAGAGAGCAGGCAGCAGTTGCCATATTACAGCAGTCCTGCTAGAGGTCAGCTAGAGAGGGCCACTGTCAACAGGACACTAGCCCTCTGAGAGCAGATGGACCTGGGATTATGGGAACACAGTGGATGAGGATAAACAAGCAACTGCAGAAAGCCAGATGGGTTATAGGGACCACGCGCAGCCAATTTTGTGGGGGCGGGGTGTCTGAGGGAAGAAAAGCAAGAGGTACAATGTCCTTTCTGGGCTCTCCCGCTGCAGGTATGTGGGAACTAACTGGCTAGGGAGAAAGGGGGTGGGGCCTCCCCTGCAGGTAGCCATGACAGCTGTGACACACAGCAGAAGGAGAGCCACAGAGTTGAAGGAGTCAGGGCTGGGCAAGCAGGAGGACCTCTCCAGGCCCTCTGAGCTCTGTAATGACTTGCTTTATGTTCCCAACCCACCCCTAACCCCAATTTGACCTGTCAAAACAAGCAAGTTTTCAAGAGCCTCTTTTTGTTCTTTAAAGCTCAAGTGAAATCTAAAGCAAAACCACTACAATTACATTGGTTGAGGAGCAGAGGGGAGGGTAACGTCCCTCCCATAACAACTGTCGGCAAAAGACCCAAGAGTAAGCAAGCCTCCAAATTGCTGACATTCCCACAACAGAGACCCAGCCCCTCTGAGCCACTGGAGACACATGGATACTATTTTAAAATCCTTCAAAGTTAGGGAGGAGCGAGCGGGGGGGCGCCTCCCACCTGTCGCCTGATGAATTCCCAATGCTGGAGTAGGGAATAAGGAAGAGAAACGTCACAGAGGACAATAAAGAATTCTTACCAGCTCATCAACCTCAGTGTCATCCACAGGTGGTGGCTTCGGCCGAGACCTCCTGGCAGGATGCGGCTTCTTACCTGGTCGTCGGCCTGGCCTTGCTACAGGGGGGATGACACCTTGCTTGCCCCGGACAGTCTTTCGAGGTCTCACTGAAATAAAAAATATGGATTCAGAGCAAACAACTGAGGATGAAGGGAGCATGTCTATGGAATGGGGAGATAGTCTGGACAAGCAAAGCAACTGCTTCCTTTGGTTATAAGGTGCTCTTGCCATTTATCTCTTGCCTTACCTAACGGCACACTTTAAAGGTAGCAGGAGTAGATGAGGAATAGATACCTCTCATCAACTGCCAAAGACCTTTTAAGAGCCTCTTCAGAAGGCCAGTCCTTTAGTACATCTATCCTCTGTCCCCACCCTGTTCAGTTACTCCCAGGAATGAGGCCCTTGAAGGAGTTAGTTGTAAATGGACTCCCTCAGGAGGAGAGGCCATTTGCTAATAAGTCTGCCTGGAATTGCAGCCCAAGTTCAGCCTCAGAGAGTGTATATGAGATGGAACTGTAGAAGAGATCCTGTTTCATAATTCCCAGAGTTATCCTACACTCACCATCACAATCTTTTCAGAGTAAAACTGATACTTATGTGAAGTATTCCTCATTGAATCCAATTTAGGGCTAGCCCCAAGTCCTGTTTTCTTACATTTCTGAAAACCACAGACAGTGGGCCAGGCCACTGCCCAGGATCCCCACACAAAGGCACCCAAGACCTACTGTGTCTCAGGTTTACAACAGGTGCTCAATGTCAGACAAATCAGCATTCTTCCATATGCCCTCAGGGAGCAAAGTTCCAGGAAGGATTAGCTCAAAACTTCTCCACTAAAATTTTCCCTAGAAAGTGGGAAGGTGCTGTTTGAACAGAGACATGGGTATACAAAGGCAATGATACAATCAATGAGCAACATTTTATATTCTACTTCTGGACCATGATAACCCTTCGTTGGCTATTTTAGGGTCTCTAAGCTCAAGACCAGGTTAGGAAGAGAAAGTAAGAATCTGATGCCATGGATGAAACTCGGAATACTAGGGACAGCCACCAACCTACGGCCTTGAGTTGCACTAGAGAACATCTTCTTTGGTGGCCTAAAAGGCAGGGCAGACAAAGGGTTCTGAAGCACCAAATACTTCCTAGATCCTTTTGGCAGACAAGTCCCTAGAAACCTGGAGAGGGAACAATTCCTTGGAAAGAGCAATAACTCAAAAGTGAAAAGCAACTACCTTGAAAATAAAATCAATACATTGCTATATTCAGAATCTTTTCCCAGACAACCATGCATCTAAATCATGACTCTCCAGCTGGCAGACAACGGTCTCTGTAACGCAGGGTTAATGGACTTACTTGTCTGTATACCCTGGGTATCTGGGAAATCATGCCCACTGAACAAACAAAAGGAGGCCTACGGGAATAAGAGAAATTAAGGTGTCCCAAATTAAAACCCTGCAGGACTGGGGAGATGGGAGCAGGTGTGCAGGCCCAAAGCCCTCAGGTTTTGGCAGCACCACTGCAGTAAGAGACCGGTCATGCCACACATCCTCTCTCTCCTTATATCAAGTACAATTGGTCAGAGTGCTATGACCTTGGGAACTACACCATCTCTTCAAAAACTCATCAAAACCTTCCTCTGTGGTCTCTTTTACTAACCTACAAAGAAGGGTGTATTTTGCCAGGAGGGAGGCTGTTAAAAGGCTAGACTGGGGGCCGGCCTGGTGGCGCAGCGGTTAAGTGCGCATGTTCTACTTTCGTGGCCCAGGGTTCACCGGTTCAGATCCCCGGGTGCGGACAAGGCATCACTTGGCACGCCATGCTGTGGTAGGCGTCCCACTTTAGTAGAGGAAGATGGGCATGGATGTTAGCTCAGGGCCAGTCTTCCTCAGCAAAAAGAGGAGGATTGGCAGCAGATGTTAGCTCAGGGCTAATCTTCCTCAAAAAGAAAAAAAAGAGGCTAGACTGCAGGACTTCAGGTTTAACCATCAAAATTTGACAAGACTCAGGGCCAGCCCTGTGGCCAAGCAGTTAAGTTCGCGCACTCTGCTTCAGTGGCCCAGGGTTTGCCAGCTTGGATCTTGGGTGCAGATCTACACACCGCTCATCAGGCCATGCTGTGGCGGCATCCCACACAGAAGAGCTACAAGGACTTACAACTAGGATATACAACTAAATCCCAGGGCTTTGGGGGAAAAAGAAAGAGAAAGACTGGCAACAGATGTTAGTGCAGGGCCAAATTTCTTCACCAAAAAACAAAAAAGAATTTGATAAGACTCTCAGACTCATGAAAAATGAACATGAGAGTAAGAATCAACGAGGTGAGTGTAAATGATGAGGCTCTTTTTTCCCTACTGGCATCTAGTGAGAAACAGATCTGTACCTTCCTAACAACTATGCCTAAGCCATGGAAAAACCAATCTTCTCTTTTCAAACTAGCAAATCAATAGCCCTGCACACTACAGGGAAGAGAAAATCACTGTAACCAGAGGAAAACTCATTGCTGTGAAAGGAGCACTGCACCAGAGGCCAAGAGAACTGCTGGAGATGGTAATGGGCCTAGCCCTTCCTTACCCATTGTCCCAATACACCAAGGGGTTCAGAACCAGCAGACGTGTCATAAACATACTTGGGGCCCTGAATGCCACTAAATCTTGGACTAAGTGGATCTGCTATAGGTTAATGTTCTTGACACCAGGCCACCTGGCCTCCTACTAGGAAGGTGGTTAAATGGCACCTTGAAAACCCATTTAAAACCATGGCAGTGGAGTCACCCCCCCAGCCACAACACGTGTGAAAAGGAAGATGGCATGATTGCAATGCTGGGTATCTACTGCCAACCCAGTCTTCCCAGTCATCTTGGAAGGTGGTGAGGTTAACTATGAAGACAAACTGAATACTTACATCGCAAACCAGCCACCTCGTAATCTTCTTCCTCCTCCTCCTCTTCTTCCTCTTCTTCCTCTTCATTGCTCTCATCATCTTCACTATCCTCAGAGGCAGACTCTTCAGTATAATTCCTGTGGGGAGGAAAGAGCATAGGAAACAGGGTTCTAGGCCCAAGTGGTCCTAGAAAGGATGAAGTCCCACAGGGGTCCCGGCAACTTCTTCCTCTTCACGGATTAGAAAGATCTGATGACGAGGAGAGGGAACCTGAATCTTGGCCAAGACACAGGAAACAGAATAAAAAATTAAGCTTCGACAGCATGCCTCCTCCACCAGGCCCCAAATGGTTTGGGTAAGACACCAACAGCAACAGAAATCAAGGCCAAAATGCAACCCCACTCATCCTCACACAAAACAAGACAAAACTCTATTCCTTTTCATCTCACAAAAATAGCCAGATAATGTAACATTTCAGGTATTAAAAGCTGTCCCCAACTCTAGGGTGGACTGAAAGGATAAACAGCCCAGACAGGTGTTACTCCACCTTGATGGCCCCCTTCCAGGAGCTGAAACAGCTTGCAGATGACCATAACATCAAAGCAATGGTAATCCCAGCTCAGAACAGGTGGTCCAAAGCCCCACCATTTCAGAGCAGCATGCCTCATCTCTCTAAGTGTAGCTGGAATGGAGTGAGAAATAACCGAGTAATACTGTTAGGTGGGGTCAGGATCAAACAGCTCTGCCCTTTCAAAGAGAGAACAAGCCAGAGTGCCTATAAGCTGCCCTTTTACAACCTCAAACTTCAACGTGGAAAACACCGGTATTCCCTTGGCAAATACAAAGAGTCTCCTCTTTAAAAGGCCCTGTGATTGGCTTTATTGGGATTGGAGTGAAGAACAAAGCACCAACTCCACTCTCAGAGCACTAACAATCTCATGGGAAGACAGTCATGTAAAAATCTAACCATAAAGGCAAGATGCAACAAATACTGTTTTAGAGATTGAAAGCTCAGTTGGAACACAGAGGAGGAACAAGTAATCCTAAGGATGTACAGAAATTTCAAGAAAGCAGTGCAATTTTAGGTAGGCTGTGGGCAATTTACCCAGGTGGGAGTGCCGAGGAAAGGAAATATTCCCAGCTGGGAGGAAAGCATAACAGGCAAGCATGCACAGTGAACAGCCTGTAATAAGCACATAAACACAGGAATGAAGGCTCATCAAAACACAAGCTAGTAATGTATACTAAGAGCCTCAAGAGTTAGATAAGGAGTCTGGACGCTATTCTAGAGGCAACAAGAAGATTCAAGTCTTTGAACAGGATGGTGACATAAGCAGATCTTTGATTTACGTAAACCATTCTGGTATCACCACAAAAGCTGGATGGATAAGAGGGGGAAAGATATGAGGTAAGAAGTTGAGGAGACACTGAAGGAGCCCAGGTGAGAGACGTAGGAGGGCCAAATGACAGCAGGGAGCATGGAGAATGGACAGTAGGAGACTGATTCATAAGACTTCTGGACATTAAAATGAAAACATCTGGCAAATGAATGAATATGGAAGATGAGGGAGAGGAAGATGTCCAAGGTGACACCACAGTCCTAATCACGATAAGGGAAGAAAACAATAGCTATGGGTAATGAAGGTAACGAGTTTCGGATTTCTAACCAGTGAGTGGTTGCAGAAGTAATCACGAATTAAGAAGTGGGCAAAATGGAAGCAAGAGGCAGAGGGAGATATATTATTATTTGAGAAGAAGGTATGATCAAGAAAATATAGAATACGGCTGGTGGTGAAAACTAAAAATGTCAATATTAAGCTAAAATTAAATCAGAGTCCTTTGAGCTACTATAATACTTTAAATGATAAGACTCTGTATCCAAAGATGAACTTAAAACTCCTTGGAGTCATTCAGTTTGAACAAGCGAAGCTTAATTATAACATTTATTCATTTGTTTTTAAAAGAAGAAATTCTCACCTGCCACGGGAATTGCGCCTGGCAGTAGCAGGCTGGCAAGCTGGGCACTGCCACTCACCATCTGGTACTTCATAGAGGGCCGGCCTCAGACAAAACAGGTGGAAGGCTTTATTACACTCATCACACAAGATCAGTTTGTCATCCTCACCTGCAAGGAGATAACTTGTATAGCACTGTTGGGAGCATGGCAACAGTCAATGAGTTGTAAGAAAAAGCAGCTCACCCTCAATTAACGCCATGGAAGAACAAACATTCTAGCATACCCACCTTTTTTTAAATGTAGTCATTTTCTGAAAAGAAATGTAGCATAAACTAGATGATAACTAATTTAGGGTTCAGGTCTTCTGACTCACATCCCCAAACCTACCTAAGGCTATAAGAGGACAGTTAACATTTACTAAGAAGTAGCCAAGACCAAGTGAAAGCAGGAAATTTTGCTGCTCCTCTCCCACTAAGAAATGAATCCCCATGATGTATTACAGTTTCGGCTCGTCTGCCTCCCTCACTCCCCAAACTATTCACAACTCATACCTGATACAGTTCTCTTAAACCGTTTCGTTTCCCTACATTTGGTGTACTAACCAACTTAACATGATCATATTTCTCCTCTCCAACTTTCATTCCAAATCAGTTTTTAGAGCAATCAAATGATTTTACACAGGTCTTTTCATCCTTGGGAATTAAATCCTAACCTAACTCACAAGATAACTTGAGCCACTGAAAAGTCAGTCACCGGGAGGCTTTCAGCCATGAAATTCCTGTTACACGTATGGGCCCTGAAAGCTCTCAGCATTAAACAGTCCCAAATGCCTTGTTTTGTAGACTCAGTGCTGGAAGGCCCAACCCAAGTATTCTTCACAATGTATAAATACTGCCCTCTGCTGGTAGCACCCGTCTTAACTTCACGGATGACTAAAATTGAGAGATGGTAAGAGAGATTCAAAATTTTAGGTTAACTAATTTTGTTCCCGGTGGGAAATTTAAAGATTAGAGAGTTCAACTGCTCTTACTTTATACTCAAAATAGAGGAACAAAGGGTCTGCTTTGATTTGCTGGCATGTGATTCAAAGACTAGCATTCTACAGACTTCTAGGAAAAGGTAAAATTTGTCCCACCACATTTAAAAACTGTACACAGAATACTTTAGGGGAGAAAAGATCTTGGGAATGGAAGTCCTAGTCCCTAATAGACTCAGATAAGCAACTTTGATCTAAATATACCTTTCTTTCGACAAACTTTGCATCTAGCATTTTCTGCTGACATATCCCACTTGATACAGGCATCAAGCATCCCAAGTAGAACATGCATTCTGGAAAAGGTCTGAGCTTCACGGATTGCTGTCTTCCATTTTTCCAGAGCAGATGCAACCTAAACAGAGACCAAACCAGGACAGCATTACTACAATGACCCCAAAGAACATGAAATGTGAATTTTTCATGCAATACTAACAGTATACACTGAGAGAGGACTAGGAATAGGTAAAGACAAGAGAATTCTGAGTACATTCACCTCCTAGAGCTCCTACAGTCTAATCCATTTATCTTACAGAAGAAATCAAGGCTCTAAAGGGTTAAAAAAAAAAAAAAAAACTTGCCAGAGATCACACAAAGAATTAAGGGCAGAGGGGTGGGGGGTGGGGGGTGGGGGAGGGTGGCCCCATGGCCGAGTGGTTAGGTTTGAGTGCTCTGCTTCGGTGGCCCAGGGTTTTGCCAGTTTGGATCCTGGGCGCAGACAAGGCATCGCTCATCAGGCCATGCTGAGACGGCGTCCCACACAGCACAACCAGAAGGACCTACAACTAGGATAGACAACTATGGACTGGGGGGCTTTGGGGAGAAGAAGAAGGAAAAAAAAGAATTAAAGTGGGGAAATGACTAGAGACAGGTCTCTTCTAGTGAAATCCACTTAAAGATTCCATATCATTTAAATGCAGAAACACTTGTATTGTGTAAGCGCTAAGATGCAACAATGTCATGCAGCTAATAAAAATTCAGTTAACAAGATTATCAGTTTCTGCACTAATAGGTGCCACAATCCCAGACTACAGGGCCTGGAAATAGTAAATAAAATCTATACAGCATTCTACAACCCTTAAAAGTATTAAGTACTGATAGGAAATATTCCTCATGACTCTATCACCACCTTCTAACTTAAGTGAAAATGTTCGAATCCCAAGAGGTTAGCCTGACTTCATTCTGAGCAGTTACTCTCCGCACAGCCTGCGATGCCGCCTCACACCATCAGAAAATGCAAATTAATTCTGAATTAGCCAAGCAAAACACGGTTAGGATGGAGCAAGATATAATCAGACATTTCAATGATAAACCCTCTCCTATAAAATATACATTCTAAGGAAGAACAGAAATGCCATTTTAGGATAATTCACTTATTTGTTTTACTGTTTTATTAGTCAAAAGGTGATTTGGGGGATGTTTTCAGAGCACTTCTTGCCTAAATGATTAGATGAGCATCCATGTAAACAAATGCCAATACAGGCTATCATTCTCAGACAGTTAGAAAATACATCAGACAGTCAGAAAATACAACAGAGATGGATAAGGTAAAGCTTAGGCAACACAGTAGAAGCTGAGAGACTGGGTTGGCTTATTATCATCTACCTTGTGGAGGTCATATTGCTTAACTCAGTCATGAAGGAACTAACGTTAAGTCAGCAATGCCTACCACTTTTACAACCATTACAACCTGGCTTGCTCTAGCTAAATGACAACACCACTGAGGGATGCCCTGACCTGGGCCGAGAGGTCTATTTTAAGTAATATAGTCTTCCTCCTATAGGAAAGGGCAGTTAGCCTGGAAGGCCACAGGCTTTAAAACAGCTGCCAAGGGACAGAGACAGCTGAGCTACTTCTGAAGCTGCAGTGTGAGAGTTGAGGGAGGGAAACAAAGGCTGTCTTTTCTTTTTCCTACAGAAATAGAGGACCACAGAGAGCCCTGTGTCTATAAATTTTTGAATAACAAGACTAAGTAATATAAACACATAAAAAATCTATTTAAAAGACTGCTAAAGTTCTCGTGGAAACACTCATTCCTTACTCCAACCTCCAGTGCATATATTTCAACATCTGCTTTCAAAATACAACACAATTTCCTTCCTTCCCTCTTCAGAGCTCCTCAGTAAAAAGTGAGGTCCACAATCACAGCTACCTTGCTGGTCTTCTCCCCTGATGTAACGGAGAGCTGACATATGACTACCACACATTCACTTACTGCCATAACAACTCGAATCTCTTCATAAATTTTAAAATTTTAGGTTCCGTTCTTAAAAAGAGTGCTATTGAGAACAGGCAGGGAATGGCCAAAATAGGCTTTGCTGTCCTCTAGTGGATAGTCAGATGCACACAAGTATTCAAGAAAAAGTCGTATCAGCATATACTAGTACTGCTTTTTACTTTATTTCCCATAAATTACAAAACTCAACATTCAACAGCTTATCTGGCCTCATTAAAATTAAAAAAAAAAAGAAAGATATCTTGGAAATAAGCTTAACCTCATTTTTAAAACAGATTTATTGAGATATAATTTATATATTAACAAGTTCACCTTGTAAAGTGTACACTCAATGATTTTTATATATTTGTAGAGTTGTGCAACTATCAACACAATCTTAATTACAGAACATTTTCATCACCCCAAAAGAAATCCTGTACCCATTAGCAGTCATTCCCCATTCCCTACCCCAACCCACCTACTTCCCTGCCCTAGGCAACGACTAAGCTACCTTTGGTCTATAGATTCACCTATTCCAGACATTTCATATAACATGTGGCCTTTTGTGACCAGCTTCTATTACAAGCATAATATTTTCTAGGTTCATCCACATGGTAGCATGTAATAGTACTTCACCATATTTTAATTGCTGAATAATATCCATTGTATGGATAATTATGAACATTTTGTTTATCCATCAGTTAAGGGACATATGGGAAGGAGGTGGAGCAAAATGGCAGGGTGAGCTGACCTGGGACACTCTCCCCTTCAAAGTACAACAAAGGACTGAAAAAAAACTCTGAATTTCAGCTAATGAACCTAATGCCAGGACTCAGAGACCTACAGTATCAAAAGACAGAGGACCCCTCGGAGGAGCCGGAACGCGGTAGGAGAGAACATCGCTCCATCCCCTAGAAACCGGGATCGCCACACGGGTCCGGGAAGGAGCAGGGGAGGGGCCGCACGACCAGGGTATTGTCTAGGACTCCCGCTGCCGGTACAGTGGAAACCCGCTGAGGGGGGAAAGCTTCAGGGCGTGGGGACCCCATAAACGCAGGGCCCCGGGAGACCAGAGAACAGAACTGATCGAATCCAGATAGGTCTGCAAGAGAAACCGCCCCTGCCCCCGCCCCAGCAAAGCGCACTGGGCACCGCCATCTTGCCCGAAGTCGGAGAGCTCAGAATGACGGCACTCGACCCCCATCTAGTGGCGAGAGGCTGTAACTGCAACCGAATTCCACCACCATGCAAAAAACCGCTCCTCTACCATCCAGCAATTTATAAAAGCCCCAGACCAGAAGGAAAACAATAAAAACATAGAATTAAGTCCTGAGGACTTGGAATTAGGTAAACTAAGTGAGAATGAATTCAGAGCAGCTATAATCAAAAAACTCAATGAGGTAGAGAGAAAGAGAAACAAGCCAAGTTCTGGAGTTACTTCACAAAAGAGATTGAAATCATAGAGAAGAATCAAACAGAATTACTAGAGATGAAAAACACAATGGACCAGATAAAACAGAATACGGATTCCCTGAATGCCCGGGTAGACTCCATAGAAGAGCAAATTAGCATAACCGAAGACAGACAGGCTGAATGGCTCCAGACAGACGAAGAAAGAGAACTAAGGATTAAAAGGAATGAGGAAAGTATTAGAGAGACAGCAGATTCAATGAGAAAGAATTTAAGGATCATGGGAATTCCCGAGAACATGGAAAAGGAAAATGGAGCAGAAAGTGTGCCTAATGAAATTATAGAAGAGAACTTCCCAAATATAGGGACTGAGGGAGAAATGTGTGTAGACGAAGCTTTCAGATCTCCTAGATTTGTCAGTGTAAAAAGACCTACTGCAAGGCATATAGTAGTACAAATGGCAAGAATGAATGACAAAGAAAGAATACTCAGGGCTGCAAAAGAGAATTACCTACAAAGGAGCTCCCACCAGACTTTCAGTGGATTTCTCTGCAGAAACCTTACAAGCTAGGAGAGAAGGGAGTGACATCTTCAAAGCTTTAAAAGATAGAAATTTGCAGCCAAGAATACTCTATCCAGCAAGAATATCCTTCAGATAAGAGGGAGAAAGTAAATCTTTTCCAGACAAACAAGAGTTAAGGGAATTTGTAAGCAAAAGTCCTCCACTACAAGAAATCCTCAAGAAGGCTGTCATGCCTGAAAAAAGAAAAAAGGGAGAAAGGGGTCACAAACCACAGAGTAGGGAGACAGATAAACAGAACCAGAATAGGATAACAAATATTCAATTATAGCATTAGGATAAAGGTAAGGAAACTACCAAAGCAAAGATGATCTTATCACTGTAACTACAAACTCATAACACAAGTTGGAACAAGAAGTGAAAATAATAATGTAGGAGGGGAAGAGCAAAGGGACTAAATTAGTCTAGGCCAAGTAAGTAAGAGACCACCAGAGAATAGACTATATTATACACGAGATTCTAAATACAAACTTCAGGGTAGCCACTAAACTAAATAACAGAACAGAGACACAAATCATAAATAAGCAAAAATCTAAGAAACCCAGCATAAGAAATTGCAGTATCAAATGGGTAGGATAAAGCACACAGGAAGAGAAAAGCAGGAAAACCAGATAATGAGCAACAGATTGACAGCTTTAAGTCCACATGCTTCAATAATCACTCTTAATGTAAACGGATTGAACTCTCCAATAAAAAGACACAGAGTGGCAAAATGGATTAAAGAACAAGATCCAACAATTTGTTGCCTCCAGGAAACACACCTCAGCCCCAAGGACAAACACAGGCTCAGAGTGAAGGGGTGGAGGACAATACTTCAAGCTAACAGCAAGGAAAAAAAAGCAGGTGTTGCAATTCTTATATCAGACAAAGTGGATTTCAAAATAAGACAGGTAAAGAGAGACACACAGGGACATATTAATGATCAAAGGGACACTTCATCAAGAAGAAATAACGCTTATAAATATCTATGCACCCAACATAGGAGCACCAAGGTTCATAAAGCAACTATTAACAGACCTAAAGGAAGATGTTAAAAATAACACAATAACAGTAGGGGACCTCAACACCCCACTCACATCAATGGACAGATCATCCAGACAGAAAATCAACAAAGAAATAGTGGAGCTAAACGAAAAACTAAAACAATTGGACTTAATAGACATATATAGGTCACTTCATCCTAAAAAAGCTGAATACACATTCTTCTCAAGTGCACATGGGACATTCTCAAGGATAGACCATATGTTGGGAAACAAGGCAAGCCTCTACAAATTTAAAAAAATTGAAATAATAACAAGCATCTTCTCTGATCATAATGCTATAAGGCTAGAAATTAATTACAAGAAAAAAGCTGAGAAACGCACAAGGATGTGGAGACTAAACAATACACTACTGAACAAGCAATAGATCATTGAAGAAATTAAAGAAGAAATCAAAAAATACCTGGAAACTAATGAAAATGATAACATGCCATACCAACTCATATGGGATACAGCAAAAGCTGTATTAAGAGGAAAATTCATCGCAATACAGGCACATCTTAACAAACAAGAAAAATCCCAAATAAGCAATCTTAAACTACACCTAACTGAACTAGAGAAAGAAGAACAAATAAAGCCCAAAGTCAGAAGGAGAGAAATAAAAATCAGAGCAGAAATAAATACTATTGAAACGAAAAAGGCGATAGAAAGGATCAATGCAACAAAGAGCTGGTTCTTTGAGAAGATAAATAAAATTGACAAACCCCTAGCCAGACTTACAAAGAAAAAAAGGGAGAAAGCTCAAATAAACAAAATCAGAAATGAAAGAGGAGAAATAACAACAGACTCCGCAGAAATACAATGGATTATAAGAGAATACAACGAAAAACTCTATGCTAACAGAATGGATAACCTAGAGGAAATGGATAAATTCTTGGACTCCTACAATCTCACAAAGCTCCATCAAGAAGCAGCAGACCATTTGAACAGACCAATCACAAGGAAAGAGATTGAAACAGCAATCAAAAACACCCCAAAGAATAAAACCCCAGGAGCAGATGGCTTCCCTGGGGAATTCTACCAAACTTTCAGAGAGGATTTAATACCTATCCTTTTCAAGCTATTCCAAAAAATTAGGGAGGATGGAACACTTCCTAACACATTCTATGAGGCCAACATCACGCTGATACCAAAACCTGACAAGGACACCACGAAAAAAGAGAACTACAGGCCAATATCACTGATGAACATAGATGCAAAAATTCTAAACAGAATTTTGGTCACCAGAATTCAGCAATTCATCAAAAGGATCATACATCATGATCAAGTGGGATTCATACCAGGGACACAGGGGATGGTTCAACGTCCGCAAATCAATCAACGTGATACACCACATGAGCAAACTGAGGAATAAAAACCACATGATTGTCTCAATAGATGCAGAGAAGGCATTTGACAAGATCCAACAGCCAATTATGATAAAAACTCTGAACAAAATGGGCATAGAAGGGAACTACCTCAACATAATAAAGGCCATATATGACAAAACCCACAGCCAACATCATACTCAATGGGCAAAAACTGAGCACCATCTGCCTGAAAACAGGAACGAGACAAGGATGCCCTCTATCACCATTCTTATTTAACATAGTACTGGAGGTCCTGGCCAGAGCAATCAGGCAAGAAAAAGGAATAAAAGGAATCCAAATAGGGAGGGAAGAAGTGAAACTCTCGCTGTTTGCAGACATGATCTTATATATAGAAAACCCCCAAAGAATCCATTGGAAAACTTTTAGAAGTAATCAACAACTACAGCAAAGTTGCAGGGTATAAAATCAATTTGCATAAATCAGTAGGATTTCTACATTCTAATAAAGAACAAACAGAAAAAGAACTCAAGAACACAATACCATTCACAATCGCAACAAAAAGAATAAAATACCTCAGGGTAAATTTAGCTAAGGAAGTGAAGACCTATATAATGAAAATTACAAGGCCTTTCTGAGAGAAGTGGATGATGACATAAGGAGGTGGAAAGACAGTCCATGTACATGGATTGGAAGAATAAGCATGGTTAAAATGTCCATTCTACCTAAAGCAATCTACAGATTCAATGCTATCCCAATCAGAATCCCAATGACATTCTTTACAGAATTAGAACAAAGAATCCAAAAACTTATATGGGGCAACAAAAGACACCGAATTGCTAAAGCAATCCTGAGAAAAAAGAACAAAACGGGAGGCATCACAATCCCTGACTTCAAAACATCCTACAAAGCTACAGTAATCAAAACAGCATGGTACTGGTACAAAAACAGGTGCACAGATCAATGGAACAGAACTGAAAGCCCAGAAATAAAACCACACATCTATGGACAGCTTATCTTCGACAAAGGAGCTGAGGGCATACAATGGAGGAAAGAAAGTCTTTTCAACAAATGGTGCTGGGAAAACTGGAAAGGCACATGTAAAAGAATGAAAATTGACCATTCTTTCTCACCATTCACCAAAATAAACTCAAAATGGATCAAAGACCTAAAGGTGAGACCTGAAACCATAAGGCTTCTGGAAGAAAATGTAGGCAGTACACTCTTTGACATCAGTATTAAAAGGATCTTTTTGGACACCATGTCTTCTCAGACAAGGGAAACAATAGAAAGAATAAACAAATGGGACTTCATCAGACTAAAGAGCTTCTTCAGGGCAAATGAAAACAGGATTGAAACAAAAAAAAAACCCACTAACTGGGAAAAAATATTTGCAAGACACATATCTGACAAAGGCTTAATATCCATAATATATAAGGAACTCTCACAACTCAACAACAAAAAATCAAACAACCCGATGTAAAAATGGGCTGGAGACATGAACAGACATTTCTCCAAAGAAGATACACGGATGGCTAATAGGCACATGAAAAGATGCTCATCATCGCTGATCATCAGGGAAATGCAAATCAAAACTACACTGAGATATCACCTTACACCCATTAGAATGACAAAAATATCTAAATCTAATAGTAACAAATGTTGGAGAGGTTGTGGAGAGAATGGAACCCTCATACACTGCTGGTGGGAATGCAAACTGGTGCAGCCACTATGGAAAACAGTATGGAGATTCCTCAAAAAATTAAAAATAGAACTACCATAAGATCCAGCCATTCCACTACTGGGTATCTATCCAAAGAGCCTGAAGTCAGCAATCCCAAAAGTCCTGTGCACCCCAATGTTTATTGCAGCACTGTTTACAATAGCCAAGACATGGAAGCAACCTAAGTGCCCATCAACAGATGAATGGATAAGAAGATGTGGTACATATATACAATGGAATACTACTCAGCTGCAAAACAGAACAAAATCATCCCATTTGCAACAACATGGATGGACCTTGAGGGAATTACGGTAAGTGAAATAAGCCAGTTAGAGAAGGATAATCTCTGTATGTCTCCACTCATATGAGGAACTTAAAAATGTGGACAAAGAGAACAGATTAGTGGCTACCAGGGGAAAGGTTGGGTGGGGTGTGGGCACAAAGGGTGAAATGGTGCACCTACAACACGAATGACAAACATTAATGTACAACTGAAATCACACAAGACTGTAACCTATCATTAACTTAATAAAAAAAATCAAAAAAAAAAAGGGACACATGGATTGTTTCCATTTTTGGCTCTTTTGAATAATACTGCTATGAACATTTGTTTATTACTTTTCATGGAAAAAAAGTATGCCCAAGCTCTCACAGTAATTTAGGGCCAGGTCTCCTTCAGTTCTCCAGATCCTCAATCCAATGCTCTTGGCATTATACATACTGGATAGTCATTAGCATCCTGTTACTATCCACTGAGTTATTCATCCAAACCAGCCTAGACTCTAACCAGCCTCTAATTTTCAGGGCAAAAACACTCAGCACACAAGATTTGAAAGAACATCCTGTTTCCTCCCATTGTACAAAATTCCAAACAGTCCAGCACATTGAAAAAACACACACACACACAAAACTCCTACCATATTCGAGACAGTGTTTTTAAAAACAGATAAATAGTGGCAAGATAAAGTTTTGATATTCAACACTGGTGGCATCCAGTAAAGGCTCTCTGTCTAGACACACTACTCTGATGAAAAATTAAAATTCTCTAGCACGGTTAAATAAAGTTGGTTAGTTAGAAATGGATATAACAGAATCAAGGGGAAGCCAGCTTACATGCAAGTCACCATTAATCCCTTTACGTAACAGTATAAAGGTTAATATCATATCTCGGCAAGGATATAATGAGGCTTCAGATCACATTCTTCCACAAAAGAACATTTAAAATGCAAAAACAAATAATCAGGTTGTCAGGACAAACGCATCCAAAGTAAAGAGAGAACCTAACAGAAGCCAGAAATTTGCCAAATTATACATCTTTCTCATTTAATGCAAGAAAATGAAATAAGCATTAAGTATTTGAAATCATCGACTATTACAAAATGGGATTTGAGAGAGAATCTACTTTTATAAATAAGGAAACTGAAGCCCAGATTAAGAGACTGATATTAGCTCATGCAACAACCTAGCACCAGCTGAAAAAGCCCTGGCCTGTGCTAAGTGGAAACCTTCAAAGCAAAGGACAGTGGAAAATTTCAGAGCCATGGCAAAGTTGACCTTTGGTGGGGAACTGCGGGGCATAATGCCATTTTAATGGAGAACATTGTTGAACTACTTAGTAGGCAACCTAATTGATTTTCCAAGAAACTCTTCCATGCTTTCCATTTGTGTACATGTCTGGGCCCCAAGGTTAAACCTGCAAAGTGCTCACATTTTCCTCCCTAACTAAGCTAAGAATCAAGTCTCATATGACAAGCTAAAAAGAGGTTACTTCGCTATGAGGTTGAGTACTAAAAAAGAACTTAATGAGAATTCTACAGCTACTAGTTCCTCGTGAGAAGAAAATGTTACCAGTAAAGAAATGGCAAGGAAAGATCACATCAAGAGACTCTTCCATATAGAACTGAACAAAAAACAAAACCCATATAGTACTCAGTCAGGCTAAAAAGTGTGCCTAATGAAAAAAGATTTAGCAAAGGACACTATTAACTATCTCAGGCCTTCGACTTCATCTAGAAGACTACCTGGATGCCCTATGGCCATTTAAAAGGAACACAGAGGAAGGTGAGAACTAAATCCCAGAAAGACAACGACATAAGTGTGAAGTCTCTGAGTTTATATCATGAATTAATAGTTAAACCTTTATCTAACTGAATCTTCATTCTCTGATCTGCTTACCTCTTGCCCAAAATTATCTTTCTTCTATCACGTATCACCCTTGACCTCAGGAAGAAACTTAGGGGAAACATGACAACTGTGTACAAACATCTGAGGAACTTTAGAAAGTAAACTGGCTCTGTGTAAACTCGAAGAGCAAAACAAGGACCAGCTGTCAATGATGAGAAGGCCAATTTCAGCTCAATCTAACAAAGCCTATGCCCCCTTTCCATGACCTGATTAATTCCTACTTACCCTACAAAACCCAGCTGATACATTCTCCCCTCTGGGAAGTCGTCTCTATTTGCGCTAGGTATGGCTCACACTGCTCTCTCCTCAGTACTTTCCACACTACTGTAGCCATCTCTCACCCTCAAACTGAGTTTCCTGAGGGCAAAGATTTCTGGCTTCTACTCCCCACTATAACCTCCAGACTAACCACACTGGCTGACAGGGGTAAGCTTTTACTAGATGCTTGTAAAAGGAAGCAAAGAGGAAGAGGAAGGGAGAGAGAGAAATAAAAAATATAGGAAAGTATTCCACTGGGTAATGGCTAGGACTTCTCCCTTAATGTACTGTTTTCAAATTCTTTTCTGCACAAGTTATCTTAAGCAGAAATCTAATATACAAAACAGAAAAACATGGAGCTGCTAATTATTCTAATAAAGAAGAACCGGAGACAACATAATGTTCATCAGTAAGGAATCAAGATGTTAAAAAAACAAGCATAGGGGCCAGCCCCATGGCCGAGTGGTTAAGTTCACACGCTCTGCTTTGGCGGCCCAGGGTTTCACTGGTTCGGATCCTGGGTGCGGACATGGCACCACTCATCAGGCCACGTTGAGGTGGAGTCCCACATGCCACAACTAGAAGGACCTGAAACTAAGATATACAACTATGTACCGCGGGGATTTGGGGAGATAAAACAGAAAAAAAAAAAAAAAAAAAAAGATTGGCAACAGTTGTTAGCTCAGGTGCGGATCTTAAAAAAAAAAAAACAAGCAAGCATAATATTAGGTAGATCTACATGGACAGACAGGGAGGAGGAGAAATGCCCAGGATACGTTGCTGAGTGAAAAACTGCACAACATTATGCACAGGATTCCATTCTGTAAAACTCCAACAAAATTATCTTTGTATGTAGATAGAAAACACATCAAACTATTAGAGTGATATCCTTGGGGAGCGAAACTAGGATGGGAGTTGTTTCATGTTTTACCCACCTCTCACATTTGATTTACTTATAATGAGCGTGCTTTTTCTTTTTTTTCTTTTCTGCTGAGTAAGATTTGCCCTGAGCTAACATCTGTGCCAATCCTCCTCTATTTTTTTGTATGTGGGACACTGCCACAGCATGGCTGGTGAGTGAAGTACGTCTGCACCCAAGATCCGAACCCATGAAGCTGGGCTGCCAAAGTGGAGTGCACAGAGCTTTAACCATTTGGACACAGGGCCAGGCCTGTGCATGCTACTTTTAAAACTATAAAAACAGACAACTGGATGATATCCACATGCAAAAAAATGAAGTTGGACCCTTACTTTATACAATCTATAAAAGTTAACTCACACTGCCTTAAAGATCTAAACATAAAAGCTAACTATAAGACTTATAGAAGAAAACAGAGGAAAAGCTTCATGACATTGGATTTGTCAATAATTTCTTGGAGATGACAACAAAATAACAAATAAGTTGAACTTGATCAAAATTTAAAACTTGTACACATCAAAAGACACTATTAATAGAATGAAAAGGCAGCTCACAGAATGGGAGAACATATTTGCAAATCATATATATAAAAGGATTAATATCCAGAACATATAAAGAACCCATACAACTCAACAACTAAAAAAACAACCCAATTAAAAAATAGCCAGGGGACCAGCCCGTGGTGTAGTGGTTAAGTTCAGCATGCTGCTTTGGTGGCCTAGGTTTGTGGGTTTGGATCCCAGGCGTGGACCTACTCCATTTGTAAGCCAAGCTGTGGTGGTGACCCGCATATAAATGGAAGAAGATTGGTACAGATGTTAGCTCAGGGCTAATCCTCCTCAGCAAAAAAAAGCCAAAGGGCTCAAACAGACATTTCCCCAAAGAAGATAGACAAATGGCCAGTAAGCATGTGGAAGAATGCTCAACACCACTAATCACCAGCAAAATACAAATCAAAACCAGAAGATACTAATTCACAGCCTTTAGGACCCAGGGTACTTTCAAACAGAATGTAAGTGTGAGCAAGGATGTGGAGAAACTGGAACCCTGTGCACTGCTGGCAGGAATGTCAAATGGGGTAGCCAATGTGGAAGATGTTATGGCAGTTCCTCAAAAAATTAAATAGAATTACCCTATGATCTAGCAATTCTACTTCTGGGTATATACCCAAAAGAACTCAAAAGTAGGGACCAAAGCAGGTATTTGTACACCCATGTTCACAGCAGTGTTATTAAATGTGAGGGCAATCTGACTGCAACATCTGTCACCCCATTGATCACCAGGGTTGATTTGGCTGATCTAGCTGGCTATCCCCTTCGTCCTTCACCACTCCATGTGCATCCCTCTCAAAGTTGTGCACTTAGAGAGGGTGACCTTCACCTATAGAGGAGGACCATTCTTCGGTCAAGGGTATACAAGTAACTGCACTCCTCTGCTACAAGCTCTCAAGGTCCACAGCAGCATTACACACAATGAGCAAAAGGTGGAATTGACCCGAGTGTCCATCAACAGATGAATAAACAAAATGTGGTACATACACATAAAGGAGTATTACTCAGTCTTGAAAAGGAAGGAAATTCTGGCACATGCTACAACACAGATGGACTTTGAAGACATTATGCTAAGTTAAATAAGCCAGTCACAAAAGGACAAATATTGTATGATTCCAGTTAGATAAGGTACCTAGAGTAGTCAAATTCACAGACACAGAAGGAAAATGCTGGTTGCTGGGGGTTGGGAGGAGGGTGAAATGGGTAGCTTAGTGTTTAATGGGCAGAGTTCCAGTTTGGGAAGATGAAAATGTTCTGCGGATGGATGGTGGTGACAGTTGCAGAACAGTACGAATGTACTTAAGGACACAGAGCTGTAGACATGAACATGGTTAAAAAGTTAAATTATTCTTTTCATATGTTTTACCACTGCCTCTTAAAAAAAAGGAATCAGCTGAGTAAAGGGAGAGGGGGCACTCTGACCCTTTATCCAGCCCTAGAGGCAGGGCTGTGCCCCGCACCCCAGTTTGGAAACCACAAAGTTTAGTCCAGGTGATAACAACGGAGCAACGGCTCAGGAACAGTGCTTATAGTAGCTAAGAAGCACAAGGTCGGACTATTTTAAAAGTAGATCACACGCTTCTACTCAGTCATAAAACTACATCTTCATAACTAAATACCTTTGCTTCCTCTGCCATTTTTCTCTCTTCATCCACCTCTTCAGTCTTTGCTGAATCTTCACTTTGGAGTTTTCTTCTCTTTTGCTTGGGAGCCATGAAGCCCTGAAGAAATTTCTTTATGACACTGGCTTGAAGGGCAATCACACACTCACCAAAATCCTTCAGTTTCTCTAATGAGATCACCTACAGAGTATGATTTAAAAACCAGATTGAATGAAAGGCCAAGAGAAAGACGAAAGGAGGCTATTCTCAACTAAATTCAAGTCAACCTAGACCCAAATGGGTCTCATAGCATTAATTTAACTGGGTTCCTCAGATCAATGCATGGCTTACGCCTTTAACGCCTTTAAAAGTAGCCAGCTACTTCCACTTCCCCGGTGAAGGGATCCCCTAGATGCTGAAACTTGCTCTACTTAGAGAAGTTACAGAACTCACTAATTCACTCAGTAATTGAGTACCTACTATGTGCAAACCACAATCTCAAGGCAAAAAAAAAACTGAGAAGGAAAATAAAAATTTACTGATCTACTGGCTTACAAACTATATGCCAGGTAATATGCTTTACAGACCTGAACTCATCTAAGCCTCATAATCATTTTATGGATGAGGAAACAGAGGCCAAATCACTTTGATCCAAATCATGACCACTACCTTCTCAGTCACACAAAACATACCAATTAAAAGATACCATTTTATAACTAGAAAGAGAAACAAAGAAAAATGATAACTCAATGTTAGTAAGGTATGGACCTGGGTTTTGCACAAAGCAGGCAATTGATAAATATTTGATAAACAAAAAAGTAAATGTAATATTTGAAATTGGCAAAATTCCTTGGGTTGCATAATTCTTCAAAAATCATTAAAAAAAATATTTAAATCCTTTTTCTCAGGAAATGTACCAAGAATTCACCAAACTAATTAAAAACAAAAAAAAGGTTGCTACATAATTTGCTAATTCTATTAGTAAAGAAATAGAAATACAAAAGCCTGACAGTAAAAGATTTATTCTATCGACCCCACGGGTTATTCTGTACCCCAAAGTGATATAAAGACTACAAGAAATGGACAGTATTTATAAACTGGGAAAAATGGAGGAAAAAGATGCAACTGTTCACAAAAATCATACAACTATTAATACAATGCTATAATGCATATGAATAATTTAAAACGACCCAAAATATGAGTATGTTTAAAGTTACATGGACTTTATTATTTAAAATCAGTAGAAAAACATTTTACAATAATAACTGAGAGAAAGTATTCTACAATCTTCTCTCCAGCTTTGATACCTAAACCTTCCTGATTCTGAGATGGGAGGTTGGGGGGCGGATCTCGAATTGTTTCACCTATATCACCTAAGGGTCCTTCTGAGCAGTAAATGACAGGACTATTAATGGGCCTTGAAAGGTACCCATTTAACAGCTTGAGTGTTACCCAACAAAAGCATAACCACTGAGCTGCTAAGGTGTAAAGTAATGGACAAAAGCAGGACACACAAACATGTTTCATACCTTAAAGCATGGGCATCACATGAGAACAGGTAGGTTAAATAATGCTATGTGACTAGGACTTCAAGACTGATTTTCACTCAACTTAATAGAAAAGCTCTTTTTGACCAAAGGTTCTGAGTCAACTATTAGATTTTTCTGGATACCAGCAGAAGACAATAAAGGAAAAATATCATGTGTACATAGAGAATTTTTGGTTCCATACGTCTCTTTCAAGACACACCCAAACATGATTTCCAGGGTTATCCGGGCAAGTCAAGAACACTATCAGGGAACAATTTCATGAGTTTTCCTGAGTAAGAGATGTCAAAGGGTGTTTTCTTATATTCTTACCCGAGCTTCAAATTCTGATGTTTCTTCCACATAACCAAGTCCTCCCTTTTGTAACCTTGTTGCAACTTCAATGAGGTCACTGCGAAGAAAGTTTAAAAGCTCCTGGTTGCCATCACAGGATTTTAGACCCAAATTTGGCTTCCGGGCCAGATGAATAGAATGAATAATGTCCTGGTATCTAGACAAGTTGGGGCAAAAGGAAAGAGAGATAAAGGAACTTTTGAGGATGGTCTATAAATTTCAATTACTTAAATGATATGTTTTATTTTTAGAAGACTTATTTAGATCTCTTTCATCTCTCCTTGGTGTTTTTTTCTTTTCTGAGGAAGATTAGCCCTGAGCTAACATCCATGCCCATCTTCCTTTACTTTGTATGTGAGACGCCTGTCACAGCATCTTGTCGTGCATTGCCAAGTCCACACCCGGATCCGAACCGGCGAACCTCGGGCCACCGAAGCGGAACATGCGAACTTAACTGCTGCGCCACCGGGCCGGCCCCTTCTTGGTGTTTTTTAAGTCTCATGTTTCTTTCAGAAATTTTGAAACTTCTCTTATTATTCATTCATTTTAAAAACACACATTTTTTTCTGTATAATTCCAGTATCTGAAGTGTGTTGCTTTTCCTAGTTCTCATTCATGTTACCTGGTTTGTGTATTTTTGTGACTTTTTTACCATGAGTTTCTTGGAATTTTATCTGTGGAAATTCTTTGAGGCCTGGTTTGAGGCTGTGCTCCTCCAGAGAGAATGTGCATATGCTTATGTCAGTTGCCAGAAACTGCAACCAACGTGAGACAATTTTAAATCATCTGCCTGGAATTCTTCACAACACAAAAGCAGCAAGAATTTGAGCTGAAAACCTACACAAAGACTTTCAAGTTCACTCTCACACTCAAGATTATTAACCCTTCGAGGTCTCAGCAATAAAGACTCCAGTAAGACTCTCCATCCTGGGTGGGCCATAAGATTCACTGTCGGATTCTTATACTAAGATGAAAACTAAAGCTCAAGGTCATCTAAGTTGAGTACTAAGCTGCCTTTTCATTCAATAATAAGAGTTTTTAATATTATTTTTCTGAGTACAACTTCACTGTGTCCCACTGGTTTCTTATAAAGGATTCTCCTTTTATTGCTTTCTAGATACATCATTTCCCTTTTATTTGCTTCTTTGATTTAAGTGTCATCTAGGAATACATTTAACTTACTACCAGTGAGGATCTTCTTGGTCATCTTCAAAGAATTTATTTCTAATTTTATTGCAATCTGATCAGAGAACATATCCTGAAACTCTCTACTTTTTAAATTTGTTGAGATTGTTTTTGTGGCTCAGTATATGATCAATTTTTATAAATGTTCGATGGATATAACAAAAAAACTCTTTTTATGTTTCCAACTGACCTAGTATCCTTTTGTACTTAAAAAACATTTTTTTATTGAGATATAATTGACGGCACATCCTTTTATTTATATCCTTCATCACTTTACATATTTTCTTGTCAAGGACATATATATTTTTGTTTTATAAATTTGAACCTCAAATGGTTTGTGATACATTATCCTATCCCCTTGGATCCCCAGAGGAAACAACTCAACCAACAAGAAAATAGACAAACAAACTGGGATAGATTCACAAATATTGCACAGATTCATGGAATAGTAGAGAGAAAAGAAAATGATGGAGTTCAGTTATAGAAAACACGATGGCTCTTTAGTAAAATAATGCTGAGCAAAGACCAGTGAGTCTCAAAAGACTATGTCCTGCTTGATAGCCTTCAACAAGTTAAAAAAAACAAGCACAACAAAAGAAGGCTTTTTAAAAAATATTCAGTAAAACCAAAGGAAGAAGTGTAAGATTTGCTTTCAATCCTGACAATCTCTAACCTCTTCTAAGGGAAGGATTTGATCTGTTCACATTTAGTGAATGGAACAAGTCTTTTCAATCCAACGCATGTGTCTATCAAATATTTTAACCAAACAGATGTAACACCATAGAAATGTATTCTTTTGTGCTTAATATCCTTAATATATAAAGAACTCTCGCAACTCAACCACAAAACATCAAACAACCCAATCAAAAAATGGGCTGAAGACATGAACAGACATTTCTCCAAAGAAGATATACTGATGGCCAATAAGCACATGAAAAGATGCTCATCATCGCTGATCATCAGGGAAATGCAAATCAAAAATACACTAAGATATCACCTTACACCCATTAGAATGACAAAAATATCTAAAACTAATAGCAACGAATGTTGGAGAGGTTGCAGAGAAAAAGGAACCCTCATACACTGCTGGTGGGAATGCAAACTGGTGCAGCCACTATGGAAAACAGTATGGAGATTCCTCAAAAAACTAAAAATAGAACTACCATACGATCCAGCCATCCCACTACTGGGTATTTATCCAAAGAGCCTGAAGTCAGCAATCCCAAAAGTCCTGTGCACCCCAATGTTTATTGCAGCACTGTTTACAATAGCCAAGACGTGGAAGCAACCTAAGTGCCCATCAACAGACGAATGGATAAAGAAGATGTGGTACATATATACAATGGAATACTACTCAGCTGCAAAACAGAACAAAATCATTCCATTTGCAATAACATGGATGGACCTTGAGAGAATTATGTTAAGTGAAATAAGCCAGCAAGAGAAAGATAATCTGTGTATGACTCCACTCATATGAGGAATTTAAAACTATGGACCAAGAACAGTTTAGTGGATACCAGGGGAAAGGTGGGGTGGGGGGTGGGCACAAAGGGTGAAGTGGTGCACCTACAACATGACTGACAAACGTTAATGTACAATTGAAATTTCACAAGATTGTAACCTATCAATAACTCAATAAAATAAAAAAAAAATGTATTCTTTTGTGATTCTATGTATTGACATTTTCCCTTGTCTTTCTTAATTTGCCTAGTCACATCTGAATTTAGACAGCATGATTCTAAATATAATTTTAATTAATTTACACATTAAGCAGTGGGCGAAAACCAGTATGATTTACCCATTATTATTCACAAAAGTCTGGCCAAGTTGTAGAGAAGGTACTGAATGGTATTTTCCTTCTCCCTTCAATCAAACCTAAATTCAACCACAAAAGCGTGCAGCCAGATATTAAAGGTGGCCTTAAGCCAAAACCTTGTGCTCGCTTTGATAGAAACAATGGCTAGGACTGGAAAGACACTAGCAAATCTAGATGGAGTTGATGCTAATTTTGTAGACAGTTTTTATTCTGGGGGGCTGGTTTGAGATCTAATTCACATAACACTAAACTCACCATTTTAAAGCATATACTTTCAGTGGTTTTTATGTTGTGGATGGAAGCATCAAAACTATCTAATTCCAAAACATTTTCACGACCCCATAAAGAAATTCCAGTCCCGTTAGAAGTCACTCCCAATTCTCCCCTTCCTCCAGCCCCTGGCAACCACTAATCTGTTTTCTGTCTCTATAGATTTGCCTCTTCTGGATGCCTCATATAAATGGAATCATACAGTATGTGGCCTTTTATGTCTGCCTTCTTTGACTCACCATAATGTTTTCTAGGTTCATCCACATTATAGTATATATCAGTACTTTGTTCCTTTTTTACGGCTCAATTTATGGATATACCACATTTTGTTTATCCATCCATCACTTGACAGCCATTTACGGTGTTTTCACTTTTTAACTATTCTGAATACTAAAAGGATATTCTTGAATACCAACCAATGTGGAACTACATTTGCAAGGCTGCCTAACTACAATAAAGCTCTCAGCCTGATGCATGTCATGCATCATTTACTGAATAATTCTGCTACCTTGCATATACATGATTTAAAAGCATTATTTTTCCAAACACGCATGATGTGTCAAGAAAATATCAAGGAAAAGAAGATAAAAGAGTTACAAACATTTTAAAAAATTTACTTTGGGCTGGCCCCGAGGCCGAGTGGTTAAGTTCGTACGGTCTGCTTCGGCAGCCCGAGGCTTTGCCAGTTCAGATCCTGGGCGCGGACATGGCACCGCTCATCGGGCCATGCTGGGGCGGCATCCCACATGCCACAACTAAAACTACACAACTATGTACCAGGGGGCTTTGCGGAGAAAAAGGAAAAATAAAATCTTTAAAAAAAAAAAATTTACTTTAATAGCTTTTATGGCTAAACAAAAAAACCCTAAGATATTTCTAATATCTAATGCTAAACGTGAGATGCAAGCAGCAAGATGAAAATCCTTACCTCTTCTCTAGTCTCTCTTTAAGCTGACTTTCTCTTATTCCCTGAGGGTGCAGGCAGTTTAGCAACTCATCCAGTTCCTTCTGACTATCACATAAAAACCTGTAGAGGCAAAACACATCTGATTAAAAATCTGAAAAAACTCAAAACACTAAGGAAGGGATCGAGGGTTGCTGATGGGAGTTGGGAGAGCAGAATTTCATACTCGTTCACAAGTACAACAAATAATTTATTGTTTCCATGAGGTCTAATGTTAACTTTAACCTAGGACGTTGGAGTCAATGTTTCCTACTAAAATATAGTATAAGACAAATTTCATAAAGTTAATAGGCACATTTGTCCATACACCTTCAAAGAGTAAACTTATATACAAAAATAAAAGACAAAGGTCAAGGGTGATCCCAGCTAGAACAGTCAATGCAATCACAAAGTAGAAGGGACCCTCTCCAAACTTAACTCCCTGCCTAAGGCAGAAGTGACATAAAGGAAGATTAATGGCTATGTATACAATTTTTTATTCTTTAATCAATAAAGATGAAAATCCTAAACACTTCTATTCCCAAACAGACTGAAAAGCATTTCCAACTCTATGTAAGATCTACCATATATTACACATAGTAACACTGAGGGCTGGGGGTGGATAAAATTTCAAGCTCAAACAAACAAACATATTCTTACCAAAAACTCAAGTCTGCTTTTAAAGCAACGAGTCTACATATCCAAGAAATCAAAGTCACACAAAATGATCTTGATAGATAATCACTAACACACTGGTATCATTACATTAAATATTTTCTTCACATTGAAAACGAAACAGAAAGAGCAACCAGATGAATGCTCACATTACCATAGGTTCTGTCCTTGTTTGGGTATGGTGGTCTCTACAGCAATTTCTGTTGCTGATCCATGTTGTGTGTTCATGCTTACATTTTTGCCTAGGTTTGGTTTTTTACCTAAGAAAAATTTATACATCAGGTTGAATACAGTAAATACCCAATTCCTAGTTTCAAACCTAAGCAGTACATAGTGACAAATCCAACAACTAATAGCACAGATGTTGCCTATTAAATATACCCACATGTACAATAAATGCTAATTTCTCTTAAATAAATTACACACAGCACATTACCTGAGATACCTGCTCTCTGTACAGTAGAATAGTTGTACAAATTTCAAGAGTACTGCAACTTAGAATGGAGAGGGATGACTAAACTCTTTATATCAAAGCAAATAAAAAATTTACTCCTTGTACCATGTTTAGCCAAAGGCATCTGTGGTGAAGGAGAGACAACTGAAATATTTTCTACAAACTTACCCCTGGAGGCTTCAAATGTCAAATACGATTAACTTTTTTGTAAACCAGATCCTATATACTAACATATGACATTAAAATAGATAGATCTTAAGCCAATATTTGAGTCCCTACGTAATACTACAATTGGTTCTCTCCCCTGCTCCTACTCTCTTCCCTTTATCCTACAGCATCTTCTCTGTAATAACACATAACCTTGTTTAGTCTTTTCAGTCAGGCAATTCTGAAGAGACTCGCCATGCTGGAACTAGAAAACGTGAAGCAACAACATCCACCAGGATGCTCTAGAAGTGAAGGGATTTAGATGCCCATCTTCTCTCAGAAGATTCTCAGGTCACAGAGTGGACCTGATTTCTAACAACAACCATTAAACTTTGAAAACACCTTATAAAATCATAGTCCCTCATCCTGCTGGACTCTCTCCCAAGTCTGAAGATCCTGACTTCACATTTACTGCTCTCAAACATAACTGCCCTCACCTGGGTATTTACCAAGTCTACCAAAACTAGATTTTTCTAAGTGCTACAATCTAACACTTAATATAATTCAACACGAAAATGCCTTAAATTTGAAGTTTTGAGCTATATATTAATATCCTTATTTAATATTTTTGTGAGTTTGAAGTTTGGGTTATGAGTTTTTCCAAAATGAAAGAAAACTACTTAAAAAAAAAGAAAGATTTCTCAAAGAAATATAATGATCTAATATTCAAGAAGCAATTTTCTTTAGGTTATAAAAAGTAGAGCTGGAAGGAAGCTTGTGGATCATCTAAACCCATGTTTTCAACACGGAGTCAAGTTGCCTCCCAGGTAACATCTGGCAATGTCTGGAGACACATTTGGTTGTCACTATTGGTATCTAGTGGGTAGAGGCCAGGGATGCTGCTAACCTACAACACAAAAGACAACCCCCCACTACAAAGAATTATCTGGCCCAAAATGTCTAACACTGAGGTTGAGAAAATCTGATCCAACCTAAACATGTGATTTTTTTAATTTAAAAAAAATTCTTTTTTTATTTTATTTATTTTTTTTGAGGAAGATTAGCCCTGAGCTAACTGCTGCCAATCCTCCTCTTTTTGCTGAGGAAGACTGACCCTGAGCTAACATCTGTGCCCATCTTCCTCTACTTTATATGTGGGACGCCTACCACAGCATGGCTTGCCAAGCGGTGCCATGTCCGCACCCGGGATCCAAACCGGCGAACCCCAGGCCGCCAAAGCAGAACGTGAGCACTTAACCACTAAGCCACCAGGCTGGCCCCCAAAAATTCTTCTTTTAATTTCTTTCTTGAAATACTTTATACATATATATTCAAGAGTCATGCATGTGTCACTCAACAGGGATACATTCTGAGAACTGCAATATGAGGCCATTTCATTATTATGCAAACATCACAGAGTGTACTTACACAAACCTAGAAGGTATAGCCCACTACACACCTAGGCTCTATGGTACTAACCTTATGGGACCACCCTCGTACACGCGGTCTCTGTCACTGACTGAAATGTCATTACGTGACACATGACTATACATATATACTCCAAACAACAATATATATACACATTTAGAAAAGTATGCTTATGTATTTATTTACAAACTGATCACATCCATGTAACCAGAACCCAGATCAAGAAAAAAAACATTTTCAGTGCCCCTTCATGACCCATCCCCAGTCACTTGTTTTTAGCCAGATATCTGCTGTGTTTCTGCTCACTAGGATTTTAAAATGACACTCAGGACCTTTTCTGTCTTGTTTGCTATCTTGTATCACAGCACATGAAAAATGGGTTGCCACATAAGACATGCTCCATAAGTACTGAATAAATGAATTTAAAAGTGGAGGAAGAAAACACATAACTGCCTTCTTGGCCCCCTTATCTTAACTCCAGCCCCTGAGGGACCTACAACAAAGAGATTTCCAAGGAACAAAGTTTGAAAGCTATTTGTATATAATCTAATACCCAAACATGCTGACACTCAAGCTCTTTAACTTTTCATACTATGACTAGAACAAAGTTGGTAATCAAATGGTTAGTTTCCTTCCTTCTTCTATGCATTTCACATCCTCCTACCCCACTCTAATATATCTACCTAAGAAGGCAATAAAGAAATTTTGCAAATGGAAAAAGTGACAAAGGTAAGCCAGTCCTTAATATTGACCCTATTTGAGCAGGGTAGAATAACTAATAGATGTACATACTACGGGGACAGTAGTCCTCATCAGGAGAGTCTGTATGGTCTTTGCGGTGATGGTTGAATCGGTAGTCGATGCTGTCATGAACCCAGCCTTTTTCAATGAACAATCCTGGAACTTCATCTGAGAAAAGCCAGTATCTACAAATCACAACCACATATTAATAAGATACTGATAGATCATGAGCGCAAGATGACTTTACTGTTGGAGAAGATGATTATAGACTATCACTGAACATTCAGTCAGATACATATTATAAAGTAAAGCATAGGATACCACAATTTTTGGAATTTGAGATTCATTTAATATCTGTAATTTTTGTAACTTTTAATATTTCTCTCCTGTAGGTTCTACACAAAGTATGCATTTAAAATATACAACCATTTTTAAAGACCTCTGTTTGGATTACATTTCACTTATCACCACAATTTGAGCTTCATATCTGTGGTATCTTCAAAGACAGAGTCATGTCCTATGTAACTCTGTAACCCTAGCATTTGGCACAGTCAATACTCAATAAATGTGTGCTAAGTAATTCTGTTTCCCAAATCCACAAACAGGAAAGCCTGTCTATTCTTAGTACTTGAGACCATTTCATAACTATTAACAATATAATAGCCCTAAAAGATGACAAAATTAAGTTTAATAACTTACCTATTATGGTTTCGATCTGTACCAATAGGAGTCCTACGCATGACTAGTTTTGCCTTGGCAATTCCTTCCTGGAAAGCCTTCTCGGCAGCTGCTTTGTGCTTTCGTATTCGTTCTTCTTCAGCTTCACGTTCCAGTTTCACTGTTAAAGATAAAAAAGAATCAACTAGATTTTTTTCTAGTAAATTCCACTCTTACAAATTAAACAAGATACGAAGTGAAAAGTGCTTGGTATAAAATAATTTTCATCAGACCTTAGTTTCCTTCTCCTAATTCCAATCTGTTATTTAAAAAAATGACATACAAAGCAGCAATTTCTATCTGGTCCTCCTATGTTCTTTGCAATCTGGTGATGTCTCATCATCAACTCAATGCAAAATCTTTTTTCTCCAAAATTTAACTTATTAATTTTAATAATTAATTTTATTGATTTTTTTTTCCTGAGGAAGGAAACACTAACATATTTTAGTCCTGAGGAATCTGACAGTAATTCAGCCTATTACCCTTGGTGACAAGAAAAAAGAACTGAGAAAAAGGGCAGGGAAGCACTTGTGGATAATAACAATTATTGCATATTGAATACTATTTTCCCACTTAGCAAGTTACTACTGTTAATGATGCAAAAAAGAAATTTATAATCAATTTGTTGCCGATCATTCATTACATGGGTTTATTCTATCCAGATACAAATTTCCCTCAACAACAAAAGAAGTCCAGTAATCTTGCCTTTTAAGTTTTTCCATAACTGTCACAAATTTTGTTACTATAAGTACAGAGCACTGCTATTTACAATGTCACAATTTTTCATGCTGATCTTCTACTGACGACAACATCTACAACATGGTGAGGATCTGGAAAATGCATCAGTTTAAAGATGTTACTTTACAAAATTAAGACAAATCTCTCTTATTTAAAACCATCATGATATATGTTACCTTTAATAAAGTTTTCTAGCCTGAATGAACTGCATGTTTGCAACAATGATTACAGTAGAGATCAGTACAAAGGTAAATGACAAGAGCAATGGATAAATTACAATAAAGAAAAAGTCCTTTTCCTGAGGCCACCAAGAAACAAAAGCAATCTAAGACAAGTCATCAAAAGAAGACCAAATTTAGTTCCAGAGGTTACAGCACTGAACTAGATATGGAAAGACCTGAACTCTAAGTCAAATACTGGTCTTTGCAAAATATTAATATTCTCTGTCCCTTGTTTCTCTATATCAATAATAGAATATGATACACCTTTCCTTTCTCCTATATTAAGATAAATACAACACACAGAGGGACACTTCAGGAACTCAAGAAGAAAACATTACAGTTCAGGTAAAACACAGCTGAAGTGTGATATATACAAAGTTAATCTACATGCTGTTTTATTTGGAATGCAATTATACTGTCTTTAAAATTGAAAAGTACAGGGGCCGGCCCCGTGGCCAAGTGGTTTAAGTGAACACGTTCTGCTTTCGCAGCCCAGGGTTCCACTGGTTCGGATCCTGGGTGCAGACATGGCACCGCTCATCAGGCCACAGAGCACAACCAGAGGCACCCACAGCTAGAATATACAACTATGTATTAGGGGACTTTGGGGAAAAGAATAAAAAAAAAAAACGAAAAGTACACATATATACATACTCACACACACTGTGCATGCACATATACAGATACTTAAACATTTCAATGGCCTTAAGTAAACTAAAATTTGTTTTAAAAGATATGTATTTTCTAATGAAAGAACTACTAAAACAACAAAGTTGTTTGACTTAACCTAAAATCTCTCACATAATTTAAGACTATTTCTAGGTATCTATCTGTCTAATACTTAGCATCCAACTTTGACAAATAAATGGTTTTTACCATCTTTATTTCATAAGCTGAAAACTTTCATAAGGTTGGAAACTACAACATGATCAAAATAGTTCAGTCTTAAAGAAAAAAAAAACCCTAATAAATTTAGTTGGTTTATTGTGGGTAATAGCAACTAGAACTTTGTGTACACTGTAAGATTGATCACACAAGTAAGTATTGATATTGATGGGTGCCAAGGTTCTCAGGATACAAGAAGGGACATACAAATATAGAATAAGAAATAGCAAAGCAGAATCCTTGCGTGTCAAGATTTACTTAGGAATAAATTTTACAAAAGAAATACAAAATGTATACTCTGAAAACTACAAAACATTGTTAAAAGAAATTAAAAATCTACATAAATGGAAAACACTCATGTTCATGGATCAGAAAACAAAATATCATTAAGACGGCAATACTCAAAACTTATCTACAGATTCAACACACTCTGTACCAGAATCCCAGCTGGCTTTTTTGTGGAAGTTAACAAACTGATTCTAAAATTATTGTGGAATTACAAGGAACCCAGAATAGCCAAAACTATCTTAAAAAAGAACAAGTTAGAGGATTCACATTTCCCCACTTCAAAATTTATTACATGGGGCCGGCCCTGTGGCTGAGTGGTTGAGTTCACATGCTCTGATTTGGTGGCCCAAGGTTTCACTGGTTCGGATCCTGGGTGCAGACAGAGCACCGCTCATCAGGCCACGGTGAGGTGGCATCCCACATGCCACAACTAGAAGGACCCACAACTATAATATACAACTAGGTACTGGGGGGATTTGGGGAGATAAACGCAGGGAAAAAAACTATTACAAAGCAACAATAATCAAGACACTGTGGTACTGGTATAAGGACAGACACATAAATCAAAGGAATAGAAGTGAGAGTCCAGTAATAAATCCATGTGTCTATAGTCAAATGATTTTTGACAAGGGTGCCAAGATCATTGAATGGTAGAAAGAACAGTCTTTTCAACAAATGATACTGAGACATCACAGGACAGCCACATGCGCAAGAATGGGTTGGATCCTTACCTCAGACCATACACAGAAATTCACTCAAAATGAATCAAAGACCTAAACATACCAGCTAAAACGTTAAGATTTTTAGAAGAAAAACATAGGGATAAATCTTCATGACCCTGAATTTGGGAATGGATTCTTAGACATGACACTAAAACCAAAAGCAACCAAAGAAAAAAATGGATAAATTGGACTTAATCAACATTTTTAAAATTTGTGCTTCAATGCACACTATCAAGAAAGTGAAAATACAACACACAAAACGGGCGAAAAAATTTGCAGACCGTATATCTGATACAGGATTTGTATCTAGACTACCTAAAGAACTCTTTCAACTCAATAATAAAAAGACAACCCAATTTGAAAAAGGGCAAAAGATCTGAATTAATATTCCTCCAAAGAAGACATACAAATGACCAACAAGCACATGAGAAGATGTTTGACGTCATTAGTCACCAAGGAAATACATATCAAAACCACGAGATACCAATTCACATCCACTAGGATGGCTAAAATCAGAGAACCATAACAAGTGTTGTAAGGATGCAGACAAGTGGAGAAATCAAAACTCTCATACACTACTGGTAGGAATGTAAAACTGTGCAGTCACTTTGAAAAACAGCCTGGCAGTTCCTTAAACAGTGAAACATAGTTCTATATGACCCAGCAATTCCATCCCTAAGTATATAAGCAAGAGAAATGAAAATTTATGCCCACACAAAAACTTGTACACCAATGCTTGCAGCAGCATTGTTCACAGTAGCCAAAAGATGGGAACAAACCAAATGTCTGTCAACTGATGAATGGATAAACAAAATGTGGTATTATCCAAACAATGGATTTTTTTTTTTTGGCCGATGAAGATTTGTTCTGAGCTAACATCTGTGCCAGTCTTCCTCCACTTTATATGTGGGGAACCACCAGAGCATGGCTGATGAGTGGTGTAGGTCCATGCCTGGGATCTGAACTCGCGAAGCCAGGCCACAGAAGCAGAGAGCACTAAACTTAACCACTATGCCACAGGGCCGGCCTCAAACAATGGAAGATATTCAGCCATAAAAAGGAATGAAGTACCGAAACACGTTACAACGTGGATGAATCTTGAAAATATTATGCTAAGAGAAAGAAGCCAATCACAGAAGATCACATATTTATTATACGATTGCATTTATATTTGTCAGAACAGGCAAATCTATCGACAGTAGTTGACTGATTGCTTAGGGCTGGGGAGGATGGGTGGATGGGTGATGACAGCTAAAGGGTTTGGGGTTTCTTTTTGAGGTAATGAGTATGTTCTAAAATTGACTGTAATAAAGGTTACACATATATGTGAATATATTTTAAAAGTTGAATTGTACACTATAAACGGATGACTTGTATGATATATGAATTATTTCTTAATAAAGCTGTTTCAAAAAAAGTTGATTTTTTTTTAAAGATTGGTACCTGAGCTAACAACTGTTGCCAATCTTTTTTTGTTTTTTCCTGCTTTTTCTCCCCAAGTCCCCCCAGTACACAGTTGTATCTTTTTTATTTGTGGGTCCTTCTAGTTGTGACATGTGGGACACTGCCTCAGCATGGCCTGACGAATGGTGCCATGTCTGCACCCAGGATCAGAACCAGCAAAACCCTGGGCCACCGAAGCAAAGTGCGGAGAGAGAAAGAGTGAACTTAACCACTTGACCACGGGGCCAGGCCCCAAAAGTTAAGATGTGATGGTGTATCAAAGCCTAAAACTTTTATGTTCTTACATCTTAATAAGACAAACACTAATATCTGAGTTGGCTGTGTGCTGAGGGTTTCAAATACCTCGTCATTCAATTGTTCTAACAATCTTAACAAGCTTATGAGGAAATTGAGGCATGGATAAACTAACTTGCCCAAAGAAAGACAGCTAAGGCAGAGGCAGAGTCTGAACCCATGTCAGGAATTCCCCAAGTTGTATGTTATTTCCACCACACCTATTTGTGGATTTGGTCTGTTACTAAACCCAAAAGATGCCAACATCACATTAACCTAAGCCAAACTATCATTAACTGCAGAATGCCAGGCTGAACGCTCCGCTCCTGCTATATGACATACTTAATAGAGTATGGGTTATTACACAAAAATAACTAGACAGTTATGACAAATAGAGACTCTAGCAGTACTTTAGTAATTTCCTTCCTTTTACTATCTTCTAAAGGGCTTCTCCTTTTCTCTCAACACAAGACTTTACCTTTCATCTCTCTCTCTTGTATTTCCCGCTCCTTCTTAGCCTGAATGGCAAGCAGCCGTCTGCTCTTCACAGCACTAATCATGTCTTCAGCTTCCATATCTACTTGGGGCTCAAACTTCACAACTTCTTTTTTCCTATCAGTTTTGCCTAACCCATTCTCCTCTTTTCCATTTTCTTTATTTCTGGCTTCCATTTCTTTCCGTTTCTGTTTCTCTGCTCTCTTCTTATCATTTTCTTCCTTCAACACAGCAAGCCGTTCCTTCCACAATTCTGCAGACATCTGCTGTCTGGTTTCCATGTGGTCTTGCACTGAGTATGTCATAAGAATCCGATGGCAGAGTGCTGTCAAGATCTGTAGCTTCTCTTCTGATGTTAGTTCAAAAAATTCAGAGGTCTCTAGCTTCTCTAGGAACTCATCCTGTACCTCATTGTCCTCAAATGGTGCTGAATCTTTATTATCATCTGTGTCTGAGCCCTCACTTTCTTCCTGAACATCAGATTTGCGCAAGCAGAGCCGCACCAGCTCTGAAACAGAATGCAGAGTCAGAGGGATTTCCGACAGCTTCATTCCCAGCTCACCATAGTCTTCTGCTATTTCATCTTGTAATAAGGTCTGCAAGAGGATGACCAACACTCTATTCAGGTATAAAAAGCCACCCTTTTCTGCACTCAAGGCTTCCATAAGGGATACAGCAGTAATAGGATACTGAGCATCTGGTAAGAGTAGCCCAGAATAACAGCTCAAGAACTCCACCACCATGGCCACATCCCCAAAGAGTGTGTTGGGCAGCCCTTCAGGGGTATCCACCAATCTAAATGCTGGAAGGTTTTTACCAGTTAACTCTTGGTCCTCGTACCGCTTCTGTTTTTCTAGTTTCTCAAGCATTTCTTTCTCTCTCCGCTCCTTGGCTTTCTCCTTCAACTTTTCTTTCAGCTCCTCTCGTTTCTTTTTCAAATATTCTTTGCGTTGCTCTTCAGACATAGAGGCCCACCTCTTTTTGTGCTCCAGAAGCTCAAAGCGTTTTTGAACAATACTTCGCAATTCTTCTGGGAGACGAGCCCTATCTTCACTAGAGAGAAGACGAGCTGTTTTGGAGATAACACAGGACAGGGCGCTCTTCTTGTCCTCCCTGTCTTTGTTTTCTTTGTAGTAGGCAATAAGGTGTAGGGCAGCAGGAGGCAGATGTTTATGAGGTTTACTAGATGATCTAGGTGTACCTCCAGAATTCCGTGGGGCTCGTGTCATCTTCTGAGTGCCTTTGGCCATATCCAACAAAGTCATCTGTTTCATTTTGGTTTTAGGAGTTTTTAAGCCCTTTTTTGGAGATTTGGAATTCCCTGTGGATTTCTGGCCATTCAGGATGCCTTTGCTTCTGCCCTTTGCTTTCAAAGGTTTGTCACTGTGCTTCCCTGATTTCTTGGCAGGTGGGCCTTTCTTAGGAACGTGAAAGTTAGCATGTAGTTTGTTGGGTGACATCATCTTCATCACTTCTTCCAGATGCTCTTCTGGAGATTTGGAATTCTTTGAGTTCTTCACTTTGAGTGGTGAGCCATTCAAGGATTTCTTTAAGTGTACATGACACCATAACTTAGGATTTAGTGGTGAACTCAGAGAAGAGTTGTCTGTCTTGGATTTCTTTGAGGGCTTCCTGTCTGGGGATCCAGTATTCTTCCTCTTAGTGGAAGGGTTGAGAGTCATGTACTAGAATTTAAGAAGAGGGGCAAAATTAATTTTAAAAACTAATTTAAAGAAGCACTAGTTAAACAAACTAAAGGACTTGGTCCCCAGCTACCCAGGTGAAGCTATATATTCACTTCTCCCCATAGACATTATGTCTCTGAAAAAACAAAGACATGAATGTTAGCTAATGTTTTAGCCATATCAAGAAAAAATTCTCTTGATACCCAGACTTAAAAATCTATACTCTAATATTAGCTATTTTTGCTATGCAAACAGTTTTCTGTATATACAGATTAGCAGTTCTTAAATACTTTAATGAAATCTGTGAAGCATTCCCCCAGAAACAACATACAAAAGTATACATACAATTTCAGAGTCCATCCATGGATCCCAGATTAAGGATGCTGGATCTAGATAATGGCAACCTCTGAGGAATTTTAAAGATTTTATTTTTTTTTCCTTTTTCTCCCAAAGCCCCCCGGTACATAGCTGTGTATTTCTAGTTGTGGGTCCCTCCAGTTGTGGCATGTGGGATGCCGCCTCAGCATGGTTTCACAAGCAGTGCCATGTCCGGGCCCAGGATGCAAACTGACAAAACCCTAGGCCTCCAAAGCAGAACGCGTAACCACTCAGCCACAGGGCTGGCCCCACTCTGAGGAATTTTTAAAGTATTGCTCTTAAGACAGGACTGGACTTTTGTTCTTTAAAACTTTGCTCCAACTTGGGGTATTCTATGCTTTTAAGTAAAAAGTATACTATTTAAATATCTTTCTCCAAATTCAGAAGCATATTTTCTTATTAAAAGTATCCATGAGTATGCTAACAACAAAAACACTGCTCACAAATAAGGAACCCTCCTGACTCTGAACTCCTGGTTCCTCAAACTCTTCTTTCTCCTCTCCCCATACCTGAAGAACTCATTCCGATGAATACACTACTAACTATAAGCCCTCTAAATTCTCAATTTCATACAATTCTCTCTTTGACTATCCCCTCACATCTTTCAAATTCACCCCCTCTAGTACCCCAACTCTGCAATCCTTCAATCCCACCAGAACCTTAAATCCATTAATTCTATCACATTTTCACCAAGCTCACTTCCTTATCTTTCTTTACCCAGATTAAATTCCATAGTCCATCATTATAATCAATCTTGCATAAACCTGTGCTTTCTTTGCCTCTCTTGCTCTATTGTATCTACTTAATCCTGGCCTACACATGTTCAGCTTAAGCATGACTAGAATAAAGGATACAACAACAGTGTGTGGTCTTACTTTACATTCATCGCACCAGGTACCTCAAGTAGGTCTTGAACGCCCCCCAGTAATCACAGTATATTCCCTTAGACCATTCACTTTCCCAGTCTCCCAGACATACATCTTCTGTCTCCTCAAACCTCCACTTTATCCCCATTATGTAGAATTAGAAAACAGGCTAGAACTCAGTCAATTCGTCATGATACCATTGTTTCTGTTTAAATTTGTATTTAAAAAAACAAATTCACACTGTAATTATATTCTTTAAAGCATCAAAATCAGCAAAGAAAAAAGCCTGGCAGCTAAAATGCAAACTAAACAAAATAATAACCAAGCAAGGAAAAAGTAAAATCTCAAAAAACAAACAAAAATTTGTTGTTTCAAGTATTAAGAGGAAGCCTAGATAACCTCTAGAATACTTGATTTCTATTACCCAAAGCAGCTGGAGGGCACATGGAGGGCACTGAGAGACTTGCTGAACTTAACTTTAGGTTTTTGAGTGTAAACGACTAATTTGATAAAAGCAACAGCAAAGAACCAGTCTGCAGGCAATGGGCAAGACAGATTAGTGTGGGATGGCACTGGAGGCAAGGAAAAAACTAAAGACTATCGAATATGAAATTATGAGCCCCTTTAAAAAGACTGTATCAGGAAATGGCTATGGTGAAATAAATCCCAGAGATGATACAGAGGAACATCTAATGCTCTTGTTAGGAGTAAACAAACAGGTGCAGTCTAATTTAATAAGCTGTACTAAAATGCCAAATAAGATTTAAACATTAAGGATATAACCATCAAAAAAACAAACTCACAGAACCAACGCAGCATAAGAGCAGAAATACGGTCTGCAATGAACGAGCGGGCTATGCCTAAATCCTTCTTCTGGCTAAGTTCTCTAACTTTAAAGGCCAATCTTCCTTTTAAGAAATACAAGTGACTGCAGGTTATTGTTCCTCTAACTGGCTGTTTTTATTGCCTGACTAAAACTGGATATTTTGTTCCCCAATTACCCTCAGTACAGGCTGAGAAAGAGGTTTCACAGACTACAGAATATAAACACTACCAATGAATCAGAGGATACTTTCCCCAGAAGCAGAATTTCCCAATTCTAGTTCCCCAGAACTAAATTTAAAAACGTTAAAAAGAATAAGCCAAGATAACTTATGTAAGATTCCATTCTCCTCGTGGACAGTAACAGTACCAAGACTCCAAAGAGAACAATATTTCAGAGAACATCCTACAAATCATAGAATAAGACCCAACACTACCCTGGCAAGAACTGTCTTCCAAAAGTTAACCATTCTCCTCTTCAGATAGCTTGGAAAATCTTTAGAGTATAGACATAACCAATTGATACTTTTTCTAATACTCAGGATAACAAGTTATATTTAAAGTCATTCTACAATGAAATTTATCACTAAACAGGAGACTAATGTGAAGCTGTTTCATTTCTACCATTTTAAATAGATATCTTTTAATAGGGTCTATTATAATTGGGCCACTTCTTAATTTGCTGATTATATATCTTTCTATTTAAAAAGTCACTCAAATTTAGCATAACGTTCTTTAAATTTCTTCTACTTAGAAGCACTGTATTATGCAGAAATGATGCAAGAAAGAGGTGGGAAGGCTTAGCCACGAGAGGGTCCAGCAACCCAGTTTTATTTATAAGGTGTGTTTTTTGCCAAGCCACACCATATAACTTTTCTTTTTCTTAAAAAATGAAAGAAATTAACTCACCCAACCCCCTCCCAACAGGCCGGCTCCCCGCGTGAGCAGTCCTCCAGTAACTGGATCATCTCAGCATAGGGCATACTGGGCAGTCACAGCCAAATGGGAGCCGGCATGGCTGGACTCAGGGGGATCTGAAAAAGTATAAAACCACTTATGTGCTAAGGGTCTCCCCCCTCCCCCATTCAGCATAAGTAATCTACTAGAGTAGAGGGAGAAAAGAATGGGTATCTGAAATAGCAGCATTATAGTTTTTTGGCAAAGGCCCTTCCTAACTGCTAAACAGGAAAAAAATATTTATGAACGTCTCAGCAACATAAGAGGCTGTAAGAAAAAGTGTACACAATTCTGTACTTGTTCCCTGTCATCTGGAACAAACCACCACCACAAATAAGGAAATCTAATAAACAAGATAAAAATGAAGAAACTTTATTTATAGCAGCTCATTTAGATGCTAAATTTAACTTACTAGTAAGCAGCCAGAAACCTAAATTAGAAAACTATGGCAGTTTATATTCTGATTCTCATTTCACTCTTCTCATTCACGCAAAAAACCGTATTAGGAGTTTCAAGGCAACACACACATTCACATAGCAGGCTTATCTCAATCTCTAGATGCCTTTATCAGCAAATCTGTGAAATGTGTTACTATAAACTATTTTTAAGTGACTTGAAAATTAATGTAATTTATTTTTAAAAGTACTTCTGCTCTAGTCTCTAACTCATAAACTTCAAGAGCCAAAATTTATTTAAAGAAAAATCTTAGGGCTACAAATACTTACTTGAAACATCAGTTATTAGGAGAGATAAGAAACATCTTTTAAAATATATAATTAATATCACTAGTAATGAGACAAAATTACATCATGTGCCTTTTGATATGACTCACTAAGAAGAATACAACATTAATTCTGTGCTATTTCTACCAAAAATTCATAGCCTGAAACTAATCATGAGGAAACAAATCCAAATTGAGGAGCATTATACAAAATAATTGGCTTGTATTCCTAAGAAACGTCAAAGTTTTTGAAAGACAAAGAAAAGCTAAGGGACTGTTCCAGATTAGAGGAGACTGAAGAGACATAAGTAAATACAATACATGATTCTACACAGGATTCTTTTAAAATGAAAATAAATTTTTTTTGGCTAAAAGGATGCTATTAGGACAAGTGGCCAAAGTAGAGAAAGAACTGTAGATGAGAGGGGCTGGCCCCGTGGCCGAGCGGTTAAGTTCGCGCGCTCCACTGCAGGCGGCCCAGTGTTTCGTTGGTTCGAATCCTGGGCGCGGACATGGCACTGCTCATCAAACCACGCTGAGGCAGCGTCCCACATGCCACAACTAGAAGAACCCACAACCAAGAATATACAACTATGTACCGGGGGGTTTTGGGGAGGAAAAAATTTTAAAAAATCTTTAAAAAAAAAAAAAAGAACTGTAGGTGAGATAATAGTACTCTTTTAATGTTAATTTCCTGACTTTAATAACTATACTACAGTTATGCTGGAAAATATCTTTGTCTTTAGGAAACACATATTCAAGTATTTTGTAAGAGGGCATCCTGCCTTACAGGCTACCCTCAAATGGCTCAGAAAAAAATAATTTGTGTTTGTAAAGAGAGAAAATAATAAAACAAATGTGGTATTGATAACATTTGAGGAAATCTACTTGAAGGGTACACGGAAATTCTTTATTTTGTCAACTTTTCTGTATGAAATTATTTCAAAATAAAATGTTTCTTAAATGTAGTAAGAACTATATTAAATCAGTCCAAATCACTTCAGGATTCCAAATATCTTAAAAAGCGTTATTTTTTTGTTACGCCTCTATCCACAAGCTTCCCTACTAGGATACACCAATCCAAAATAAGAGTTCAGACATTACAGATAGACTAACAAAACTCTAGAGCTGCGATGTATCACAAGAAGCAAATGAGCTCAGATGGCTGATTTCAGCTTAGATGACAGTTACGAATCACCCAACTGCCTTCTAAATCATTCTTCCAAGTCATTAAGGCCTACAAAAAATTATGTTACCCCTAAACTGTCAGTTGCTTTTTTCTCCTCAATGAATAGAACTTCTTAAAGAAATGAATTCAAAACAACAAAAAAAATGAATTCACTAGACATGCACCTGTTATACGTACGCTAAACAGCACAGGATACAAAATGAGTAAGATAGTTCTTATTCTCAAGTAATTTATTTTCTAGAGTTTACAAGACCACAAACACGCCCTCATCATCACACTAGACCGTCCTCAGATAACACTCCAAACTTCTATTATCTCTAAATAATCTTCCCATCTAAGCTCTCCCCATCAGTCCTTTACTAAAAGTATTACTCAGACCTTGCTTCCTCTCTCCAGGTCTCATCTCTCTCTGCAGTAGTTGTACTCAACAGCCTAGTAGAACATTTATTTCTATAAAAACCAAAGAGAAGACAAAGAGAAAAAAAAATTTTTTTCACTTATTGCCTTTGGGATAGGCGGATCAATGTGATCAACTCTAATCCTCAAGGCACTATTTAAAATTTCCTTTACATGAGGATATAATCCAAAGCCATGTTTTATGGTCTGCTTATCTGTGCCTTTATTATATTCTGACCTGGCTGAGATGCCAAAAGTTCTTTAAGAAAACCAATTTAAAAAAAAAAGAAAGAAAAAAGAAAACTAATTTTACGAAATGGAAAAATACAATTTTTATGCAAAACTCAGGAGACAAAAATCAGTGAAATGTCAAATAGTATTAGGGAATAAGCAACTATTCTTTAAGGTTGGGAAAATAAATAAAAAGATAAGTATACTCCCTTAATGTTGTAAACTGGTCCTTTACCTGAGTCTCAATTTCTCTAAGTAGAGTCACTGCCTTCTCACAGCAGTTTAGTCTAAACAAGCTTGCACTTCCCAGCCTCAATCTGAATCACAGCCAGATTTCAGTAATATTTTCAGCCCTCATCAGAAAATTTGAGAGTAGCTAATTTCTTCAGCAATCACAAGATATAAGTTCCTGGAATTCTAGATTCTGGCTCCTACAAAAAGTGTGGATAAGCTTTTTTGTTCTAATAAACTCCAAAGACCTTTTACCCATAAATAATACTCAGTCTTTTCTTTCATATTATTCATATACTTGAATCACTAAACTAAAACACAAAAAAGACAGATGTCATATTTAAAAACAGGAAAACATTTAAGGACTCATATGATCCAATGGTCTAAAAATCCATTCAGAGATGATTTTATACAGGATTCTCATAAAAGATAGTAATCTCATGTTATAACCACCAAAAGCCATATCACAGTTCCAAAATTCTACAGCAATGAAATAACGATGAATTACAATTTCTGCTCAGTAAATAAAAATATTTAAGAAAAAATTTAGGTCCACTAGAGTTCCATGGAAAATTCAGTTCTGATCTAGAAAAAGTCAACTAATTCCTAAATTTTCCTTTTCATGCAAATAATAAAAATCTAAAGAGCATAATGGAAGATAATGCTTGATCATGCTGCTCTAGAATAAGAAAACAAGCGAAACGCTGAACTATGGTTGGAAGTCTTTATCAATGTTGGGAGAGAGAAAATTATTTCTTAATATACTTTTGTCAGCAAAATCAAACTAAGATAACTAAGGTAATTCAGTTTTATGACTCAAGATGTCCTTTGTTTTACACAATTAAAAGGAAAGAGGGGCGGGGCTGGCCAGGTGGCACAGCAGTTAAGTGCACACATTCCACTTCAGCAGCCTAGAGTTCGCTGGTTCGGATCCCGGGTGCGGACAGGGCACAGCTTGGCAAGCCATGCTGTGGTAGGCGTCCCACATAAAAACCAGAGGAAGATGGGCACGGATGTTATTAGCTCAGGACCAGTCTTCCTCAGCAAAAAGAGCAGGATTGGCAGCAGATGTTAGCTCAGGGCTAATCTTCCTCAAAAAAAAAAAAAAGAAAAAGAAAAAGGAAGGGGGGAAAAAGAAATCCTGGAACTCAGACTTAGTTTCAATCAATCAGCAGCCCTCGCCCATTCTGACCCAGAGACCAAGAGAAAAACATCAGTATGCAAATAAGTAAATTTAGCAACAAAGGAAGCATAAATACTCTCAAAACCTACATAAAAAATCTTACTGGAGAAACACTGAGATGGAAAACACAATCAGAAATCCAAGGCCAGGGGCTGGCCCGGTGGCGCAGCAGTTAAGTTCGCACGTTCCACTTCTCAGCAGCCCGGGGTTCGCCCGTTTGGATCCCGGGTGCGGACATGGCACTGCTTGGCACGCCATGCTGTGGTAGGCATCCCATGTATAAAGTAGAGGAAGATGGGCACGATGTTAGCTCAGGGCCAGGCTTCCTCAGCCAAAAAGAGGAGGACTGGCTGTAGTTAGCTCAGGGCTAATCTTCCTCAAAAAAAAAAAAAAAGAAAGGAAAAGAAAAGAAATCCAGGGCTAATGCCTTGGCTTTTGTCATTCACTTTCTGCTGGTTCTAATTAGGCTAGCCTCAGTTTCCCCATCTGGAAAATAAGATACAACTTCACAAGAATGTTTTGAAGATCAAATGAGATGATTAAAGAAAAACACACATCTCAAAAGGGAAATGCTAGATTTTTTACTAACCTATGCTAAAAAGTAGTACTTATTCCAAGTCCTTTTGGTCATCTTATCTGATATACAAAATCAGTTTTCATTTTTGGAAATCAATTTACAAAATATTTTTTGTACTTATACCATACCTCATTCCAAGGAGGAACTGGGGCAAAAAAGCAAATGTATGTAGTTTGTTTTTTAATTATGCAACCAGAGTAAAAAATAAATTGAACTAGGGGAGATAATCAATGTGGCCTCTCCCCTACCAACCCCACATCACAACCTAGATGAAATAGATATATCTGAAAATTTTTTAATTCATTACCTAACATTAGAGTTCCAAATCTGCTATAAATCTAATACTATCAGAGTCATCTGAGAAAATAAATGCATCTAACAGTGTTCTACCCTGCTGTCCAAAAACTAATAGTGATCTTACCTTGTATGGATCAAGTAAAAAGTCACTGAACTTGCTAGGCAAGGAATATTTCTTCACCAATTCATCTTCTACCACCCAAGGTGCATTTTCACCAGTACCAGCCCGTAACGCATTATGCCGTATAAAGTACCGAAGTATCTCCTTATTTGGTGGGCGTTCTGTACGAATCAAGCTGTCTGCTGGCACATTACTGATGATCTAGGTTAACAAATATAAATAAGTCACCATGGGATAAAACGCAATTAACCAATGAGAACAAAGATTTATGTTCTCTCCAGAAAAAGTATAATGCAATCTATAAAATAAGGCTACAAACTAGATGGAAGAAAAAGTAGACTAATTTTCAGAGACAGAATGTTAAAGATATCGCTAGGCAATTTGTCAATACGTATCAAAGTCCTAAAAATGTGAATACCCCTTGAACCAGAAAGTCGTCTTATTAAGAATTTACAAGTAAATGGACAATCATCATCAAGTGTTTATAAAAGCAAAAAAACAAAGGAAGGGAAAACTACATAAAGGTACATCAATAAGGGATTCATTTTTTAAATTAAAATAAATTCATAAAATGAACACTAAGCAGACGTGGGAGAAAAATGTTTCTCAATCAGGACAAACTTATCAGAATCTAGGGTGCTAATAAAAGGCAGGTGCTTGGGCCTCATCCCAAACTTACTGAAACAGAACCCCTGGAGGTAGAGCATGGGAATCTACATTTTCAATAAACTCCCCTGGCGACTATCATACATGCTACACCCTGAGAATACTGTTTGCAAGAAAATTTAATAACATTACAGATGCTTACCATACATCTGAAATGTAAACAAAAAAAGCAAGTTACAAAAGAGTACATACATTATTCCTTCCTTTAAAAGTCACTTAAAAGCTAACCACCATTAACCACATCTATATTCACCCAATTGTCATCTCTGAGTACGGGGTTAGACATATCTTTTTTCTTATTTGTATTTTCTATCTTCCTATAAACTATATTTACTACCTGTGTACAAAGCAATTTACACTCATCAATAAGAATGCGAATTCCCACTAAGAATAAGAATTCCCATAATTAGGGAAGTAGTTGAGATTCCCCAGCAATAATGTTTTAACTAGCTACCTTGCTGAACGGGAGGTAAGAAACTTAGTGAAAAACTGTATTTAACATCCAATTTTCAAATATAAAGAAATCCTAAAAGTCCAGCCACATCTTCAGATCACTAACTATAAAACAAGTAAGTCAAAATGGAATAAGACTAGTCAACATTCTGAGGTGGGGGAAAAAACCACCACCCTGAAGAGGCAAAACATCTGAGTTATATAATCCTTCCCAACCTCATTTACTAAATTAGGAACTTTGATAGAATTATTAAATTTCTCAGGCCTTAGCTGTTTCTTCTATAAACCAGTTAAACATAAAGAAGTGCCGCTGCTTTCCACACCCAGCCTCCTATCCCGCTTCTTTCTAATTCTAAGATTTCACACATACAGGTATATGAGTACCTGGAAGTAGTACGCCCTACTTCATGGAAGCAAAGATGCTATTAATGAAAGACATTATTATATGCACCACTAAGAGAAAAATTTTTGCCAACTGATTTTAAGATATATTCTGATTCTGGATGTGTTAAAAAATATGAAAGATGAACATCTTAGAATCAATAAAACATAACACTAAGTTATTTCAAGGGTATTTACTATCTTAGATTATTACCTCCACAGATTCCTTGTAAAAGCACTGGTTAGAGTTGACTCAGTTTATGAGTTTAATTATATTACAAACTGCGCTATTTGTTTTTTTTTAAGATTTTATTTTTCCTTCTTCTCCCCAAAGCCCCCCGGTACATAGTTGTATATATTTTTAGTTGTGGATCCTTCTAGTTGTGGCATGCGGGCTGCCACCTCAGCATGGCGCAACGAGCGGTGCAAGGTCTGCGTCCAGGATTCGAACTTGCGAAACCCCCGGCCGCCGAAGCAGAGCACGTCAACTTAACCCACTCAGACATGGGGCTGGACCCACAAACTGCTCTACTTTTAACTGAGAAGAGGTATTTCCTCAGGAAGTCCATAACTACTGGGAACAGATTCTTATTTTTCAAAAAACTGAGTTTGAAGCTTAAATGCAAATTACTTACACTCTAATGATTCTTAATAAAAAGAAAAAAAGCATGCTATCTCCTAGGAAAGAAAATACAGTTTAACTTAAAGTCATAATTACTAAGACTCAGAATTTGTTGTAAAAACATTCATTTACATTTTTGTTTAGCACATTTTCTCTGAGAAAATTAGCCCCAGGATATTTTCTTAAACAACATCTACTACATGTAAGAGGTGTAATATAAAGTGCCAACTAACCTTATCCTCATTTTGTAGTTTCACATCATATTTGTGAGGCAGAAATTTTGGAGGAGCCCATTTTCTTTCTCCTTTTTTTAATGAAGTAGGGAGTTTCCGTGGAGATCTACGTGCTCTGTCATCTAGTCAAATCAATAGAAAATTAGTGAGAAAAAAAATAATTCTTTTTATTCTATCTATTCATTCATTAACACCAATCTTATTGAACATCTATCCTGCACCAGGCACTCAGTGATGGGGCACCAAGATGAATCATAAAGTTCTTACCTCAAACAGCTAAAGTCTATGGGAGGAGTGAACAATAATTATAATATAATGTGGTAAATACTAAAATAGAGGTTGGTACAGAAAAATAATATGAAAGCAGAGAGAAGCAACATCTAACTTAATCTGGAAGATAGGTAGGAAAGGCCTAGAAAGAATAACTTATTCAAGTCATTATACAATGTAATGAGGTATGGGTGAATATGATCTAGAGTATGGTAAAAAATAAAATAAAATAAAATAAAAATCAGACTAAAGAAGTAGGGGCCAAATTATAAACAACCTTGTATATGGTTTAAAGAGACTAGAATTTGTCTTATGGACAGTAGAGAAACAAAAGACTTTTGGTCTAACTGACTAGATGTACATTCCAGAAAGATCACTAGTGTGAAAAAGGGAAGAACACTTTCAGCAGTTAGAAAACAAATAAAATGGGAAGGTGAGACTGAAGATAAGGAAATCAGAAGAGGCAACACTAACATCTGAATTAATATAACTGGAACGGAGAAGAGTCAAGGTATTTAGAAGACAGTAACCAACTGGATGTGGAAATGTTACAGGTTTCCAAGTTTCCTGCCTTAGAGACCTAGTAGATGACTGTGTCATTAACTGAGTAAGAGAATGTTGAAAGAACAGGAGGGCTCTTGTTTACTTGCTTGGGGAGACAACACAAAGAGTGAGATGATCAATTTAGCTTTACATGTTAAATTTGAATTGCTTGGGACATACAAGTGAGAACTAGCTGAAAGTTAAGAAAGTAAACTCATCTCGGCTTGGGAATCATCAGCCTACACACAGATTAAGAGTTTAAACTACGGGCATGAATGAAATAGAACAGCACATGTGTACTAAAAAAAGGAGGCGGCAGAACAAAACTCTGAAAGAAAGCAAGGTCACCTGGTGAGAAAATATTTTGTATACGGTACTAGAATTTGTCTATCATATTTCTATGGAAATTCTAATCAAGTTTCCCCTGAAAACATTCAGAGGACATCATACCATTAATTCTTTAGCCTGCCAGCACTCTTTCCACATACTAACAATAACATTATGTCCCAGTAATTAAAACCTTAACTATGGCACCTAACACTCCAAAAAAACCAAAGCCTCAAACTAGGGGTTCCTGGTACACAATGCTTAAGGCATATAAGTAACAACTCTAACATATCACTGGCATTCCAATGATCTGATTTTAGAGGAAAAGAAGTGTCAAAAGACATCATCAGCCAATACCTAACTAAAACATTTATTGACCTCAAGTCTCGGGAATTACAAGTCATGCACATATAAAAAACTTCAGTATCAAAAAGAAGGAAGAGAGAAACTGAAAAACATAGACATTAGCATTCATAATACAGAGTGGGAAACAAAACCGAAGCATCAACAACTGGGGTGGGCTAGCTACAACAAAGTCTCTGAAGTTTCCTTGGGACCAGATAAGGACGTCCCTCTAAAAACCATCTGCACATCCAAAACATCTGGAGAAATACAAAACAGAATGAAGGACAGCATAACATTCCAATTCAAACTCTGTAACAGTTTAATAATTAAGTAAAAATATCTGATCCTCTAACAGTCATGAGAAGGGGGGTCAATATACACAAACCCTTTGAGCACTCACATTTTGAGACCGAAGGAATCTATGCTATTCCTTACTTACACAGACTTTTTTAAAAAAATGAAGGCCTCAGAAGCTGAATAAATTTCCCACTGGGGAATGTCTAAGTTCTTCAACTTTCAAAACATTATTGTTAGAGTCTCCAGGTCCCTAAAAATTACTTTTAGACATCACAAGTTTCAGAATTCTAGCAGTTCCCATATGAGAGGGACTTGAGTTAAAGAATATCAATAAAAGGAAATATCTTAAAACGACCACATGGGCGTGCATTGCCAAGAGAAACAGAGATTAGAATTTGGCCCTCCTACTCTGAAACCTCCCTCCACACATATATACATATTTCCAACTTAAAAAGAAAAATAAAGTAAACTTTCTTTGCCATCTTGAGTAGCTAGGTATGTACACAGAGATTTCTAAGTAACTAGAGGAAATGACTTCCCAGTGGTCTTAACTGTGTAGGGAGATCTAAGTCTTGATTCATTTTGTGGATATTTTAGTTGTTTTCTGCATCATAAATGAACAAAAGCATGTCTATCTACAAAACTCAATTACAAATTTAGTCGCTAGAGAACTCAAAAAGATTTGTGTATAATAAAATGAACAGAGTTGCATAACTCAATACGGAGAGCTAGCATCATACATACTAAGACTCTCTCTCCTTCCTTCATCCTCTTTCACAATTGCCTCCTTCTTCTGATGGTCCTGAGCGATTTGGCTAGAATTCTCTTTGTCACTTGAGGGAGAATCACAGGCACCATCAGATTTCTTCTCAGCGGCCTCTTCATCCACTTTCTCCAAAGGATGAATCTTCACAATCCTCACCTTGAGCATTTTTTCTTTCCCAACCTATAAAGAAGATAGTAGAGAGAATCAAAGATAATAGATAAGAACTAGAAACCTAAAGATGATGTTTAAAATACATTATCTGATAGACATTCCACTTTACCTAACAAAAACTCACTAAAGCCATAATGTAGACAAGTAGTGACCTATTTCCAACTTTATTTCTCAGACTTATGGGTTGACTCTCAAAAAGTAAAATGAGGGAGCAAGCCTAGTGGCGTAACAATTAAGTTCACGCGCTCCGCTCCGGCGACCTAGGGTTCACAGGTTCAGATCCTGGGCGTGGACCTAGCACCACTCATCAAGCCACACTGTGGTGGCATCCCACATAAAATAGAGGAAGATTGGCACAGATGTTAACTCAGCAACAATCTTGATCAAGCAAAAGGAGGAAGACTGGCAACAGACGTTAGCTCAAAATCAATGTTCTTCACAAAAAAATAATAATAAAATCACAATCTAGTTCATAATTCCTATACCAATGTACTAAGGCCAAACAGCAACCACTGCACAAACCTGAGATGTTCAAGAATTTCCATTTTTAAAAACATCAACCATACACATAAATATCTGTTGAAAAGACTACCTCTTCTTCACTCAATTACTTTTCCACTTCTATCAAAACTCAGCAGGGCCGGGCCCGTGGCCGAGTGGGTTAAGTCACGCGCTCTGCTCCGGTGGCCCCGGGTTTCACTGGTTCGGATCCTGGTCGTGAACATGGCACTGCCCGTCAGGCCATGCTGAGGCGGCATCCCACATGCCACAACTAGAAGGACCCACAACTAAAATATACAACTATGTACTAGGGGGATTTGGGGAGAAAAAGCAGAAAAACAAATCAGTAGTGTGTGTGTATATGTATGTACATACACATGTGAGTCTTTTTCTGGATGCTATTCTGTTCCACTGATCTGTTTATCTTTACAACAATTTCATACCATCTTAACACTTTAAAATAAGGCTCAAAATCAGAAAGTATTAGGCCTCTAACTCTGTTGTTCTTTTTCCTTTTTTTTGGTAAAGATTTTTTTATTTTTCCTCTTTTTTTCCTCCCAAAGCCCCCTGGTACAAAGTTGTGTATTTTTACTCGTGGGTCCTTCTAGTTGCGGCATGTGGGATCCCGCCTCAGCATGGCTTTACTAGAGGTGCCATGTCCATGCCCAGGATCCAAACCAGTGAAACCCTGGACTGCTGAAGCAGAGCACGCAAACTTAACCACTCGGCCATGGGGCCAGCCCCGTGTTGTTCTTTTTCTAAGTTGTTTTGGCTGGATTCTTTGCATTTCCAAATGAATTTTACAATCAGCTTGGCAATTCCTACCAAAAAGCTGCTGAGATTTTACTGCAATTGTATTGAATATATACATCAACTTGGGAAGAGATGACATCTTAATATTTTTTCTGACTCATGAACAAGGTACATTTCTCCATTATTTAAGGTCTTTAATTTCTCTCAGCAATGTTTTATAATTTTTAGTGTATAGGTCTTGCATCTTTTGTCAGATTTACTATAGAGTGTTTCATATATTTTGATGTTAATGTAAATAGTATTGATCTGTTGAAATTTGAATTACAAACTGTTTATTGCTAACATGTAGAAATACAAATTGGTTTTTGTATATTTATCTTGTATATCTCCACTACACTAAAGTCACTTAGTTCTACTAAGTATTATGGTAGAGTCCATGAAATTTTCTACATAGACAATCATGTTGTCTGCAAATAAAGAAAATTTTACTTCTTCCTTTCCAATTAGGATGCCTTTTCTTTTTCTTGACATACTACGCTGGCTAGAACCTCCAATACAATGCCAAATAGAGCGGGAGAGGAAACATTCAGTCTTCTACCATTAGGTATGATGTTAGCTGGAGGTTTTTCTGTAAATATCCTTTATCAGGTTGAAGTTTCTTTCTCTTCGCAGTTTCCAGAGAGTTTTCATTAGGAATTGATGTTGGATTTTGTCGAATGCTTTTTGTGTGTAAATTGAGATGCCTATATGGCTTTTCTTCTTATTTATCAATAAGGAGAATTACAAATTTAAAACAACCCTGCATTCCTAGGATAAACCCCACTTCATCACAATGTATTGTCCTTTTAATATAGTGTTGGATTTCATTTGCTAAAATTTTAATCCATGTTTACAAGGAAGTTTTGTGAAAAGACTTTTTTTCCTAGTCTGTAGTTTTTTCTTGTAACGTGCTTGTATGGTGTTAGTATCAGGGTAATGTCAACCTCATAAAATGAGTTGCAAGGAATTCTCTCCTCTTCTATTTTCTGGAAAAGTATTTATAGAATTGGTACTATTTCTTCCCAAAATGTTTGGTAGAATTCACCAGGGAAGACAACTGGGCCTGGAGTTTTCTTCGTGGGATGATTTTAAATACAAATTCAATCTCTTTAATAGATATAGGGCTATTAAGGTTTCTATTTTGTTTTGAGTGGGCTTTGGCAGTTTGTGTCTTTCAAGGAATTTGTCTATTTCATTAAGCTGTCAAGTTTACTGGTATAAAGGTATTCATAATATTCCCTTATTATCCCGCCAATATCTGTAGACTCCGTAATGATATCACCTCTCTAATTCTTCATATTGGTTAATCTGTGTCTTCTGTTTTTTTCCTGAGTTTGCCGAGAGGCTTATAAATTTTATTGATCTTTTCAAATTACCAGCTTTTGGTTTCACTGATTTTCTCTACGGTTTTCCCATTTTCTATTTTATTGATTTCCGCTCTGATCTTAGTAATTCCTTTCTTCTTCTGTTTCCTTTAGATTTAATTTGTTCTCCTTTTTCTTATTTCTTAAGGTAGAAGACAAGATCAATGATTTAAGATCTTTCTAGTGGTGCTACACATTTCTAGAGTGCTACACATTTCTCTTAAGCACTACTGTAAGCAGCATCTCACAAACTCTTAATTATATTGTGTTCTCATTTTCATTCAATTCAAAATATTTTCTAATTTCCCTTTTGATTTCTTCTTTATGAGTAAGTTAAAGGTATGTTGCTTAATTTCCAATCATGTGCAGTTTCCAGATACGTTATTGATTTCTAATTTAATTCCATTTTGGTCAGAGTATATACTTTCTATGACTTAAACTCTGTTAATTTATTGACTTTTTTTATGACCAGAGTATGGTCTCCCTCGGTAAATTATGCACTTGAAAGGAATGTGTATTCTGCAGTTATTACATGGAATGTTTTGGGTTTTTTTTTTTTGAGGAAGATTAGCCCTGAGCTAACATCTACTGCCAATCCTCCTCTTTTTGCTGAGGAAGACCGGCCCTGGGCTAACATCCGTGCCCATCTTCCTCTACTTTATATGTGGGACACCTACCACTGCATGGCTTTTGCCAAGCGGTGCCACGTCCACACCCAGGATCCGAACCGGCGAACCCCGGACCGCCGAGAAGCAGAATGTGCGAACTTAACCGCTGTACCACAGGGCTGGCCCAGGAACGTTTTATAAATAACAATTAGGTCAAGCTGGTTGATGATGTCATTCAAGTTTTCTATATTCTTGCTGACTTTCTGTCCACTTTTTCTCTCAGGGAGAAGGGTGGGGTGTTGAAATTTCCAACTATAATTGTGATTTGACTATTTCTTCTTGTAGTTCTGTCCATTTTTGTTCCATATATTTTGAAGCTCTCATTAGTAAATGCATAAACATTAAGAAGTGCTATGTCCTCTTAATAAACTGACCCCTTTGTCATTATGAAATGCTTTTTTATCCATGGTAATATTCTTTGCCCTGAAATCTACTTTGATACTTATATAGTCACTCCAAAATGATTTCCTTCAACTAATGTTAGGACGGTATCTCTTTCTCCATCCTTTTACTATTATCCTATTTGTGTCTTTCTTACAGGCAGCAGTTTTGCTTTTTTATCCAATCTGACAATCCCTACCTTTTAACTAAAATGTTTAGATCATTTATATTAAATGTAATTATAGATAACAGTTAGGTGTATTTGCTTTCTATTCAGCTTCATCAAAACTAAAATCTTCTGTACTTCAAAAGACATTGTTAAGAGAAGGAAAACACATGCTTTATACTGGAAGAAAAAGCAAAAGCGTATTTTGAATAAGGGATTTGTATCCAGAATATATAAAGAACTCTCAAAACTGAAAAACATGAAAACAAGCCAATTTAAAAAGGATGAAGGGGTTGGCCTGGTGGCGCAGCAGTTAAGTTCCCATGTTCCGCTTCAGCGGCCCAGGGATCACCAGTTCGGATCCCGGGTACAGACATGGCACCGCTTGTCAAGCCATGCTGTGGTAGGCATCCCACATATAAAGTAGAGGAAGATGGGCACAGATGTCAGCTCAGGGCCAGTCTTTCTCAGCAAACAGAGGAGAATTGGCAGCAGTTAGCTCAGGGCTAATCTTCCTCAAAACAAACAAACAAAAACGACGAAGATTAAAACAGACACTGCAAAGAAAATATGAATAAAAGGATAGCAAGAAGCACACAAAAAGATGCTCAACATTATTAGTTATTAAAAAGAGTAAATACTCAAGAATAAAATCCTTAGTCAAAGAGTATGTGCATATCAACTGTATTCAGTAAAGCCAAAGTTTTTACCAAAATAGTTAGCAGTGAATGAGCAGTAGTACATTCTTGTCAAAACTTAGTGTTATTTTGACTTTTTCATATTTACTAATCTGACATGTACAAAATGATCTCACTATGGTTTTGATTTGATTTTCAGGATTACTAATGAATTTAAACATCTTTTTACATGTTTATGGGCATATCTCCCGAATCTCTTTCTCCCTTCCTCAAACCTTTCATCTTCCACCTTGCAAAGGTGTGCAGAGTATTTTCCTTTTGCTCCAAATCTATCTCCATTCTTCTCTGCCTTGCTCTGTGCTTAAATAGGCTGACCTCTATGGACTACATCAAAGGGCTCCCTTCCGGCCCAGTGGTGTAGTAGCCAAGTTCACATGCTCCACTTTGGTGGCCTGGGGTTCACATGTTCAAATCCTGGGCACAGACCTAGCACCACTCATCAAGCCATGCAGAGGCAGCATCCCACATAGAAGAACTAGAAGGACGTACAACTAGGATACACAACTATGTACTGGGAGAAAAAAAAAAAGGAAGACTAGCAACAGACGTCAGCTCAGGGCCAATCTTCCTCACCAAAGGGCTCGCTCCCCTGTCCTCTAGATTTGAGCGAGTTTAGCCCATAGGAAGTATCAGCAAAAGATGAGACAGTGGAAGAAAAGTGACACTGGGGTATTTATTCCCCTATCTCCCAGCAGGTTGGTTATATGTTACTACCACGTATTCTTCTACAACTACACTACTCTCTTCTAGCTCCAATATCTACACCTTCCCCTTGTTCCCTTGGGGTCTAGAAGTAGTCAAGTCTCTCCACTGTTGACAGCCAGAGAGTACTTAACCCTTCCTTGTTAGTTTTCCTTGACCTAGATCAGATGTTGTCTGTTATCTAGAGTCCCTTTATTAAACTCAATTCAATTACACCATTTGAATATGCCATCTGTTTCCTGCCAGGACGCTGAGTGATATAAAGTGTGTGATTAAAACCCACTGGTGATCCCACAGACATCACAAATACAAAAAGAAGTTGCTAGCAGATACAGGGAGTCAAAGTAAATTAAGAAAATAAGACAGACTTTGGAACCAGACAAAGGACAAAAGTTTGAATCCTTGTCCCATCACTTACTGGCTATTGTTGGGCTACATAAGCCATATCCCTCCCTCTTTTGTCTTGCCAGCTTGTTTTTTTTTTTTTAGTGAGGAATATTGGCCCTGAGCTAACACCTGTGCCAATCTTCCTCTATTTTGCATGCGGGATGCTGCCACAGTATGGCTTGATAAACAGTGTGTAGGTCCGCATACAGGATCCGAACCCACAAACCCCAGGCCATGGAAGCAGAGCATGCAAACTTAACCACTACGCCAGCGCCAGCTTGCCTCTTTTGAGGCTTAAAAAAACGAAAGGCAGTATTCACTTTCTCAGCCTCCTTACTGCTAAGGGTGGTTATATAAGCCATGGTCTTGCCAATAACATGTAAAAGACAAAGGAGGGTGGGGGAGAATATGCTCCTGGTAAAGAGTTTCTTACTATGCTTAGATAAGCATTTCCTCACTCTGAATACAATTCACAACCAAGAGGCAACAAAGCTAAGGACCAGACCGAACACGCTGAGAAGAGCAGAGCAGAAAGGCAGAAAGACACAGAATCTGGAGTGGGATCCAAGATGGCGCCGTGAGTAGTCCTCTTTGTTTCTCCCCCTTCGAGTCTACAACTATTTGGACACTTATCGCTTGACAAAGGATATCCAGACAGCATCTCAGGACGTCTGAGATACCCACGCGACTATACATCGGAAGGCGGACAGACTTTCCTCCGGGAGGATGTGGAAATAGGTGAAAACTCTCCGACCCCGATGAGCAGCCTAGACCCGCAAGCGGCTTTCTTCCAACGGACGCCCCCAGAGGATCTACACACATCTAGGGCAGGAGCGAGCACACAACAGAGGAGCGACGGTGGAAACAGGTGACCAGAACCCTACCTAAACCCCCCGCAATTACTCCTAAACGCAGAGGGAAACTTTGGAGTTGCACACCTGAGCCCGCGGGGAGAGTCTCTCCCTGCCATTGGCGGGGAGACCCCGCCTGGTGTTCGAGACCCCGCCTGGTGTTCGCGGCGCCCGGAGGGTCCTAGAGAGAGTCGCTGGGGGTACGGAGGGCTCCCAGCTGCCGTTGCCCGCCCTGAGGGAGTAGGGATTGCCGGAGATCTCTGAGAGGACCGGGGCTGGGGGAAGTTTCAAAGGCCGGCTTTGCGACCCGGAGGGGAAGCGCCGGAGTTCCGCCCGGGCAGCAGACAAAAACTCTCTATCTGCCATTAGCAGAGGGGCCACGCCGAGCATTCACGGCTCCGAGCATTCACGGCTCCGGGAGAGGCCCGGGGAGAATCCCAGAGGGCGGGGCGACCCCCAGCTGCCGCTGCCCGCCCCGTGGGACTAGGGATTGCCGGAGATCTCGGAGAGGACCGGGGCTGGGGGAAGTTTCAAAGGCCGGCTTTACGACCCAGAGGGGAAGCGCCGGAGTTCCGCCCGGGCAGTAGACAAAATCTCTCTATCTGCCATTAGCAGAGGGGACACGCACAGCATTCACGGCTCCGGGAGAGGCCCGGAGAGAATCCCAGAGGGCAGGGCGACCCCCAGCTGCCATTGCCCGCCCTGAGGGAGTAGGGATTGCCGGAGATCTCGGAGAGGACTGGGGCTGGGGGGAGTTCCAGAGACCCAGCTTCGTAGCCTAGGGGGAAACCCTACAGGCTCACAGCAGCCTTAGGGAAAGCCTCTGCACAGCACCAGTAAGAGGCACCCAGCCGCCAGCCATAAGGCTGGAAGACCCCAGGGCAAAAGCAGCATAGCTAGGTGAACTAACCACAGACTGTAGAAGATGCCAATAGCTCTCCTGCGACCCATAGAGGACAAGTGAGATTTTGTGGGTGCCGTCAGCAACGGAGAGACAAATATAAGTGATCCCACCCCTGGCCGCCGGAAAAGCCCATAACACCGTTGCAGACCCCAAGGAGAGAGCACATCTAGGTGGGCTGCAACAGTAGGCACCAGCAGCCTGAAGCCCCCCTGTGACGGCCCCCACGGCAGAGGAGGGAATCCAAAGGGCTACTGTGGCTACGAGGAGGGGCCCAGGCCCAGTTAGCAACTGCAGACAGAGGTCCTGGTTGGTGCAGTATAAACAGCTGCTCCCCTACCGCAGCAGCTGAAACAAGTGAAAGGAGCAACTAAACTCTATCTCCATACGGAGGCACAAATCAACAACATCAAGCAATATGAAAAAATACATTAAATCTCCAGAACAGAAAGAAAGTAACAAATACACAGAAAACAATCCCAAAGAAAATGAGATATATAACCTAAATGATGATGACTTCAAAACAGCCATCATTAAAATTCTCAATGAGTTAAGAGAGAATTCTGACCGACAACTCAACAAGTTCAGAAGCTATGTCACAAAAGAGTTTGATACGATAAAGAAGAACCAAACAGAAATAATGGAAATGAAGAACACAATAGAGGAGATTAAGAAAAATCTAGATGCTCTGAGCAGTAGGGCTGATAATATGGAGGAAAGAATTAGCAATTTGGAAGATGGCAATATAGAATTGCTGCAGGCAGAGGAGGAGAGAGAAGCAAGACTAAAAAGAAATGAAGAAACTCTCCGAGAATTATCAGACACAATTAGGAGATGCAACGTAAGGATTATAGGTATACCAGAGGGAGAAGAGAAGGAGAAAGGGGCAGAAAGCCTATTCAAAGAAATAATGGCTGAGAACTTCCCAAATCTGGTGAGGGAGATGGATCTTCAGGTGACAGAAGCCAATAGATCTCCAAACTTTATCAATGCAAGAAGACCAACTCCACGGCATATAGTAGTGAAGCTAGCAAAAGTCAACGACAAGGAGAAAATATTAAGGACAGCCAGGCAAAAGAAACTAACCTACAAAGGAACCCCCATCAGGCTATCAGCAGATTTCTCAGCAGAAACTTTACAGGCTAGAAGAGAGTGGAATGATATATTCAAAAATCTGAAGGACAAAAATCTACAGCCGAGAATTCTCTACCCAGCGAAAATATCCTTCAAATACGATGGAGAAATAAAAACTTTCCCAGATAAACAAAAATTAAGGGAGTTCATTGCCACAAAACCTCCTCTTCAGGAAATCCTCAGGAAAACCCTCATTCCTGAAAAATCCAAAAAAGGAAAGGGGCTACAAAACCAAGAGCAGAGGAGATAAGTAGAAGGACAACAACAGAGAGTAGCAGCTCTACATCAGAACAGATTAAACCATGGGACGAGAAACAAAGGAAACTGAAGAAAACCGGAAAACAAGACACAAAATGGTGGTGGTAGGCCCCCACATCTCAATAATCACTCTAAATGTAAATGGATTGAACTCCCCAATCAAAAGACACAGAGTGGCAGGATGGATCAAAGAACAAGATCCAACAACATGCTGCCTCCAGGAAACACACCTCAGCCCCAAAGACAAACACAGACTCAGAGTGAAGGGATGGAGAACAATACTCCAAGCTAATAATGAACAAAAGAAAGCAGATGTCGCTATACTAATATCAGACAAGGTAGATTTCAAAGCAAAACAGATAAAGAAAGATAAATAGGGACAGTATATAATGATAAAAGGGACTCTCCACCAAGAAGACATAACACGTATAAATATATATGCACCCAACACAGGAGCACCAAAATTTGTAAAGCAACTCTTAACAGAACTAAAAGAAGACATCAACAACAATACAATAATAGTAGGGGACCTCAACACACCATTAACACCAATGGACAGAACATCCAGACAGAAAATCAACAAGGAAATAATAGAATTAAATGAAAAATTAGACAAGATGGACTTAATAGATATATATAGAACACTTCATCCAAAAACAGCAGGTTACACATTCTTCTCAAGTGCACATGGAACATTCTCAAGGATTGACCATATTTTGGGAACCAAAGCAAACATCAATAAATACAAGAGAGTTGAAATAATATCAAGCATCTTTTCTGATCATAATGCTATTAAACTAGAAATCAACTACAAGAAAAAAGCAGAGAAAGGTGCAAAAATGTGGAGACTAAACAACACGCTTCTCAGCAAACAATGGATCATTGAAGAAATTAAAGAAGAAATCAAATTTTATCTGGAGACTAATGAAAATGAGAACACGACATACCAAATCATTTGGGATGCAGCAAAAGCAGTCCTAAGAGGGAAATTCATCGCAATACAGGCTCACCTCACTAAACAAGAAAAAGCTCACATAAGCAACCTCAAACGACGCCTAACAGAACTAGAAAAAGAAGAACAAACAAAGCCCAGAGTCAGTAGGAGGGAAATAATAAAAATAAGAGCAGAAATAAACGATATTGAAACAAAAAAGACAATAGAAAGGATCAACGAAACAAAGAGTTGGTTCTTCGAAAGAATTAACAAAATCGACAAACCCCTAGCCAGACTCACCAAGAAAAGAAGAGAGAAATCGCAAATTAATAAAATTAGGAATGACAGGGGAGAAATCACAACAGATACCAATGAAATACAAGAGATCATAAGAGAATACTATGAAAAACTATATGCCAACAAATTGAACAACCTGGAAGAAATGGACAAATTCCTAGACTCCTACAATCTCCCCAAACTGAATCAGGAAGAAATGGAGAATCTGAATAGGCCAATCACAAGTAAGGAAATAGAAACGGTAATCAAAAACCTCCCCAAAAATAAGAGTCCAGGACCAGACGGCTTCTCTGGAGAATTCTACCAAACATTCAAAGAAGACTTAATACCTATTCTCCTCAAACTGTTCCAGAAAATTGAGAAAGATGGAGAACTCCCTAACACATTCTATGAAGCCAACATCACTCTGATCCCCAAACCTGACAAGGACAACACAAAGAAGGAGAACTACAGGCCAATATCACTGATGAACATAGATGCAAAAATCCTCAACAAAATTTTGGCAAACCAATTACAGCAATACATCAAAAAGATTATACACCATGATCAAGTGGGATTTATACCAGGGACACAGGGATGGTTCAACATCCGCAAGTCAATCAACGTGATACACTACATCAACAAAATGAAAAACAAAAACCACATGATCATCTCAATAGATGCAGAGAAAGCATTCGACAAGATCCAACACCCATTTATGATAAAAACCCTCAGTAAAATGGGTATAGAAGGAAAGTACCTCAACATAATAAAGGCCATATATGATAGACCCACAGCCAACATCATACTCAATGGACAAAAACTGAAAGCCATCCAACTGAGGACAGGAACAAGACAAGGGTGCCCACTTTCTCCACTCCTATTCAACATAGTACTGGAGGTGCTGGCCAGAGCAATTCGGCAGGAAAAAGAAATAAAAGGAATTCAAATAGGTAACGAAGAAGTAAAACTCTCGTTGTTTGCAGACGACATGATCTTATATATAGAAAAGCCCAAAGAATCCACAGAAAAACTATTAGAAATAATCAACAACTACAGCAAAGTAGCAGGGTATAAAATTAACGTGCATAAATCAGTAGCATTTCTATACATTAACAATGAACTAACAGAAAAAGAACTCAAGAACTCAATCCCATTCACAATCGCAACGAAAAGAATAAATACCTTGGGATAAACTTAACCAAGGAAGTGAAGGATCTATACAATGAAAACTACAAGACTTTCTTGAAAGAAATTGACGATGACATAAAGAGATGGAAAGACATTCCTTGCACATGGATTGGAAGAATAAACATAGTTAAAATGTCCATACTACCTAAAGCAATATACAGATTCAATGCTATCCCAATCAGAATCCCAAGAACATTCTTCACAGAAATTGAACAAAGAATCCTAAAATTCATATGGGGCAACAAAAGACCGCGAATTGCTAAAGCAATCCTGAGCAAGAAAAACAAAGCCGGCGGAATCACAATCCCCGATTTCAAAACATACTACAAAGCTACGGTGATCAAAACAGCATGGTACTGGTACAAAAACAGGTCCACAGATCAATGGAACAGAATTGAAAGCCCAGAGATAAAACCACACATCTATGGACAGCTAATCTTCGATAAAGGAGCAGAGGGCCTACAATGGAGAAAAGAAAGTCTCTTCAACAAATGGTGCTGGGAAAACTGGACAGCCACATGCAAAAGATTGAAAATTGACCAGTCTTTTTCACCACACACCAAAATAAACTCAAAATGGATCAATGACCTAAAGATTAGGCCTGAGACAATAAGTCTTTTGGAAGAAAATATAGGCAGTACACTCTTTGACATCAGTTTCAAAAGAATCTTTTCGGACGCTGTAACTCCTCACTTGAGGGAAACAATAGAAAGAATAAACAAATGGGACTTCATCAGACTAAAGAGCTTCTTCAAGGCAAGGGAAAACAGGATTGAAACAAAAAAACAGCTCACTAATTGGGAAAAAATATTTACAAGCCACTTATCCGACAAAGGGTTAATCTCCATAATATACAAAGAACTCACACTGCTTAACAACAAAAAAACAAACAACCCGATCAAAAAATGGGCAGAGGACATGAACAGACATTTCTCAAAAGAAGATATAAATATGGCCAATAGACACATGAAAAGATGTTCATCATCGCTAATCATCAGGGAAATGCAAATCAAAACTACACTAAGATACCACCTTACACCCGTTAGATTGGCAAAAACATCCAAAACCAAGAGTGACAAATGTTGGAGAGGTTGTGGAGAAAAAGGAACCCTCATACACTGTTGGTGGGAATGCAAACTGGTACAGCCACTATGGAAAACAGTATGGAGACTTCTCAAAAAGTTAAAAATAGAAATACCCTATGACCCAGCCATCCCATTACTGGGTATCTATCCTAAGAACCTGATATCAGAAATCTCAAGAGTCCGTTGCACCCCTATGTTCATCGCAGCATTATTTACAATAGCCAAGACGTGGAACCAGCCTACATGCCCAGAAACTGATGATTGGATAAAGAAGATGTGGTATATATACACAATGGAATACTACTCAGCCATAAAAAAAGACATAATTGGCCCATTCACAACAACGTGGATGGACCTCGAGGGTATCATGTTAAGCGAAATAAGCCAGTCAGAGAAAGACGAACTCTATATGACTCCACTCATAGGTGGAAATTAGTAGATTGATAAGGAGATCTGATCGGTGGTTACCAGGGAAAAGGGGGAGTGGGGGGAGGGCACAGAGGGGGAAGTGGTGTACCCACAACATGACTAATAAAAATGTACAACTGAAATCTCACAAGGTTGTAATCTATCATAACATTAATAAAAAAAAAAAAAAAGCAGCCAAGTCAGAAAAAAAAAAAAGCCAAGTCAGTAAGAGACTGAGACTACTAAATATTAACACTAATTATAGATAAGTTACTAGTAAAAATAAATTGGGTTTACAGACTTCATACAATTGACTCGATATTAAGTAAATGAATCAAAGTTTTTTAATATCTAAAATTTTTCAAATATCTAACATATAATTAAAATTGATCTACATATTTTAAGCACATTTAGATTATCAGGTGTTTTGATTCAACAAATACGGATAGACAGACAAAAAATATACTAAAATAAGGGTTATGAGAAGCCAATTTTCATTTTTTGAATGAAAAAAAGAAAAAAAAAAAGAAAGACACAGAGTCTAGGTCCTTGACAGTATTATTCGGCCTCTATACCAAACTTGGAATTACTTGCCCCTAAGACTTATTATGTGAGATAATCAAATGTCTTAACTGCTTAAGTTGATGCTACTCCAAGTGTTGTCTCCAGAGTGTTAGCATCACCACCCCAGGAACTCATTAGAACTGCAAACTAATTTCAGGCCCTACCCTAGACTTTCTGAACCAAAGTCTCAGGGTATGGGGCCCAACAACGTGTATCACAAGCCCTCTAAATGATTTTATTTAAGCTAAAGTTTGAGAAGTACTTGCCACTGTTAGTCAGCTATTTCATTATACACAGCTGAAATCACTCAGAACTAACACATTATATCAACCTGAACAAGCTATCTAAATATCTTACTGTTTACTACCTCAACTTTCCTGTGCAGATTCTGCAAGACATTATGTAAAGCGACTAGCCCAATATCCAGCACACACAGATATTTAACAAATATTAGCACCCTTCCTCCTGAATCTTACTTTAAGCTTTCAAAGGATTACATACGGACTGCTTTAATGTTAGCTATCACTTTAGTAACAGTTATCCTTGAGTTACCTGGGCTAGAAAATTAAAAAACAAATTTAAGTAGAAAAAGAAAAAAGTCAACTCGCTCACTATTACTGTGAAACTTTTGCTTGTTGGTACCATAGATTTGGATTAAATAAATCTGAAAGTCTTTTAAACAAAGTATGAAAAAAATTACCAAACAAAAAAAAGCCAAGATAGCAGAGAGTTATCAAAAAGGGACAAAACAGGGAAAACAAGGGTGCAATGGTACACAGTGTAACAAATATCATCATATTAAACATTTCCAATAATGAATATGGTTCAAAAGTTTGGTCCTCATAATATTTGATATTAAGTAAAGCCATCTTCATACACAACACAATTTTACACACACAGAAACACATTCTGTCATATATGTTGGAAGCTCCAATCCTGACATATAGTTAGTGAGTCAAATAACATTAATAAAAAAGGCGTTTACCTCAAAGTCACACTCTTCTCCCACAGCATATTTGGTCATGATCTCCAACCAAGCAGTATCTACTAACTTTTCTAAGGAAGCTGTGTTATGGTGAACCATTTCCAGAACAAGTTTCTCATACCAGGCAGGGAACTCCTCCTTCAAACTAAACAAATATGTTATTAGTTATCAAGAAAATGCAGAAAAACCTATCCAGAGATTTACCCCAAGTCAATTTAAACATTTCTCTAGCAAATGTACGCAAGGCACTGGGGAATAAAAAGATTAAAAACCATGTGGTACACAGGAAAAAGAACGAACTTTTAAATAGCTTTGTCAAACTGACCTATCCAAGTTAATTTTCTCATCTATAAAGTGAAAATAATAGGCACATCATTAGTAAGGCTGCACATTTTCTCATTTGTTTGTTTTCGCAGTAGACTTCCCTTTTTAGGTATGAATTATTTATTCATATCCTTTGCCCATTTTTCGGTTAGGAGACCAGAACTTGATTATATTTGTGTTACGTCTCAATCAATAACATGCTTTCACATGCACTCATTCAAATAGTTCTCACAATGTCTTGTGAGATGCCTAGAATTTTCATTTTGTGGGTAAGGAAAATAAAGTAGGAAGGGTTAACATGTTGGAACCATGACTTGAACACCAAAGCCCTTGCAAAGTAAAAGAATGAAGTACCACTTTCCACCAATTAAACTAGCCAAAAAGAATTTTAATTATCACACTCAATATGAGCAAGTGATTAGTGCAAAGTAGCATACACACACTGCTCGGTAGCCTGTTTCAAGTCTTTTGGAAGGCAGTCCGACAACAATTATCAAAACCGTCAATGGGCACAAAGATATTCACTGCTGGATTCTTGACGGTAGCAGAAAATGGGAAGCAACCTAAACAGATAGTTGTTAGAGATTCAATTCTGACCAGATAGTTTAATATTTGTGTTGTGGGGCAGAGGAGAGGATCAGGCACAAGAACATTCATCGAATGCAAGTATTAGGTTTATTGTCATATTACAATATTCTCAATCACTCTCTGTAGGTTCCATAACTACAGATGTTCCTTTAACTGATTGCTAGACTTAAAATCTTATCATACTCCCTTACAATTAATTAACATACCAAGTTATCTGCTATTCCCCAGTCACAATCAATAAGCTTCTAGTCTCCCTGCCTTTATTAAGGCTGTTACCTTTGTCTTCCCCTCCCTGTCCTCCTTCCCAGCCTAATCATACTTCCAAGATGCCCTCAGACTTCCTTAATTCCATTAGGCCTTTCTTGGCCCCTATAAATTCACTCTCTCTTTCTATTAAGCCTCCCAATCACTCAGGTTTAAAACTCCATTGTCTGTGGTATTTCCGGGGAGTGATGTTGGACAATGATATTCAGATTCTTTTACTAACTCTGTACTGTTTACATTCTTTAACAGATATTCATTGCTGTTATAATCAGAAAAAAAGATTTTTACTTTGAATAAAAATTGTAAAACCTCAGTCTTTTTCAATAATTGCTCCCATCACCTCCTATATTATTAGCTATCAAATCACATAAAGCATTCCCCAAGTGTGTTCTTCAGAACTCCCCTTCAATGTAATGGATTCTAAGGCCAAATAAGTTTGAAACCCACAAGATTAAACCATGCTAAAGTTTCTTTACTATAGGTCTTCTGAAAATCTTTAATACGCTTATGTGTATTATGACTTTTCAAGAACAAAGTTTGCAGTGGTTTTCCAAAGTTATGGCCAAAAATTCTCTCTTCAGAAAGGATGAGAGAACCCATCTCATTCTTTCTATTCCTAACAATGCCATGATTCCCTACCTGAATACTCTCTTAGCTAGCCTACACAGACTTCCCACTTGCCTCTTCCCTTTCTAACTTATCCTACACACTGCTTCCAGATTCATCTTCTCAAAGCCCAATGCCAATCAATGAAACTGTCATATGCACCTCTCCTGTTCAAAAATTATTGCTGTCCTCTCACTGTTTACTGAATTAAATACAAAAGTCTCATCTTGTCTTCTATAATTTGGCACAAACTATCTTCGAGCAGCACCTTCTTCATGAAATCCCATGAAGTTTTCCCAAACAACCCCAGGTTAGTCTCTCTAGCCTCTAAATTCCCACTGTACTTTATCTCTTCATGTGCAGTAAAGCAATTTATTTTCACTCTGAAACCAAATTCTCTTATTTGTTCCTAACAGTTTTCACTTGATTCTCTCTAGGTTTTTCAGGTATATAATCATATTACGTGCAACAATAACTGACCTCCTCCTTACTACTCTTTATACTCTTTATTAGTTGTAGGCTAATGGCTATTATCTTTTATTTGCACAGAATTTTGACACACATATCCTTCTGTCCCAAAAAGACACCCAGAGAAGGTAGTGTAATCTCTATTTGGAAAGAACAAACAGTTAGTGCTTATGCAGTACAGAGGATTATTCCTAGGCACTATAACCAATTCAAGCATAAGCCAAATATGAGACCTGCCCTCAAGAAGTTGACAGGCCACCACAGGGGTCAGCAACAGCCCATGGGCCAAATCCAGTCTGCCACCAGTTTGTGCAAATAAAATTTTATTGGAACACAGTCACTCCCACTTGTTTATGTATTATCTATGGCTGTTTTCACTGTACAACCTCAGTTAAATAGCTGAGACAGAAACCACATGGCCCACAAACTCTGAAACATTTACTAACTAGCACTTTACAGAAAACGTTGGCCAACCCCTGGTCTAGTATACTAAACAAGGCATACACATAAATAACACTAATCCAAAATGGAACAATGTAAGTGACCCAGGCCAAGGAGAAACAGGCAGCAGGTTAACAGTCTTGACTAATTATTAGTCAGTGATGGAGCCATTACTAGAACTCAGGTCTCAAGTGAACCTAGAGCTGTTACACTAGACAAACAGCAGAACAGTATTAGATTACTAAATTGTATGCTCTCTGCTTATCTGCTAACAAGACAAGTCAATGAGAAGTCCACAGAAAAAGCTTCTATTCCAAATTCCCCAGAGTACTGTTTTATCATCCCTAGTTTCTACTTATCTTTTGCATGCTCCTACTGCACAAATTTTGAATGTTTTCTTTGAGAGAATATCCAGACAAGCAAGCACTTTGAACACAGGATTTTTTCAAAGACCTCATTCAACCACCCGACTTAGATAAACTGTCTTCAAACCGTGTATTTATTTTTGATAGCTGCTGTAAATACTGTCCTAAATTTCAAACGACCACAAAATAAAGAAAACTTTCTGCTAATTTGCTGCCTCCATATTACTGCTAGATTATACCAGGTTCCTTTGCTTAGAACCACATCTCCAGAGTATTTACAAGGTAAAAGTACAGAGCAAGAATACTCAAAAGCCTGGAAAATGCCTAAATGAGTATACATACAACTATATATTCCAAACACTCTGTTACTAGCAAAATATCACTAGGCAAAGGCACTCAGACACCAATACATTATACTAATGTAATGCATTCCAATTTACGCCCCACAAATTTAAACATAAATTTTGCTTTATGGTTAACATTCCCCCTTTCCTAATAAGGTGAAGACAGTGGTAGAAGGGCAATGCTGCCATTACTTACAGTTCAGCAACTTCCTGTTCCTCCTCCCAGGCCTCCTTGTGTGTTAGCTGACTGCTTCCGGTACTCTTACACGTCCAAATGCGCTCACTGTATCTTTCCAAGCGGGCTTCATACTCTCTGTTAACAGTGGCTCAGGAAAACAATATTCAAGAAACAGAGACAACCAATCCATATCCATAAAATACTTATATATATAAATAAAACTACAGTATCTTTTCTATAATGTATGGATGGCATGAGAAGATAAAATTGAAATCAGATTCTCTAAATGAGATGATTAAGACTAAAGTACGATTAGAATGGTCTGTCTTGTTTTACAAATAAAATGTTAATATTTTAGTACAAATGTGATTTCTTCAATTCACTCAAGTTTCATTTCACGAGACTTACACAGTACAAAAATTTGTAAGGAAAAATAAAGGCAAAACACAACCCAAGTCATGAGGAATGAGAAGCTGAGGTATGTGAAATCACCACAGGCGTCAGATGGCCAGCAAGTTTAGGATCAGGTCCGCTGTGAGAGGAGATGACTAGACCACTGTCTACAGGCGGTTTGGAATAACCTCGCGCATATGCTCTGACCCAGTTACTAAAAGCCTTCCGGTCTACCTTGGAAACACATGTTGATTCGTAAGGTTTAAAAAACAAATTCCAAGGGCCGGCCCCAAGGCATAGTGATTAAGTTTGGCGCGCTCCGCCTCAACGGCCCAGTTCCCGGGTTCAGGTTCTGGGCCATGCTGACCCCCAAATAAAATGGAGAAGACCGGCACAGATGTTAGCTCAGGGCTAATCTTCCTCAACAAAAAAATAAATAAATAAATGCCATAAAGTCTTAAAATAATTTTGATATAATAATATTGATCCAGTCTTTATATTGTCTCCAATAATACTACATTCACAAGTCATTTACCAGTCATTGTTCAGTCTTCATGAGGGAGATAGAAGAAGAGATCCTATAAGTTAGTGCCAGGTATATGGTAACCTTCCACACATCTCAACTGGAATTCACTACCAGCAAGCCACATTCAAATTCAAGTGACAAGTAACGAATTTGCTTTTATGCACAGCAACAGATGCTATGCAAGAAAATAAACTAACACCACAAATAGAGAATTAGCTGCCAATCTCTGTACTTTCCAAGTGACACTTTGTACAGTGGTTGAGGGCCAGCCCGGTGGTTAAGTTCGTACATTTCGCTTCAGTGACCCCTGGTTCGTCAGGTTGGATCCAGGGTGCGGACCTATGCGCCGCTTGTCAAGCCATGCTGTGTCAGGAGTCCCACATAAAATAGAGGAAGATGGGCACGGATGTTAACTTAGGGCCAGTCTCCCTCAGCAAAAAGAGGAGGATTGGCAGCCGATGTTAGCTCAGGGCTAATCTTCCTCAAAACAAACAGAATATAGTGGTTGAACTAAAAGTATTCAAACAGCTCCCTCTGGAATATTACCTCACAACTAAACAAGTAATTCATTTTTAATATATGGAGATTCTTGGTTTTCCAGGGTTATCATCAGTGAAAAGACAAACGACAAGGACAAATCCACAGGTAATCCAAAACAGCAGTTTTAGCCAATAGTATAAGCACCTTCCCTGACTACATCACTCTCCAGATCTGCCAAAACCAAAGCCGTGAGTCTATTTCATTACCAGGGGTGGTATTAATATTTAAATGATTCAACAAAAGAGAGTATAAATAAAAATCAGGAGTCAGACTTCCATCCAAAGCTATGTAAATCCAATCACTGAAAATTTATAAAAACCTATAGAGAGAGAAAAGGAAACAGTATGGCTTCCGGAGGGATATTATCATAACTAACCAACAACATGGATTCCTTTTCTCCTTTTGTTTGTCTGTTTGCACTGGAGGAGGGGAGGTAAAATAAAGACAATGAAAGAATCAGTACATGGATTTATTAAAACATTCAAAAGCTTGATAACATTCTAATACATTATTTAGCTACACTGAAGAAATTCACTGTGTAATCAGAGAGAATGTGAGATTAGCAAAGATGTCCTAAAGAGAGAACATTAAGTTCTTACTATTAGCTGTTATTTTAAAAAATAGGAATAAGATGCCCAGTCTATTCCCCTCATACCTAGACCCATATAGCCAACAACATACAAGACAGGTATCACCTGGATGCCTCAGTGATACCTCACATCCAACTTTTTATAAACTCAACTCTTATTATCCCTCCCCTCTCCCAAATTTGCTCCTTAACAGATATTTCCAACCTCACTGAATGGCCCTAGTGCCCAAGTCAGAAATCAGAGTCATCTTCATCTCTTCAGTCCCTAACTGCAACCATCTATGTTTTCCTCAATTCAGTCCTTCCACTCCAATAACAGATCCTAAATCCAGCCTCGGATTCTCATTTCTCACTCAGTCATAAGATTTTAGAACATTTTAATTGGCATCATTGGTAATTCCTGTCTTCTCTAGTCCTTTGTGCTACTCACCCTAGCATCCTTTTTCCTCAATTTTGTTTGTTTTTAAACCCATTTCTTTTTTTGAGTACCTAAAAATCTCATTTGCCCTCAGGTCTCCTGAAATACAAATATGTTCACAGGGAAGCAATCCTCTGGCTCCCATAGTACTGAAAATCACTTCACCAGTCAAGATTTTGTTGAGCTTTATTTCCTGTGATTTGTATTATTTTAAGAAGAGAAAAAGGGGAAACTTTTTCAAAGAAAATATATTTAAATTGATCATAGTTTTTCAAACAATGAAAGTCCCTTTTCCCCTGAAACATATCTTTCCCACCTTCCTTTGAAAACCACCGCCATCAGGGCCAGCCACGGTGGCCTATTGGTTAAGTTCAGCAAATTTGGCTTAGACAGCCTGGGTCGGGATCCTGGAGGCAGACCTACACCGCTCTGTTAGCCCCATGCTGTGCTGGCGGCCCACATACTAAAACACAGAGGAAGACTGGCACGGATGTTAGCTCAGGGCGAAGCTTCCTCAGAAAAAATAAAATAAAATAAGTAAGTAAAATCACTGCTATCACCGTAGCATTCTCATTCTGGGTGACCTCATCCATTCCCACTTCAACTACTACCTATATGCTAACAATTTCTATCACCAGCTCAGTCTCTCTCTGAACTCCAGGCCCATATATCCACTAGTAATACAGACATTTCTATTTGAATATGCACAGCAACTCAATATAAGAACATCGAAACTAGGGGCCAGCCCAGTGTCACAGCAGTTAAGTGTGCACGTTCTGCTTCGGCGGCCCAGGGTTGGCCGGTTCAGATCCCAGGTGCGGACAAGGCACCGCTAGGCAAAAGCCATGCTGTGGCAGGCATCCCACATATAAAGTAGAGGAAGGTGGGCACAATGTTAGCTCAGGGCTAGTCTTCCTTAGCAAAAAGAGGAGGATTGGCAGCAGTTAGCTCAGGGGCTAATCTTCCTCAAAAAAAAGAAAAAAAAAAACATTGAAACTAAATACTTCGCTTCCCATGCCCCCCATTCTCAGTCAAACAAAGAGAAATAAACTCTTGTTCTTCTTCCAGGATTCTCTAAATCAGAGAATGACACCACTAACCAAGTGACAACCAAAATAATATCCATGACTCCTCTCCCAATCAACCACCAAATCCTGTCAAATCTACCTAATTTATTTCTGAAATCCACCCCAAGGGCTGGTAAATTTATTCAGACTACCATTATCTATCACCTAGATTATGTTGCTGCTAGTCTCAAGGCTGCAGATCCATTCTAAACACTGCAGCCACAGTGATCTTTCTGACCTAAAAGACTGCTTCTTTCCTGTTCAAATTTTTCAACAGCCTCTGCTAAATTTAAGGCAAAGTCCACACTCTTCAGCCCATCTCACAAGGACCTGTGTGATGCAGCCCTTTTCTGTATCTCTCACGACTAGGCAATTCCATCTCCCTTCCCACTTCTTCACTCCAGCCATATGAAACTTGTTCCAATTTTTCAAAATCAAGAACTTTCACATTCACAAACTCTTCAAAAAACCAAGTCCCCTATCCTTCATCTAACTAAATTCTAATCATCCTTTAGATCTCAACTTAAAAGTAACTTCCCCCAGGAAACATTCCCTGACCCCTGAAATATGGCAGACTGTATTATTCTTTCCAAATACTCACCTCCCTTCCTTAAAAGAATTCTACATCTCTACCCACTGCCATGGGGCCTGCAATGCTTCCTGTGAAGAGGAACATACATCCCCTCCCAGTGATGCTGAGCTTGGCCACATGACTTGCTGTGACCAATAGACGTGAGCAGATGTGACAGATGCCACCTCCCGGAAGAAGCTGAAAAAGCAATCCTGGTTTCCTCCAGCTCTTACTTTCACTAGAAAAGCACGCTGCAGACAGGGACTGCTCCTTCAGCCTGGATCCTGGAATAAGAAAAAATGTGTCCTTCGCTTTTTTCACCTGTTTTCTTTTTTTCCCCCAAATGTGGCCTCTAGAAAACTTTTAATTATATGTGGTTCACATTATATTTCTATTGGACAGCACTATAAACCTAAGGTTTACATCTAGGAATGTACGTCCTCTGACAATAACACAAAATGTTTGACTAGTCATCTAAATTAGATTAATTTCAAGTCTGAAACTGAAATTCCTGCAAGAATCCCTAACATTGGGTATTTTTAAGTTTATGTAACTATGTTCTGGTTACTACTTTGACTTATGTTAAAAGAAAGCGAGAGAAAAAATGAAAATGAAAGGAGTAAAAACAGTCCACTAGAAGGATACTGAGTCAGCTGCCTCTAAATCCTATTTCAGATTTTAGGTTACCAAAATAATTCGCTCACTCTCAAATAACCACTCAGAGCAAATGCCAATTGAGGTTTCAGTGTTCCAGAGACCGCTGCACATATATTGCAGACAAAATGTCAAAGTAATTCTCCAAAGGTTGTGAAAGCTATAAATGATAAGATATTTTCAAATCCTAGACTATCTCAATACGAATCTACTTTTTCATGAGTTCAAGAGCTACCTCCTTACCACAATATGCTGCTGCTTTGTTCTCTTTAGCTTTGTAAGGATTGTTTCTTTCAATAAAGTACTTGATAGCCTGAAAGAAAATGGCCCAGAAAAGTATGGAGGTTAAATAAGCATAACTATAACCCTAAGAGTTGTACGTAAGGTGACAAAGTGCCAACTCAAGATTTGCTTTTTATCCTATTTTCTTTCTTTGGACCAGTTTATCATTAAGTTAAAAATAACTCTAATCTGGTATAACTTGTTACTTTAAAGAAATTAAACTATAAAAATCAACGTAAGAGCTCAGTAGTCCCATTGTCCAATAAAATCCTGTCTTGCAACTACAACTTAACTCCAACTCTGGAGACATGCTCTAGACATGTTTTTCTAGGCAAGTCAAATTATTCTTGCCTAGAGCCAGAATAACTGTATATTCTAACAGCCCCTCCACATTACATCTCTAAAAGTTCTCATATATTGATGCTACAAAGATTATGAACTAGTTCTTTCTAAGCTTTACAAACTAGGAGTTAAAGCAATACAACAAAAATACTAATCTACAGCAGGCTGCATGTAGGTTTGCTTCCTCCTTAAAATCCATCTTGACTTAAAATACAGTCAGTGTTATCATCCTATTGTCAAATAATCACATCAGAATTGATTTTGATATAGTTAATTTCTCCAACTATGTCTAGTGTCCTGCCTGTAGTACTTCCCTAGGAAGTAATGTACCACAGACTCAAAGCTACCGTACAATAATCATCCATATATAACACCCAATCATTAAATGTGTGCATCACTGTCACACCACTGTAAGCTTAATAAAGGTATACAATACTTTCTTTAAGTCAATAAAATATCATACAAATTTGCTATAGAATATACATGCAATCAAAAGGCAGGTATTAGGAGAAAATTAAAGTATCAAATCCGATTAAAAACATAACAGTAAATATAAATTAAGAACTGGAAATAACAATACTTCAAACGCAGCTGTTACCCAACCACATACTTGTTCTCCTCTATAAAATCACTAATAGCCTAATAAAGAAATATGCCAACCTGCCAACCACACAGTACAATTGTTTAAAAACGATCCTCAAAGTGCTTCCACTTGTAGAAATTCCCCAGGGAGCAATTTCCCCCCAATAAGTAACACATTTAAGAACTCCTTTGTTAAAAGGGTTCTAAATACTGGTACGGGAAATGTAAAAAATGAAGATTTTTATTAAATACATACCACTTAAAAAGCTTCAGGTTTCAGTTTTCAACCGTCATCAAGAGAAACTGCTCATATAGTTCGTTGTATTTCAATGATTTTGCTAAATGATATGAATACGCCTGTGCTGCCAGTTCTAAACTAGCTATCTATGGCCATTTTTTACATGGCTCCAGGCCTACGACAGACTCAGAACTTGCCTCTTCTCTATCGCATGTTTTCCACACTCCACTAGAACCAGACCTGAAAAATTAACGTCCGATGATATTAGTATGTGAGTAACCATCACCTGCTCAAAAGATGACATCTGAAAAGGATATGGCAGCTTCCCACAAGTAATTTTTTACTCCACTAATGTTTTCGAATGTTATAAAAAATTTTTTAAAGTAGGGCACCTTTAGAATAATGCTGTATGTTTTTAGTAGAGCTGGAGTACTTCTCCAAAGCAATCCAAAAGTCCTAACAAGACAAGAAAAAGAACCAGATTACCACCCGCACTCCTCCCTTAAATGCACCTTTGACCACAAACTGATACGAAAAATGCACTAACATCATTCAAATTCCTTTTTGATTTACTTACAGGGATGAGATAGGAAGAGCACTGGATTCTACTCCGAGCTCCAGTCACTTACAGTGTGTGACCTTTAACAAGTCAACCTCAACTTCCTGGGCCCACCTGGCAAAGCAGGCAGGAGAACCCAACCACCTCCAAGGTCCATTTCAGCTCTGAGATGCTACAGTTCTATTTCTTCAAGAGCATTCCTACAGCATGGACTTACTTTCCAGGTCTCTCTGTACGTAAACACCCAATATTCACAAACTGCACTCAAACATGAATGAGGTTACCTTATAAAGTATTACGTTGAAGGGGGGAATCAAAGAGAAATGAAATGAAATGACATCGCTCACATGGGCACTTCCTTCGCAGAAGCAAACAAGCAGAAATTACTAAGAAGTCAAGACCTTCCAAAGGGAAAAAGCTGATAAATCAAAATACTAATACATTCGCCTTCCCTCTTGAAGCTGCCCGTACACTAAAGAAAGCTTAACTCAGAAATCTTCTTTTTCACACTTTAACTTCAAAAAGGACTCATCTGGCATCCATAAGGTAAGTAAATAAAAGTCATACAACTGATAACTAAAACACTCAGCTTGCGCAAGAAATCTTAAACAACGATTAGAAGAGAGGATGCTTATTTAAAAGACAATGCTTCCTACTTATACGTCGTGCCTAATTTTACTCAAAAACAAATCCCAATCTTCTAAATTGTCAAAATTTCAAACGTGCATGCCCAGGGAAGCAAGGCATCAGCTCCTCCAAGGGAACTCTTTTTCTTCCCTTTCCTCTGAGTCTGGAAACCCATTCTCGGTCCCCCACCTCCCGATCCTGTCAGATCATCACCGGCCTCCAGCCCCGCCGGGAGAACAGAAACACGGGTGCCCCCGCAGAGACCGGGTAAAACGCAGCCGACACGGTGCAAGCGGATCACGAGGCCGCGCGGGTCCCATTTCAAAAACTTCAGCTGACGGTTTGATTAAAAAGGAAAAGGCAGCAGCGAAGGCAGCCCCGCGCCCCCCGGGCCCGAAGGCCTGCCGCCCTAAAGGAGGGGGACGCGGGGTTCGCTGCCGGCCGCCGAGGCCCGGGGACAAAGTGCGGAGCCGGGCAAGGATGGAGGGCGCGGGGCTCCGGGCGGCCTGCGCGGGGCCGGCCAGCCCCCAGAACGCCGGGCTCGGGCTCGGGCTCGGGCGCAGGCCCGCCGGCGCCGGGCGCGCTGACAGCTGCCACCGCGCGGGGCCGCGCCGCCGCCGGCCCCGGACCCCCGTCCCCCCACCCCCCGCGGGCGGCCTGGCCGGCGCGGCTGGAAAGGATACTCCCGAGTGCGGAAGGCCTCCTGAGTGTGCGCGATGGTGAAGAGCGGCTCCTCGCCGGGAAGCGGCTTCACCAGCGGGAAAGGCTTGCGGCCCAGCAGTGGCGCCATCGCGGCGGCGGCGAGGCGGCGGCCCCTCGCGAGCCCGCGGCGCGGCACTAGGCCCCGCGGCCCGGAGCGAGCGCAGGCTCCCGGGGGTGGGTGGGGGAGGGGAGGGGTGAGAGGGCGGCGCGAACTCGGCTCCCTCACTGCCGGCGCGGCCGCGCGAGGGCCATGCAACCGGACGCAGGGGCACAGAGCTCCCGCGCACGCCGCCGCGCCGCCCGGCAGCCTCCGGCCAACCTTCGCTACGGGTCCCCGCGTTCGGCAGTCACGACTCCTCCTCAGCTGCACCGGAGGAAATTATTGAAAAATGGCGGGAGATTCCCCTCCTCCCCCTCGCCCGGCCAGCGCACACACTAACTTGCTCCCCTGTGGCGCCGGTGGCGAATGCTCCAATAGGCGGAGAGCTGGTCAGTGCTCACAGTCTACTGGCTCGGAGGAGCTGCCGGTCTCCTCTTGGGTCCCGCCCCCTTCCCCAGCCGCGCAGTTGCGTTGCAGCGCACCAGAGGGCAGTATGAAGAGGTGAAAGGTCACGTTATGTAAGCGCCGGTGACAGGCGTGCGGACCTCCAGCGGCGGAGTTGAAAGTGGGGGACAGCGGAGACCGAAATGCCGGGAATTCAAGGAGGTCAAGCCAGAGAAGCCCCCTAGCATACAGACTCTGCGCCATCTGTCACCGACGGCGACACCGACATCCGGGCACCAGTGTCCGTGTGGTGCGCCGGAGGGGGGAGGGGGAGCGCGCGGCCAGGGGCTTTGTCTTTCCACTTGTGCTCCGCCCCCTCCTTAAAGGCGCCGCGCTCGGCCACGCCCGGGGATGCGCGGGTGGGGCGGATGGGAGGAGGGGTTGGCGGGAAGCAACTCTAAGACCTTGCCCAAGCAAAGGTTCCACTGAAGGACAAGGAGCCCCAGCCTTGCTCACCCAAAGTTAACTTCTTCTTTATGAGGGTGTCGTTGAGATCCGGATATTAGTCTGATGCTTGTTTCTAGGGGCTTGCTAGAAAGGGTAATACAGAAGCTTCTTTGGAAAAATACATTAAAGGACTTAAGTGTTAAAGATACGCCCACTCATTCCAGTAGTCTTTACTAGCACCTGCAATGTTCAAGGCACTGTGCTGGGTGCTATAGGGGAAAAAAATAAGATAGAGAAGGAAAAACAGGGCCGGCCAGGTGGTGTAGCGGTTAAGTGCACGGGTTCTGCTTCAGTGGTGGGGGGTTGGCCGGTTCACATCCCGGTTGTGGACATGGCACAGTTTGACAAGCCATGCTGTGGCAGGCGTCCCACATATAAAGTAGAGGAAGATGGGCACAGATGTCAGCTCAGGGCCAGTCTTCCTCAGCAAAAAGAGGAAGATTGGCAGCAGTTACCTCAGAGCTAATCTTCCTCAAAAAAAAAAAAAAAGACTGCCCTGAAAAAATAAGAGACACGGATCATCACTATGCTATGTGATGAGTGCTGTACAGAGTGCGCAGGAAGGGGTCAGCCACGAGGCCGAGTGGTTGAGTTCACGCGCTCAGGGTCCGTGGCCCAGGGTTTCGCAGGTTCAGATCCTAGGTGCAGACATGGCTCATCAAGCCATGCTGAAGCGGCATGCCGCGTGCCGCAACTGGAGGGACCCACAACTAAAATATACAGCTGTATGCTGGGGGGGATTTGGGGAGAAAAAGCAGAAGAAAAAAATATATTGGCAACACTTGTTAGCTCAAGTGCCAATCTTTAAAAAAAAAAAAAGTGCGCAGGAAGAAGACAGCAATTACTGTGCCAGGAGTGAGGACATTTGAGTTGCTTCTCCAAGCAGACTACACCCACATAGTCCAAAATCTGTTTGGCTATCCAGTCCAATAAGAAACACACTCGTCAAAAATTCTCTCCCTATTTTAATTGTCTCCCTCACTTCAAAGATCTTCAGTGGCCACAGAACATCCCTTCCCAGCCTGTTCTTCAACAGGGCTAGACTGCTAGGTGGCCCTGAATGCAGCAGGCCAGTGCCAGAACCTGTTCTCCTTTTCTTCCCACTTTGATGTCAAAAGTATACCCCCCTTAAAAGGTACGTTCTAGGTCAGATGCCACCTCTCTGGAGCCTCCTCTGATCACCTACTAGAGAAGGGAACTCATCTTCTTTCAGTAGACATTTCTTCTAAGAGGATTAGGAGAAACCTCAGAGGATATGGCATTTGAGTTGATTATGAAAAGGTAAGTAGCAATTCACTAGGAAGAGAAATGAGGGGTGAATATTCTAAGCAGAGGGGGCTGCAGCAGACTTGGTAAATTCAGGACAATATGCCTAAAACATGGGGGTTTTGAGACAGAAAGTATCCAGAGATGAGACTGGCAAAGGAAGTGATCATCATGACCACAGCATGTGATGGTTGAACTAGAGTGACCACTGAGAAGGAATGGCACCAGTTTGTGGCGGTGATTCCAAAGGCCTCAAATAGATCAAGATCAGTGGAGAGAGGCAGACAGATTTGAGAGGCACAGACTGGGTGACTAATGAGATGGACATTTGCAGGACTAGATATGTAACTACACACAGAGTAAGGATTCCAAAACACTCAGAAACAATTTTTTGGAAAAAGTTGATATTTCAAAGGAAGCATCTAATTGCACATGAGAATGGGCAACCATCATCATCTCAGCACTTGGGGCGGCTGTGGCCTGGGTTCCAGCCCTGGTGTTGGTGAAGCAGAGATCTAAAACGGGAGAGTCAGTGACGGGCTCAGTTTCAGCAACAACAACCGGAGGTACCCTGGAAAGCCATCCAGAACACTGTTGGGAATTCTGCAGCCGGAAGTGGAAGCTAGAGGCGGAGCTTTGTGAGCACGGCCTATCAGCTGGGGCCCCACAATAAGGAGCTGAGAAGGGCCTCCTCAAATAAAGAGCAGGGCTTACCTTGGAGAGATGGAATTATGGTTGGTTTTATTTTCATCTCTGTATTTTTCAATTTGTTTTTCTATACGGTTATATGTTAGGTTTACAATTATAAAAATAATAAACTTTAATGTGACTCTTGCTTGGTAGATTTCCTCCATTTCTGTGGCTCAAATTTACAAACAATGGAGCTGATTAACAAGATTTTAACATCTCATCCTGAAAATGTCAAAAACAAAAAAACAATGGGAGAGACTAAGTTAACACAACTCTCAGTTCCCTGCTCTAATAATTTCACTGACTCCTGTTGTGGGAAAATCCTTTCTGAGTTCACTCTTCCTGTCCAGTAGCCATCTCCTAACTCCCAGCTAGCCCCAAGTGGACCATTTCCTCCCAAGTTCCAGAATTCACTACACTTCTTCCTACCCACTGCCAGAAGTGTGCTTCTTTCTCCTCTGTGCGTCTGAATCCCACACTTTCTTCCTAATGCTTTTTCCTGATTGTTCCATTCCACATCTGCTTTCACTGAACTCCCAAGTTTTTAAATCATAATTTTAGCAACGTTTGTTGTTTAATGTGTTTTCTCTCCCAACATTTGAATAAACAAATTAATAATAAAGGGCAGAGATTAAAATGTGTGATTTCCAGGTATCTGTACCAGACCTGCCACTGCTCAGAGTCAGCTGTGGCTGCCCAGCGCCAGGAGTAGCACTCTCTAGAGAAACAGAGTACATTTCCCTGTGCAGCGCTCCGCCGGGTAGTTTGATGACATGAGCTCAGTCAGCAGGGCCTGTTTTGTGATCTGTGTCATGTGGAGCCGTGCCCTGCCACACACTCATCTTTCACTGATACAGACACAAACCCTTGCTTAGACAGTTTCAGCTTCTGGCTGGTCTTTTCCTGCCTGTCCTCTTGGTTCCTCAAACTCAAAACATCCCAAACCCATAGTCTCTTATCTTCCTTCCCTCCATCACTTGCTCTATCTGGGTGTTTTTGTTTCTATTACTGGCCCTAGCTTCCTCACAACCTCACAGGCTCAGCCTGGACCTCTCCTGAGCTCCACAGCCATAGGGTCGAGCAGATACTGTCAATTCTGCCTGCCTAAATCTTAAACTCTCTCCTTCCTGTCATCCCCACAGCATCCAACTTCAGGCCTTTATTATTTCTGGCCAAAACTACTATAATGACTTTCTTCTTTTACAATGTTTTAAACTACATTAAAATTACGTATTTTTCATGGTAAAATGAACATAGTTCCAAAAAGGACACATATAAACATAGTTCAAAAAAATTTTCGGGGTCAGCCCTGTGGCATAGTGGATAAGTTCAAGGGTTCGTTCGGATCCCAGGTGTGGACCTACACCACTCGGCAGCCATGCTGTGTCAGCAACCCACGCGTGAAATAGAGGAAGATTGGCACAGATGTTAGCTCAGTGACAATCTTCTTCACCAAAAAAAAAGGAAGATTGGCAACAGATGTTAACTCAGGGCAAATCTTCGTCAGCAAAAAGTAATTGAAAATCTCAACTAGTTCTACAAAAAGTAGCCCTGCAGCACCCTTCCCTCATCCTCTTCCCACCCCCCCAAGCATCCATTTTCAATTTGTTAAGCTCTTTCCTCTGGTATTTACTTCCATATTTCTAAGTAACATATATTCTGCTGTTTTTCAGTTTTAAAATTAGCTGTTGACTTTCTTCAGTGGAAGAGGAGGCCTTTGCTCTCTTATATCCCCCCACAAACACCTGTCAACCTGCAAAAACAGAAGCCATTTTAAGAAACAAAGCATTTATTTGGGATCAAAGAATTGCAATTCAGGGAGCATGAATTCAGGTAGAAACCCAAACAGTGTCCCTCTAGGGAGTAAAAGTCAGGGGCTTTTTTTTTTTTGAGGAAGATTAGCCCTGAGCTAACTGCTGCCAATCCTCTTTTTGCTGAGGAAGACTGGCCCTGAGCTAACATCCGTGCTCATCTTCCTCTACTTTATATGTAGGATGCCTGCCACAGCATGGCTTGTCAAGCGGTGCCATGTCCGCACCTGGGACCCGAACTGGCAAACCCTGGGCCTCCAAAGTGGAAGGTGTGCACTTAACTGCTGTGCCACCAGGCCGGCCCCGAAGGGCAGGGGCTTTTAAAGGCCAAGAAAGGAGATTGTACTACAAAGAATTTTAACCAGAGGGGCTGGCCCGGTGGTGCAGTGGTTAAGTTCTGCTTTGGCAGCCCAGGGTTCACCAGTTCGGATCCCAGACGCAGTCCTACGCACTACTTATCAAGCCATGCTGTGGCAGGCATCCCACATTTAAAGTGGAAGAAGATGGGCACGGATGTTAGCTCAGGGCCAGTCTTCCTCAGCTAAAAGAGGAGGATTGTGGCAGATGTTAACTCAGGGCTAATCTTCCTCAAAAAGAAAAAAAAAAAAATTTTAATTGGAGTTGGAGAGAGCTAATCTTGGCTAAACAGTGATTGACTATTGATTCCATCTTCAGGAAGTCCCCAATCCTCAGTCTTTGTGATTGGCAAGTCCATTCTCCTATTGACTTCTCAAACAATTGCTAGTAAAATAAATCATTTTGGCCCAGTCCAAAGGTTTGGGACAGCAAAGCAGTTTCTCTGGAAAGGCAGCTCTGACTCCATTTTAAAATGGCTCCTGTGTAGTCAAGTTTGACACACCACACACAGATACAAGCATATTCTCTAAATAATCATATTGCAATAGGTTAAATCAATATTCAGTGTATGACTTATGGTTGTGTATTATTCACAAATAATCCACATGGTGAACTGGGGGCATTTCCTTTCTTCTAATGTTTTCCCTGGTTTGCTTCAGTCTACTTTTACTTCGTTTTCTATGGACCTATCACTGCTCTATCCCCAAACTAATAGAACTGTAAGTCTCCCCTCAACGTGTGCGAACACTAAGGTGGGCAATGCCCTTCCAATTTGTCCCCCTGCTTCCCTCTCCATGGCATCTTGCACACTATGTCACTCCCCTGTTCTTGGCTGCCAATGGTCAGTTCCCTAAAGCCAACAGAGTAAAACCAAACTCTCTGGCCTGACCTTCAAGGCCCTCCCCACTCTCCCCAGTCTTTCTGCTACTTTCCTCTGACTCCTTACTCTGCAGACAAACTAGTTTATCTAGATTTCCAAATATCACTCCCCACTAAAAGGATCCAGGGCTCCTTGGAAAAATGACTGGTGCTGGAAAGTCCAAGGTGAGTCAGGAACACTTTGTGCCTGAAAGTAAGAAACTGCTCAAATAATGATGGGGACGTGTCAAAAGGACACAGGAGCCAGCATAAAGGGATCCTAACTGGCTGAACCTAGGACAATATGAATAATAAAAAAATGACAGTGATGTATTATAACACATTAAATATAAAGGGAATCCATGAGCTTGGAGTAATACTCAAAAAGAATAAAAAAGAAATGCAAATGCAGAGAGCAGAAGGGAAACTTGGTATTTACAGAAGGCTGCCAGTGAATGAATGTACAAAGAATTATAGATTTAGAAAAATGACCATTTTGCAACCTCCAATAAAGTAACTGATTCAGAAACAGATCAATCTGTTTGTCTGTAAAATCACTGGGCAAAAATGTTGTTGGGGAATGGTTTAAAATGATCACCTCCAGAGATTACTTACGTAAAAGCACCCCAACAGTGGCGAAGTCTGGCAGACACCACCTCAGCCAAGTGCTCAAACTCGGCATCACCAAAAATGAGACAAACTGACAATATGTGCTCTCGATAGAAGGCAATGAGATGTACACATCACTTAACCAAAACCATTTAACCTGAAACCCTTAAAAGAAAAGAGACAAATCCAGATTGTGGGACATTCTACAAATAACTGACTGGATGCTTGAAAAATATCAATGACATGAAAGACACTCACCTCCCAAAAAAGATTCTAAAAGGAGACTAAAGAGACATGAGAACTACATGCAATGTGAGACCCCAGATTAGATCCTGGATCTAGGGGGTGAGAGGAACTACTATAAAGTACCTTATTGGGACAATTGGGGAAATCTGAATATGTTCGTGTTAAATAATATTATTTAACATATGATAACGATACTCTGGTCATGATGGGAAATGTCCTTGTACTTAGGAGATACAAGCTCAAGTATTTTGGGCTAAAGTGTCAGAATGACAACAACCTATTTTCAAATAATTCAGAAAAAAAAAAACAGGGACTGGCCTGGTGGCACAGCAGTTAAATGCACACGTTCCGCTTCGGCGGCCCGGCATTCGTTGGTTGGATCCCAGGTGTGGACATGGCACCGCTTGGCAAACCATGCTGTGGCAGCCGTCCCACATAAAGCAGAGGAAGATGGGCACAGATGTTAGCTCAGGGCCAGTCTTCCTCAGCAAAAAGAGGAGGATTGGCAGCAGTTAGCTCAGGGCTAATCTTCCTCAAAAAAAAAAAAAAAAAGAAAGAAAAAGAAAAACGTGTATTGAGATATAGAACAAATACAGCAAAATGTTAATCATTGGTGAATCTGTGTGAAGGGTACACATAGTTTATTGAACTATTCTCTCAACTTTCTGTAGTTTTGAAAATTCCCAAAATAAAAAGTTGGAGAAAATGGAAACTCAATTCCCTGGTTACTCCCCACACAACCCTGGGCTTCACGGCCTAGCATTGTTAGCTCGTGCAAACCTGCCCCGAGGAGTCTCTCCTAATACCACACAGGTATTCCAGGGCCCAGCCTCAAATGCCACCTCTTCCATAAACCTTCTCTGACCTCGAGTCCCCCCAGATTCTCCCCTGGACGCTGACACACTCCACCCTCTCCACCTCCCAGCACACACTCCCGTCTACCTTCTCTTTCTCACCAGACCATCAGCTCCTGAAAGGTGGAGACCACACGTCTACCAGTTGTACTTTACAGAGAACCCAGAAGGTTCTCAACAAATATTTGTAAAATAAATGAATGCTACTTTCCAAGACGGTGAGTGACTTGGGCATGAAAATCCTCCCATGCACTCACCTTTTGCATATTCCAAAATTCTCTTGGGCAAAATCCATCAAGCTCTATTGATCTTCTTTAGTGCTTACTCATATTCAATGAATTGAGTTAGCAGGCTCATGTGTATTTTTTTTTTTTTTTTGCTTGAGGAATATTAGTCCTGAGCTAACATCTGTGCCAATCTTCCTCCACTTTACATGTGGGTCACTGCCACAGCACGGCTGACGAGTGGTGTAGGTCCACACACAAGATCTGCACCTGTGCTGTGAAAGTGGAGCACCAAACTTAACCACTAGACCATGGGCAAGCCACTCATGTATTTTTCTTAGTAATTCAAACGTGCCTACACATTGGGCCTACCACTCCCCAGGGGGCATTTACAAGCTATTTGCGAATCACTTGCGATCATCTCCTGACTTTTCCTCTTCTCTTTTCCTTCTCATCCTCCTAAAACTTACCCTATCAAGATCCTCAGATGATGGTGGAGACTGCTAGCCTGAATCCCTTAGAATATCAATGAAGTGGTGTTAAAGTAGAAGTCAACGAAAGAAGAAAATGGTTTCTAGTGCACCTTTTTCATCATCCTCTATGTTCCGTTGTGGCCTCTGGTCCAGCACTTACTACTATTCTCTAGTGGCTGTGTAGAGGTCTAGCTCCTTAGCCGGCCTACTAGGCTCCTGTGTGCCAAGTCCCAGCACCTAGTCACAAAGTAACCACGAATGCCAACTGCTATCTCCTCTTGTTAGTTTTCCCTCCTGCGTACCTTTTGTGACACTTGATTCCAATAATTCTGTTTTTCATTTATAGAAACTCTATTTGGTCCTTTTCCAAATCTGCCTGGTCATTTTTATGGTCTCTTAGTCATTATACTTTCAATAATTTCCTTTGTTTAAACACATTAAAACATGCTTATTTTATGTACCACATACAACTCCAGTATCTGTGAAATTCATTTGACAACTTGATAGTACATGTTATTTTTTTTTTCTGGTGAGGAAGATGGGCCCTGAGCTAACATCTGTTGCCAGTTGTCATCTATTTTACGTGGGATGCCACCACAGTGTGGCTTCAGAAGTGGTGCTAGCTCCACACCCAGGATCTGAACCTACGAATCCAAGGTTGCTGAAGCAGAGCATGTGAACTTAACCGCTATACCAACAGGTCAGCCCGTTAAAACTTTCAAGGAAAAGCAAACTAGGGATGACAAAACAGGGCAGCAGAACTTGGATTCTTGACTTCGCCATGACACCTGGAGCCTCTAAGAGAAATGAGAGGGGCCGGCTGGGTGGCACAGTGGTTCAGTTCATACGTTCCACTTCTCGGTAGCCTGGGGTTCACCGGTTAGGATCCTGGGTGCTGTGGGTATGGCACCTCTTGGCAAAAGCCATGCTGTGGCAGGTGTCCCAGATATAAAGTTGAGGAAGATGGGCATGGATGTTAGCTCAGGGCCAGTCTTCCTCAGCAAAAAGAGGGGGATTGGCAGTAGTTAGCTCAGGGCTAAACTTGCTCAAAAAAAAAAAAAGAAAGAAATGAGAGGAATCATTTTAGGGAATACTGAAATGAAATTCTTGAACATATACAATGTAGAATTCTTTTCAACCATGACTCTGTTGTTTTTCCTAGGAATCAGGAGCAAAAAGGAACTCAGGACAGAAAACAGATTTGTGACTGCCAGGGCCTCAAGGGAGGAGCCAATGGGGACTGAGCACTTAATGGGTATGGAGTTTGTGTTTCTCTTTCTTTTTTACTATCAAAAGTTTGGAGCTAGACACTGGTGATGATTGCGCACTATCATGAACGTATTTAGCGCCACTGAACTGTACACTCGGAAGTAGTTACAATGGTAAATTCTACATTGTGTGTATTTTACCATAATAAAAAAATAAGTAAAAAAATAAGAAAGAATTCATGAATGCCTCCCAAGGACCTGGAGCTGAGGAAAACATGTCCAGTGGGTGCATTCAGCAACACAGGGACAGAAGTATAGTTCAAACTACATGACAACTTCCAAGGGAGTCTCCAAATCATTTTCATCAGAAAGTCACTCTGTGGGAGTAAGAGAATTGACAGGGCCCAGCCCCCAGCGACTTCATAAGCACTCAGCCACCACCCCCCAGCCCCTGCCCCCACAATCTTCCAGAATGAAGCACTCAGATACCAACAAGACATATTTCAAATAGTTTAATTTTAAAAATATTCTATTCAGTGCTAAAATATGTCTTCACTCACTGTTGCCCATTTCCATTTTCTTAAATTTTTGAAACAAAAAATAAAATCATAAAGTTCAATTAAACATGCAGATTTCAAAGAAAAGGGAACTTTCTAGAAAGTCTGAGCTGAAGGAGTACTGTGGGGGATGGGTATTGTTGTCAGAACCTCAAATTCTTGCTGGGGGAGTTTGTGGCAGGAGGCAGGGGAGGCCGGAATGAAATGTGCAGTTGAAAACAGGGAAGGCTGCATGTGTGCATGTGTGTGTGTTGGGGGAAGGGGATGGTTACGGTAAGGGACAAAGAACTGTCAGCAGCTAGACAGCCCACGAGAGGCAGGATAACCTCAGGAATGGGCAGAAGCGCAAGGACAGCAAGAAATCTATATGGACTTTTCTGCCCTCCTGTAGAGAAAAGCCCTTCCCTTCCCTCCAAAATCTCTACCCAGGCCTTCAACAGCAGCCTACAGGGCCCCTAGCCCCAGGGAAAGTCCATGAATCTACAATCTCCATTCAAGTTCAAGTAGCCCTAAGCCCTCTCTTCTCTAGAGGGCGCCTTCCACATCTCTTTCCTCTTGTAGAAGCGCCAGCAGCTCCATCCAGAGGTTCTAGAGCAGAGACCGCTAGCTGGAGGTGACAGATGAAGCTTGGGATGGCTGAACCTCCAGCCTACTTGAGGTGGAAAAAGGACATGAGTGCTCCTCTTCCCAAGAGCAAGCAGACACAGATGCCAGGGACAGGAAGATGACGCTACCACCCAAGTCCAGTGTCGGCCTTCCAGCCCAGAAGGTTCCTATGTGCAGGCTCTGGGCCCCAGGGCTTGCCCTTACCCCAGCAACACAGCACGGCCAGAACCAGAATGCAATAAATAGAGGCAGGGGGTCAGGAGGTGAAGGGCACAGGATGGTGCTAGCTTTCTGACGTTGTCTGCGGCACAGCAGGTTGGTCCACACAAAAGCGTTTCAGGGGCGGAGCACCTGAGTCTTCCTCTTCCTCAGCAATCTAGGAGCAGCCAGAGAATGAAATTATAGAGCCACCCCTCTGGACCAGAACCTCCCCATCCACCCTAATTACAACCTTGAAGCCCACTCCCAACTGCTCGCAGATAACCCAACTTCTTCTCCTACCTTCTAACCTGGAGACACCAGTTCCCCTTGCTGCTTCCCCACCCTACTACAGCACACTCGCCGCCGCAGATCCTTTCACATCAGCAGAGCCCTTACTTTCTTCCTAGACACTGGGAAACCCACAGTGCCTCCTTACCTGCGTCTCTAGTGGAACTGGTTCTTCCTTTGTGAGGGTGGGAGGTTCATCAGCAACTTCTGAGGCGGGCAGGGAGGGCTCTGAAAAGGCAGCAAGGTCAGCGTCACTGCGGGGCCTCCTGAGGGAGACGCCTGTGGAATCTCTGCCTCAGGCTGGGGGAGCTTTCCTCCCAGCTATGTGGAGGCGCCGTGGCGAAGAGGCAACACTGGCCGGAGAAGCCACATATATTATAAGAAACTCGTAAGACATAACGCAAAGTGCATCAACTCCGAAGTTAGACGGAATGCAATTGGAGACAACCAGTTCCACCACTCACTAGCTCCGTGATCTTGGACAAGCAATTTAACCTCTCTAAGACTCCAATTCCTCATCTGTAAAATGAGACAATAGCTGCCATTTCATAGGGTTTTTGAGGGACTTATCCCAGGCATCAAATATGAAGAGTACCTGATTCCTTTATTCTGTGAAAGGAGAAAATGCAACCATTCCTCAAAACAGCCCAAACTGCTAACAAATGGCTTGAGACTGCCAGGCTTTGAGGCACCTCCTCTAACCTCTTACTTTAAAGAGAAGCATCAAGAGCAAGAGGCAAGGCCCCTCCAAGATGCTCATCCGGGGTCAACTGAGACTCACCCTCAAGGATCTCCTGGCCCAGAGTAGGGGGCTGGGAGTCGTCTGTGCGGAAGTCAGAGGTGTGTGCGGGGCTCAGGGACTCGCTCTGCTGGGGGCTGGGGCTCGAGTTGGTGCTGCTGTCCACCTTGAGTTGATAGACGTCGGACACAGAACTCTGATTGCTGTTTTCATCTGAAAACCAAACATGACACAAAGGCAACAGCTGAGGGTGGTCACTTTCCTTGAGAGTAACTCAGTACAGAACCAGGGGCCTGGTGTCTCCTTAGGCAGCCAGAGACACCAAAGGGTACCAGGATCACTGCAGACACCCCTTGAGCCGAAGGCAGCACTTACGGGGCTTCTACACACTGCACATTATCAACAGAGTCTGTGTCGACTAATTCAGCATTTTCTATTTCACAACATATTTCTAAGCACCAGATGCAGCCAGAATCTTTAAGTGTATACAACATCTGTATTTCAGGAAGATCAGGATCTGCTTATTAATCCCTTCTTTATTACCTGCCAATTATAGATTGGACCTGGTGTTTTCTCACTGTCCAGCGGAAAGGAGGGACATAGCTGTGCCTCTCAACCTTCCACACAACACAAGATGAGTAGAAAATGATCAAATCTGCCTGGTACTCTTGGCCATCTGAAGGAGGGTGGTGGTGTGTGGTGGGGTCAGCTCTTTAGCTGCCCAGGCTCCACCCGAGTGCCTCGAGGATCAAGGGATTCCCACCTGGAAAGCTCTGTCTGAATGCATAGTCACCACCTAAGTTAAAAACACAGGAGTCAAGGACTCCTTCCTCTCCCTCACCTCCAGCGGCCAGCCACCAGATCTGCTCTACCCTACTGCTCTGACAGCACTTGCGTTCGTTCCTTCCTCTCCTACTGCCTTGGGTCAGGCCTCATTATCTCGGGCCTGCCTCCTGCAACAGCCACTGACTGCCCTTCCTCAGTCTCATGCACTCCCAACTGTACTTCACACCACTGCCACAGTGACCTTTCTAAATCCTTCGACAGTTCCCTGCTGCCTAAAGGATAAATTCAAACTCCAGTGCTTCTCCAGGCAGGCATGAGAGGCCCTATCACGACCTACAAAGTCCCTTCTGACCTCTAGGCTCATTCACTGCCTGCGTTCTTCTATACACACCCTTGGCTCCAGCCAAGCTGGACCCTGACCTAAAAGATGCTGCGTGCACAGATGTCTGGTATGACGCACTCTGTCCAGGCTTTCTGAAAAGCCCCATACACGCCAACATTCAGCTCAAGCATCACCTCCTCCACAGAGCCCTGCGTCCCAGGCTCCCTTGGGTGGAAATGACCATCCTGTCATTTCTGCTCCTGTTGTATCCTGTGTACACCTGCATTTATTTTACACACCAGTTTCCTTCCACTATACTCTGTGCAGGAAGGCTCTGTGCCTGACTGGTCTTTGAATCTCCAGTGCACTACACAGCACCTGGCACACAGTAGGGGTTCATTAAATGTTCACTCGTGAAAAGGATGAGATGGTGGCCAGACTGAGGAAACGAAGCCTCCTACCTCTCCCAGAACCTTATGATTGTGAACACCCTCCACACAGCTAGAGAACCTTTTCTCCTTCCTGTATCACCCTGACCTTGGGGGCCGGGGGAAGGTGGGAAGGGGCTACCTGCAGGCTCTCAGTCTAGCTTCAAAGAGACAACTGTAAGTCCTTTCTAGTCTTTCCTCCTCCAAGACCACTACCTTCTACACTAGGTGGAAGTAGCATTTTATTATAAAAAGAATAAAGCTCCATCACTTTTGAGCTTAGGCAAACACTTTTCTCCCCCGAACATCAGTTTCCTTAAATAGGGATAATGATAACTGCCTGGTTTACATCACAGGCTGATGTAAGGATACAAATGAGAAACTGAAGTGAAAGTGCTTCCAAAACAGTAACTGCCACGTCGGCGTGAAAGGTGGTATGAGGCCGGCAGCGCTGACACAGGCAGGACGTTCACTGAGATGGCTGAGGAGCACAACCTGTGCTCACAGTGGACAGCAGGTGCCCCGGCTTTGTGTGGCCTCCTCTAAGGCGCTATTATAATATACAGTCTAAAGAAAAGAGCTTCTGATCCAGAAAACCAGGACCTAACACAAGGTCTGTCACTCACTAGTTACGTGACTTTCAATCCGTAACTTCACCTCTCTATGCCTAGGTTTCCTTAAATGGAAACTGAGGATATTATCATCTATCTTGCAGGGTTATTGTAAGGTTTAAATGAAAAGACTTATGTAAAGTGCCTAGCAAGATACCAGCAAAATAGTAGGCACTAAAATGATCCATACAACTATTCCTCTTATTATTAATTGGTTCCTCTAAGTTTTCATTTTCCTGCAAGGAAGACATACGGATGCAACTCACCCTGGAATTCAAGAAGGAGAGAGGAATTGGCTGAGGCATCAGAGGGAAAGCCATTAGGTTCCCGGGCTGCTGAACTGTTCGATTTTGACTTTTCTTTCTAGAAAAGGAAAAAAAGAGGAATATGACAGAGCCAAGCAGGAGATTCACAGAGAGGGAGAAGGGTGCTGAGACACCACAGACGTCTGGATTAGGACTGAAGAGGAATAATGAGAGCAGTTTGAGAATCCAGGACGCAAGGAACAATAGAATCCTGGACAAAGTGCCCCCAAGCCTCAGTGTCTCTATCTATAAACTGAACCCTTCCAGAACTAATATGATGACTCAAAAGTGAGAGGCAGTGACATAGCTTCTACTCGAGCTCCCTGTGGTACTCTTTCTTTCTGCCCTGATCAGAATGCTCTATCCAACCTTTCACTATGTCAATGGGTGAGAAACATGAAATACCCCTTTGAGAAAGATTCCTGTTTTAGTACCACAGCAGGAAAAAAAAGTGAAAGAACAGCCCTCTAACTGGACAAAGGAAGGAGTCACTTTATACGTAATGCAAGCAGTGACAGGACAAACGGGCCCCTGCTGGCTCTATTCCTGACCAATCAACCCCATCCATTCAAAATGATCACCCCGTGTCCACCTTTGCCTGTAATATTATTTCCTTCAAGCAGGTTGCAGGTTACACATGTAGGGGAACCACAGTGGGAAGGTAAGCACTAACTTGCAACAAACAACCCGGGAAAGGACATAATCTAAGCATTTGCAAATGAGACCATCCCAAAAGGCAAAACGTTCAAATCTGGGTAATCTCAGATTTCCTAATTCATGGGCCAGCCCTGATGGCCTAGTGGTTAAAGTTCGGTACGCTCTGCTTCAGTGACCTGGATTCAGTTTTGGGTGTGGAACCATACCACTCATCTGTCAGTAGCCATGCTGTGGAGGCAGCTTATACAAAACTAGAAGGACCTATGACTAGAATATACAACTATGTACTGGGGTGGAAAAAAAAATTACTAATTCATACTTTTAATACATGTCTATTTATTGTACATGCATCATACTAGCATTACAATTTACAATCCTACCTCTGTAATAAACCAACTGTACACATTTATGCATGTCCTTCCCTTCATTCTTTCACATGCAGACATAATTTTAATGTAATAACACTTCACCATTTTACTACACAAGCTACATAAACATGATTTTTAACAGCTGCATAACATTCCATACAACATAATACACTCAATCACTTCTCAACTACGGGGCATTTAACTTTAATTTATTTAGGATTGTGTTTATTTATTGCTACTAGGAATAAAGCCCCATTGCTCAACTTCTACTTCTTCCTGGATTATTTTATTTGAATAAATTCAGAAAAGAATATTCCTTCTAGATCAAAAAGTATAAACATTATTTTTCTTGTAAAACACTGTACCTCACCACTCTCTAAAGGATGATGGCAATATATTTGATGTACTAGTTTCACTAAGAGTCATGCCAACATTTGGCTTTACCATTTTCTTTTTCTGATCTCTGACTTATCTTTATTTTAATGTTCTGTGTTCAGGTAAAATACGTAATTCATTATAGGAAATGCTGAAAATACAGAAAAAGAAATGAAAACCACCCACACAACCAGAGACAATCTATACAGATATCTGTATAAAAATGGATCATGATGCAGTATTATAGCTTGCTTCCCTTTTCCCCTTCACCACATTAAAAACATCTTCATATGCCACTGAGTAATCTTCTACATATCTTTTCTAATGGTTACAAACCTTTACAAGATACAGGTACACAATAACTTAATGAATTCTCTACAATAAGATCTTTATTTTGCTTGCAATTTATAAATACAACAAACAATATTCTAATGCTCAACACCATAGATGTACCTTGCACACATCATGATTATCTCCTTAAGATAAATTCCTCGAGGTAACACGTCTAGATCAAAGGGATAAATATTTTGAAAGCTTTTTTTCCCTCTCGGCTTTATTGAGGTATACTTGACAAATAAAATTGTAAGACACTTAAAGTGTATGCTGTGGTGATTTGATACACATATCCATTGTGAAAGGATTCTTATCATCCAGTCAATTAATACATCCATCACTGAAAGCTTGTAAACATACATATATGATCCACTTAACCTGTAGAAAGTTTGCACCAATTTACTCTTCCATCAGCAGGGTCCCACTCCCTTGTATCCTTCACATTTTTTCCTTACCAATTTGATCACCATTTTCCATTTTTCCCAATCTAATAGATCTATGCTAGTACCTTAGGAGATGGCACACTACCATGGACCACTGGAGGGTGGATAAACTGATGGACCTCAGTGCCCAGCTCAGAAATCAACACAAACACTGTGAGAAGCCCTTGGGAGAGACAAAGGGACCTGAGCCCTGGGCAGGGAGAATTTGAAATAGGAAAGGGCCAGGGGCTTATTATGTGAGAAGTCGGTTGAGGGAGACTTTCCAGCACTGTCCTTCCCCCAAATATACACACACTACCCAAGAGATTTAACTGTCCAACCTTTGGGTAATGGCACCAGCGGAGCCAGGGCTGGATGAAGAATAAAGGGGGGCTCCAGAGCCCCCCCAACTTTCACCCACCAGCTCCTTGGGCTTGGCAATGACCAGGAAGGGTGGCTGCTCCCAGATAAAGGTAGCACGTGTAAGACCAGTACTTGGGAGTTCCCTGGCAGGCAGGGGAGGATAGGAGAGGGAGAAAGGGAAAGGCTGAACCCTGAGGCTAACCCCATTCCCTGAATTCATTTAGAGGAGGGCAACCAGAGTTTAGGCTTACATCCTCCCTTCAGTTACATATTACTAGCCAAGGCAGCTCAGAGGGAGTAAGAGATGAGTGCACAGAAAAAGCGAACCAGACATTAGAGGGAAATTAGCACCATGAAAGACAATAAACAGAACAAGGTATACCAGAAGCAGCAGACTAATGAGACAGAAGAATTTAAATAAAACATGGCAAGTCTCCTCAGAAAGATAAGGATGATAGTGGAAAGCTGTTTTGAAGAAGAATCAATTAAGGAAATTTGGCATGAATAATCTAATTGTTCAAAATAAAACCTGAGTGAGTTTAGTAGTAGATATAGATACAGCTGAAGAAAAGAGTAATCGCAAAAACTAGGCTGAGAAATCAGAATATATGAGGAAAGAACAAAGAGATGAAACAAATGAGAGAAAGCTAAGAAACAAAGAAGCTAGACGTGAACATCACAGGATATTCTTACAAAAGTTCTAGATCAAAGATAGAGAAGTAGTCTAAAAGTTTCCAGGAATACAAGAGGATCACCTATAAAGAATCCAGAATTAGACTGACAGCAGAGTCTCAACAGCAACACAAGAAGCACAACAGCTGAGCAATAGTTTCAAAATGCTGACAGAAAATATAATTTTTTTTTTAAGATTGGCATTCAAGCTAACATCTGTTGCCAATCTTCCTTTTTTTTCCTTCTCTTTCTCCCCAAAGCCCCCCAGTACATAGTTGTGTATTTCTAGTTGTGCATCCTTCTAGTTGTGGCATATGGGATGCCACCTCAGCATGGCCTGATGAGCGGTGCCATGTCTGCACCCAGGAACCGAACTGGCAAAACCCTGGACCGCTGAAGCAGAGCGCATAAACTCAACCACTCGGCCATGGGGCCGGCCTCTAGAAAATATAATTTTGAACTTAGAATTTCATATACAGGTAAAATGATTAAACGTGAAAGTAAAACAAAGATATTTTCAGAAAGTTTTCTCCACAAAAGCCCCCTTTGACAAAACTCTTGAAGGATGTATTCCAGCAAGAAGAGAAACGAATCCAGGAGAAAGCAATAACAAATAGGCATAAAGGGATAGTAAATACTTAGTAATGTTTATTTTGTCTAATTAAACAATGACTAAAACAAGATATATCTGTAACAAGTGAAATATCTGAACTGAAATCCTAGTCAAAACTAAGGACAGCGTAAGGATGGACGTGGGAAGGGGCAGAGACCAGAGTTAATTAAAATGTGTTATGAGTGTTATCAGGTTCAGAGGGAAAACACAGATTTGGATAAGCTTTATACATTGATAGGGATAAATAATAAGTTTTACTAAGTTAGAGGTAGCGAATAGAAAAACAAAAGTAGAATGCAGAACTTTCAAATCATAAGAAAATTTGTCTAGTCATCATGAGGTGAAGAGAGAGAAAAAAAGAAAGTGTATCATGGCAGAAATTCTTGTCTATATTAATGAAATTTTTAGGTGGTCACATTTTCCCAGCCTTCCTGGCCACTAGGCAAGCCACGAGCTATTATGAGCACATACAGTGAGTGTATATATCCTGAACTGAATTCTAGAAAACTCCTTAAATTCACGAAAATACTATTTGCCCGTCCTTCCACTTCTCCTGCTGCCTGCAACCCGAATGTGTTGAATGAATGGCTCAACCTTGGAATACAAGGTCAAAAATGAAGCAGAAGGAAGGGGGTTCAGAAAAAACAAATGGAGCAACGGAACGAGGAGCTGTCAATGAGTAAAGAGTTTTAGTTTTGCAAGATGAAGAGTTCTGGAGATTGGCTGCACAACAAGGTCAACGTACCTAACACCACTGAACTGTACACTTAATAAATGGTTAGGGACTGGCCCCATAGCCGAGTGGTTATGATGGCACGCTCCACTTCAGCAGCCCAGGGTTTTGCCAGTTCAGATCCCAGGCACGGACATGGCACCACTCATCAGGCCATGCTGAGGCAGCGTCCCACACAGCACAACCAGAAGGACCTACAACTAGGATATACAACTATGGACTGGGGGGCTTTGGGGAGAACAAGAGGGAGAAAAATTAAAAAATAGTTAAGAGGGTAAATTTTATGGTATATGTATTTTACCATAATTAAAAATAAAGTAACATGAATAGTCATTACTCTCTGAAAGATTAAATTTAAAAAAAAGGAGTAGAAAGGTTGGAAGAAACCTGGGTCTCTTAGAGCAGAACCATCACACCAGCCCTGGACTGTACACTTCTGTTCCTCTAAGAAAAAGAACAAAATAAACTTCTTTTTGTTGTGAGGAAGACTGACCCTGAGCTAACATCTGTTGCCAACCCTCCTCCTCTTGCTTGAGGAAGATCGTCACTGAGCTAACATCTGTTCTAACCTTCCTCTATTTTATGTGGGATGCCACCACAGCAGGGCTTGACGAGCGGTGCTAGGTCTGTGCTGGGGATCTGAACCCGCGAACCTCGGGCCACCAAAGCAGAGCGTGTGAACTTAACCACTATGTCACTGGGCCAGCCCCTAAACTTCTTTCTTAAACCACTGTCATTTTGAGTTTTCTGTCACCCACAGCTAAACCTAATCCTAATGTGCCCAAAAAGCAGAAAATGTGAAAAGGGGGGAAAAACTGAATTAGAAGACATAGCAGTCAAATATAAATCAAAAGAAGACAGGGTAGAAATTATAATACCAGACAACATAGAATCTGAGGCCAAAAAGAGGTGGACATAAGGGACAAAGAGAGACATTATACACTGGTAAGGGGAATGACAGATCAAGATGATATAACAACCATGACATAAACATACACACATCAAAAACAGAGTGTCAACGACATAAAGTCAAAATTGACTTAGCCACAAAGAAGCAAACAAACGCACAATTTCACACACTCGTCTCAGAAACATATAGAAAAAAACATACAAAAAAAAGCAAAGATACAGAAGATTTGGATATCATGATAAATGATTCAATTGTTTCATTTCATACCTAAGAGTATATTTGTTTTAATCACAAGTAAATGGTCCAAAAATAAATCATGAACTAGGTCACAAAAAAAGTCCCACTAATCCCAAGGAACTAATATCCTACCAATTTAATAAAACAGAGTACCAATTTTAAAAGGATAGCTAAAAAAACCTCACATATCTAGAAACTAAAAATCTTTCTATCAAATAATCTTTGGGTTAAAGAGGAAACCAAAGAGGAACTTACAAAAAATTTAGCTGATGATACCATCAATGATATTTTGACATTCATATATGTCAAAAGTTATGGGAAACTACTAAAGAAGTGAAATGTATTTCAAAAACAAGAAAAACTAGAAAAAAGATCTAAGTGTTCAATACAAGAAGCTAGGAAAACAACAGAGTTAATCTAATAAAACACAAAAAAGGGAAATGATGGTAAAAACTAATGAAATAGCAAACAAAAGACTGACAAAATTACAAGATGATTTTTCATAAAGATTTTAGAAGAGGTGACAAGACAGATCACATTGAGGAAAAAAAATGCAAATAACAAATGTGAAAACGGCAAAATAATTACCAATATAACAGGGACTTCAAAGTACAAAAGAATATGATAAGTAACTATGTATCAGTACACGTGAAGCTCTGACCAGCGTTCTTCAGCAGGGGTACTGCCGACATTCTGGACAGGCCAATTAACTGTTCACTGCACAGGACTGAATGACACACTGCCAACAGTTCAGCATCACTGGCCAATGAAGAAACACCCTGCCTCATTTCTAAACGCTCCTGGGGAGGCAGGGAAAGTGGGGAAGACCCAGCACTGCCCTCTATTAAAGAACCAATGGCACACGTGAAGTGGGGAAATTTCTGGAAAATACATAAAAGAGCAAAACAAGTATCAAAAAAAAGAGAAAACCTAAATACATCAATTACCATTAAAGCCACTGTACTCCCCCCACCAAAAACTCAGACAGGAGTAAAAGTGAGTTCCATTAAACTTTCTCATTTTAAACCAGTTGTTCCAGAAATCAAAAAAGAAGAGAAATTGCCTAATTTGTTTTAGGAGGCTGGTGTAATCTTAATACCAAATCAACGTAAAGACAGCATAAGAAAAGAAAGTTACAGACCAATTGTACTAATGAACAGATGCAAAATCTTAAATGAAATATTTGTGAATTGAATGCAATATTGTATTAAAAAAAGTCTCAAAAACCAACAAAAACAAAGCATGTCCACATAGAATTCGTCTTAGGATCAAAGAATGGTTCACCATCAGAAACTTTATTAATATAATTCCCCATATTAATAGATTATTGATTAGAGAAGGAAAATCACATGAACATTTCAGTAAATACAGGAAAAGCAGCTAGATAAAGACCAACACCTATTCATAAAATTGAATAAATCTTAGAAAACTAAAAAAAAGGAATTATTTACTTACTTATTTATTTTGTTGAGGAAGACTGGCCCTGAGCTAACATCTGTTGCCAATCTTCCTGTTTTTGCTTGAGGAAGATTGTCACTGCACTAACATCTGTGCCAATCTTACTCTATTGTATGTGGGATGCTGCTACAGCATGGCTTGACAAGCACTGCTAGGTCCATACCCGGGAACCGAACCTGCGAACCCTGGGCCACAGAAATAGTGTGTGCGAACTTAACAACCACACCGCCAGGCCAAACCCCGGGAATTTTTTTTTTTTTGATGAAGATTAGCCCTGACCTAACATCTGCTGCCAATCCTCCTCTTTTTGCTGAGGAAAAGTGGCCCTGTTCCTCCACATTATATGTGGATGTCTGCCACAGCATGGCTTGCCAAACGGTGCCCTGTCCACACCCGAGATATGAACCTGTGAACCCTGGACCGCCAAAGCAGAACATGTGAACTTAACCGCTGCACCACCGGGCCAGCCCCATCCCAGGGAATTTTTTATTTTGATAAAGGCCACCTTCCCAAAAACTTACAGCAAGAGAGAAAACTCACTCTACTTGACATTAAGCCATTCTAAAAACTGACAGTACATAAAACAGTCACTCCAGTGCAGGAACAGATAAAACAAAACAGAATACAGAGTTCAAACAGATATAGATAGGAACAGGTACACAACAGAGATGACATCACAAATCAGTGGAGAAAGGATAGATTACTTAATAAACAATATTGGGGAAATGGCTCACTGTATTAAAGAAAATTAGATCCATATTTCCACTATTGAAAAAAAACCAAGAAACCTACATGGATTAAACATCTAAATGTGAAAGTTAAAACTGAAAAGCTAACAGAAGATACAGAAGTTCTTTTTTTCTTTTGGTGAGATAGATCGGCCCTGAGCTAACATCCAATGCCAATCTTCCTCTTTTTGTTTGAGGAAGATTGTCCCTGAGCTAATATCCGTGCCTGTCTTCCTCGATTTTGTATGTGGGATGCTGCCATAGCATGGCTTAATGAGCAGTGTGTAGGTCCACACCCAGGATCCGAACCAGCAAACCCCAAACGCTGAAGTGGAGCATGTGAACTTAACCACTATGCAACCAGGCCAGCCCCAGAAGTCCTTAATGACCATGGAACAGAGAATAATTTAGAAACAAGACCCAAAAGGTAAAAAATGTAAGGACAAATTCATTAATTTGACACAAAAAAATTAAAGGACGTTATGACAAAGTTATCAGACAAGTGACATGTCAAAGACATCTGCCATGTACAAAACTGACCAGTTTTTTTATATCTAAAATATCAATCAAAGAATCCATGCAAATCAGAAAGGTAAAGACGTGAAAGGCATTGCAAAAATGGGTGCAGCTGTGGGGCTGGCCCCGTGGCCGAGTGGTTGAGTTTGTGCGCTCCGCTGCAGGCAGCCCAGTGTTTCGTTGGTTCGGATCCTGGGCGCAGACATGGCACTGCTCATCAAACCATGCTGAGGCAGCATCCCACGTGCCACAACTAGAAGGACCCACAACGAAGAATATACAACTATGTACCAGGGGGCTTTGGGGAGAAAAAGGAAAAAAATAAAATCTTTAAAAAAAAAAAAAATGGGTGCAGCTGTTCTGGAGAGAAATCTGGCAGCATTTAGTAAAACTAATTACATACGTACACCCTGTAACAGAGCAATCCCACTCCTGGGCATCCAGTTCAGAGAACACCTCCCACAAGTCCTCAAGAAGAATGGTTTAAGGGATGCCCACTGCAGTCATCTGTGCTAGTAAAAAGCTGGAGACAACACAAAGAAACAGACCCATAGACAGACACCTGAAATATGACAAAGGTGGTTCTACAGGGCAGGAGGAAAGGAATAGTCTTTTCAAAAAACGGTTCTGGGACAAATGCATATCCACATGGAAAAAAATGAAATTGGGCCCTCTACTTCAAAATATACAAAAATCAACTCCAGGTGTGTTATAAACAGTTACAGAATAATAAGCTTGTAGAAGATTACAGGAAGAATATCTTTGTGGCCTCAAAAAGTAAAAGATTTCTTAAGACATTTAAAAGTACTAATTATAAAGAAAAAGATTATTTTGTCTACATTAAAATTTAAAAAGTTCTGTTACTCAAGGCAGCATAAACAGAGTGCAAAGCCAAGCCACGGAATGGGCAAAGATACAGAAAGTATAATCAATAAAAGATTTGTGTCCAGAACAGAGAGAATTCCTGTAAGTCATAAGAAAAAGACTACAACCAAATAGACTTAAACAGGCACTTCCTAAAAGACAAAATCCAAAAGGCTAATAAATACCGAAAAGGTGCTCAATCTCATTAGTAATTACACAATTAGCCATCAAATTAAAACCACAACGAGACATCTTTACATATGAGTCCAACAATGCCAACTGCTGATGAGGATTGGAGCAATGAGAACTCATATTTCTAGTGGAAATATAAATTGGTACAATCACTTTGGGAAATAGCTGGTATAGGTCAAAATATACATAACCAAAGACTCAGCAATTCCACTCCTAGGAATATATCCTGGGAAAACTCATGCACATGTTGACCCACATACTGAATAAGAATGTTCACAGGAGCACTGGTCCTATTACTCCAAACTGGGAACACCCCAAATATCCATCCACGTGAGAGTTGGAAAGATCAATCACGGTACAGTCCTGTAATAAAATTCCATACAGCAAGGAAAAGGCACAAACAGCTCCGAAGACGAACGGATGAATTTTACAAATGTAATGCTGAGCAAAAAAGCAAGACACACAAACATAGATACTTCATGATGCTGTTTATATAAGGTGACAAATGTTTACGAATGACCAGAGAAGTGGTAAGAAAAGCAAAAGCAGGACAGTGATTTCCTCTAGAAAGGAGGCAGGGGTGCTGGGAATAGTCCAAGAGAGGCCTCTGCGGGAGTTGGCAATGCTCAACGTTTTGACCTGGGTGGCTTTTACAAGGGTATTAGCTTTATAATTATTCACTTTACTGTACACTTATATTTTATGTACTTTTCTATATGTGTTTTATATTTGAGATATTTTTAAATAGGTAGGGAGAAAAAAAGTGGAGACAATCTGGGTGTTGATCACCCAGGGAATGTGTAGATAAATGTATTCGCTGCAGATAAGAGAATACAATGCAAGGGTCAAAGGTTAACAACTCTATTTACAATTACAGAAACACAGTTCTCAAAAACAACGCTGAACAAAAGAGAAGAAATAGAGGTTTATAGGACAAAGCTATATATAGAAGTAAATTTTTTAAAAATACAAACATGAAACAACCCTATGTATTTTTCAAGAATACACAGGTGTCCAAATAAACCCAGGGAAGAGGAATTAGAAAGGAATATATGCTTAATAAACACATAAAATACACTACAGTGGGTAGCTAAGTGGATAAGAACAGGAGTCAGCAAACTTCTTCTCACAGGGCCAGATAATAAATATTTTAGGCTTTGCCCACCATTAGGTCTAGGGCAACTACTCAACTCTGCCATTACAACTCAAAAGCAGCCACAGACAACAGGGAAACCCAAGAGCATAGCTGTGTTCCCATCAAACTATACTGACAATCACAGGGAGCAGGCACACCTGGGCTGGAGTTCGCCAAGCCCTAGAAAAGAGGAATGGGTTAAGGAAAGGGAACAAAGGGGAAAATAATAAAGTGAGAGAGGCTTTGCGTGGACCAATGACAGAGGGTGCCTTCAAGTATTTTCAACTCAATTCTGGGGAAATAAATTCCTTTAAAATGAAGAGGTGATCAAAGAAAGAAAAAAAGGAAACGGTACCTTTTTGTTGTTTTGATTTTCTTCCACACTTACCTCCTTGCTGTCTGTCACAGGAACCCACTTAAATATCCTAAGGGACGTGTCACCCACAGTCACCCACTTTTTCTCCCTAAAAGAAAGACACTTCTTAGAACTGACAAATAATAAAATTGATTTTCTGTTCACAACTTGTGCTTTTCTACTTTTCAGCAGACCATTCAATCCTAAACGCCTTCCAAACTTCCTCTCTGTCAAATCATACCTTAACTTTCAGTGCAAAATCACCCCTTCCAGAAGACTTCTCTACCAAGCTCCTTTACTCTGAAGCCTCTGCTTACCACCTTTCCTTACGTAAAGTGTACCAAAGCCTTGTTCCTCAAAGACTGCACCAATACAGAGTACCAGCACATTTTCACACTCAGGTATCGACCCGACCATCATTTATTTTCCAAAAACTAACTCAATTCCATTGATACTCATAAAGCCCTATGAGACAGGGCCCTGCGGGAGGTAAAGGATATGTAAGATATGGTCCGTACCTTGGGAGCTCATAAGAATGCAAAAGGTAGGTAAGCAAATCATTCTAACACATGAAGGCGGCAGGGAAGGTGAGAAGGAGGCTGAAAGACAGAGTAAGATTAGGATATACCACGGAAATGTGGAGAACTCCTGTGACTCCTGTGGAACTCTGGGTTGAACCACGATTCCATTTAACAATAATTGCAGGAGCGGGATAGGATGCTTGCAGCTAACAGAACCGAGCCTTACATTGGTTTCAGGAAGAGGTGAAGGATGAGCCACGGAAAGACTGCTTTAAGGCTTTATTTCACAGAGGAAGTTACTTTTGAAATAAAGCTTTAAAAAAATGAGTAGTTTTTTTCTCCTGTGGAAAGACAAGTGATATCCTCGAACAGAGGAGTAGCTTATGGACAAGTAGGGCTGGGGAGCTTGAAACATGATTTCTGAAAGTTTCATGTCCAAATTTGAGGTTACAAAAAAGCAAAAAAAAAAGAGTAATGGCTGTTACTGTTGCTATTGCCGATGGTGTTCAGCAAATAATGATTTCACAGAAATGCAGAGACTGTGATGTAACAAAAAGAAGAATGGACTAAAGACTTAGGAAACTGGAATTAATTCCTGGATAAGCCACTCCATTTCCTCATTTATTCAACAAACATTTAATATTCAAGACCATACGCTAGGCCCTGGGCACACAGGGAACAGGATGCACAGTCCCTACCCTCACAGAGCCTGCGCTCCAGCTGGAAGCAGACATCAACCAACTCGCTTCACAGCCACTCAACCGTTAGGTTTACCCATATCAAATCGCCTTTAGCGTAGGTTACAAAGTCAAATACAAAAAACGTCATGCGATTCAACTTAATACAATTGTGGAAAGTTCTATGAAGAGGACCTGACTTAGACTGGGGATCTTAAAAGGTGTCCTTGAGGAAGCAACTTTTGAGCAGAGCTGGGAGTTAACCAGGCAAGGGGGAGGCGAGGGCAGAGGGAGGAGGCCAGGCAGCAGAGCAGTAGTGTGGCTCCCGCTGAAAGATGGCCGGCATCCTGGGAAAGACGGTGGTTTGAGCTAGGCTGCTGAGGCAGGAAGGACCATCTTCCGTCTTTTTCCTGAGAGCAAGAGGTCACTAAAGCATTAGCCTAAGCAGTGGAGTGCTGTGAGCAGACTTACACTTGAGAAAAATGAAATCACTCAGTACGACAACATGGACGGACTGGTAACAAACAGGAGCTGAGGCAGGGAGATGGCAGGGAGGCTGGTACACAGTTTCAGCTGAGAGAGGATGGATGCTCCTCTGGCCTAGGCTGCTGACCCCGCAGAGATGGCCAGAAGAGAAAGAAACGCCTGCCAATTCTTAGGTTTCACCAAAACCCAAGGACGACTCGATTTGGAGGGGGAAAATCATTAATAACTTATCACTCATTAATATTTATGAGTCCCAACTATATATGAAGCCCTTAAAGAGAGAAGGAATTTGGTCTTGTGGGGAAACGGACAAGTAAACACGCAAATCAAGTCCAAGGTACCGATGCCCCCAAACGGGGTAGAGGGCTGGCAGCGGGAGGACTTGCGGTAGGCTCCCCGGAGGGAGCCAACACCCACCCGGGCTCTGAAATCAGCAGTAGTAACCAACTAGAGAAAAGCAGCCAAGAAGGTGGCGCACACAGGCGGCCGTGAAAGTCTAACGTGATGCGCGGACAGCCGGCGCCGGCAACGCACGTTCCGGGAGCCGGTCCCAAACGAGGCAGGTGTAGACGACCCTACTCACGGCTCCAGGGCCCCCTAAGAAGACGCCGACCCAGCGCGCCGCGTGGGGGCCGGCACGAGGGGAAGAGAGGGCTCCGATTTGGACGACCACGCCTACTCCCGCGGCAGACGGGGGCACAGAGAACCTCGCCGCAAACTCAGCCCAGGTGGTACGTGGAGCGCTCAGTATGGCCCGCGGGAGACACTCAGAGATGCCAGTCTACTACGAGGGGCAGTTCGGGACTCTAAGGGATCCAAACGCCGGGGGAACGGCGTGGGGACGAAGCCCGCGGCCGGCTGCGCGTGGGAGCCAGACCCCGGGCCGGAGGGCGGCCGAAACCCGGTGGCTCCTCCCGGCGGCGCGAGCCCGCGGGCAGGTGGGCGGGCCCGCGAGCCGGGCGGCCCGCTGATTGGTCGCGGCCGGCACACCCTCTGACCTCACGTCGACGCGAGCTGCACCCTCCTCCCGCCTTCTCCGGCTCCCCCTCCCCCCAGCGTCTGCCGGTCGGCTCCCGCCCCGCCCGCCAGTCCGGCGCTCCTCAGGGTCTGGGCCGGCGACCCCGGCCAGCGCCCTCAGCCCCGGCCCCTCACCATTTCCGCACTTTCTCGATGGCCGCCATCACCTTCTTGATGTCGTCCTTGGCCCGGCTGCGGGTCTCGGCCCGGACCGACCGGCCCGACATGGCGGCGGAGGAGCGGCGGGGGCCGGGGCACTGCTCCCAAGACGGGAAATCGCGCGCCTCACGCGCCGCCGCCCGCCCGCCGCAGCAGCGTCACCGCGGCCGTCGCCCCCTCCCTGCGCGCGTGCGCGAGGAAGCGCGCGCACCCGCCCGCCCCTTGGGGCTCGAGGCCTCAGCGCGCCTGCGCACCCCGCCCCGGGCGTCCCTCCCTGGGCGCCCCGGGAGTCCCCTCAGCCGGCACGCTGGGCCCGGTGCGGGGAGAGCGGCGGCACGTGCTGTGGGCAGGGCGAGGTGCGAGGCCCTGCCAGGTCCCTGGCTGTTTCCCGGGGGGTTTGAACCTTTGTCCTCTGGGCAGGGCCGCGGCCGTAACCTATATGTTAGGGGTTTGACCTTAATGGGACCGCGGTTCTGCACCATCCTGTCCTGCCTCCTGTCCTGTCTGGCGCCCTACCTCCCCAGATAATACTGCTGTGCTCCAACCAACCGCAGAGAATCTCACACGTTTCTTCAGTATGCCTCTGGGCCTTTGCACACACCTGTTCCCCACCTGGAATTCTCTTACCTCTTCATCTGATGAAGTGACCACTTGCTCTTTCAACTCGGAGAAGCTTTCCCCTGATGTCCCGGGGTTCTGTTCGTTCATACTTAGCACGCTACATCACTGTCTCATTTAATCCAGCACTTATTGATTAAATGATGCCTGCGTTGTGCAAGACTCTGTGCTAAGTACTGAGAACAAAATCTGGGCTTTTGCTTTAAAAGAGCTTATAGTTTAGTAGAACATGCAGACCAGAAAACAGGCATTTAAAATGCCATTTTATAAATGCTAGACTAAGGGAGGTACAAGGTGCTAGATGAGGAGTGTCCAGAGGCTTCTGGGAAAAAATGACCTTGAAGCTGAGCTCTGAAAGTCAGGTAGATGTAATTGCTCCAAGGCCTGACTGTGCCCTCAGATATTGAAGATACTCAATAAATGTTCGGGGGAATGTTGAATCTTCAGTGCAGCGTCCTTTCTCTTTGCCTCCCCCCAACCACTGCCACTACCACACAGGCATTTATTGATGCCTGCAGGATGCAGGGAGGGGCCTGTAGCAGCTGCTTCGGGAGACATAAAGGAAACAGGAGACAGCTTGCATCGGTTGGTAGTGGCTACTTCTCTGACCTCTACAGAAACTTCCTTCTGTGTGCCTAGAGAAATGCCTAGCTAAGCCTGAACTTGACGCAGCCTCTGACTACGACTGTTCAGCCTTTCATGATCTACCAACATCATGGCTTGATAGCAAATGTCATCTTGCTGGTGAGAGGTGGAAGAATAGCATCTGCCTGACCCGGGAGTGGATGAGCAGAACCAGCATGAGCCAGGCCAGACCTCTGCCTTGGGCAAATTGCTCTCAAGGCAGTAGCTTCCCTTCTCAGAGTAAGAGCTACAGTGGCCTTCAATGCCCCATCTGTCCCCACACCTCCTCTCATTAATTCTGTGACCTCACCTTCTACAACTCTACCTTTTGCTGTCTCTGCTCCAACTACACTGGCCTCCTCGCTCATGTGAAAACACTCAGTCAAGCTCCTGCCTGAGGACTTTTGCACTGTAGGCCCCTCTATCTGGAACATCCACCTGCATATATTTGCGTGGCTTACTCTCTCACCTCCTTTAGGTCTTACCCAGATGTTATCTTTTCAATGTAGCCTTCCTGGCCACCCTCTCGAAGACTGCAGTTCTGCCGCCACACACTCGGTATCTCCCTTCCCCAGTTGATTTTTCTCCGGAACATTCATCACCATCTGAAATACTATTTTATTTGTCTGTCTTGCTTATTATCTATCTTCCTTCCAGTAGTTCCATGAAGGTAATAACATGGCCTATTTTATTCTGTTCACTGATTATCCCTAGTCTGGAACAGAACCTGGCACCCAGTGGGGGCTCATTAAATATCTGTCGAATGTTCCACCTCAATGCTTGCCCTTCCAGGAGGCCTTCCCCAGCCTCCCTCCGCTGAACCCCCACAGGACCCCGAATACAGTCTGCATCACACTCAGAGGTGAGGATTCCAGGGCAGGCAGGAGAAGCCACCTGAAAGACCACATAACTTTGGGTGTATGTCCTCATATGTTCCTGAAGATCACGTGGTATGTTCCTGCTTAATCGCAATTTGAGGTTCTTTTCTTCCTTCATTTGCTCTTTATTATCTGCCACCCCCTGAAATGTCAGCCCTGTGGGGGCAGGGACCCTGTCGTCAAGTTCACCTTTACATCCCCAATGGCTAGCACAGCGCTGGGCACAGAGGGGGGCGCTTAATAAAAAGTTATCACATGAATGAGTGAACGCATGAATATGGTTCTTCTCCACGGGCTCTCTTTAGGGCCCACCCTCAGCTGTTGTCTCCCTTTCTGTCCTGTCCACGTGGCCTGTAAATCGTCCCACTTTCTTTGTCAGAGCGATGTAGCTCCGTGGCTGCACTCGGTCCTTGCCCCAGCCAGCACACGTGCCCAAGGCCCAGCACATCTCTGATAACTTCTCACGCCTCTTCTAAAATCCTCTCCGTGGCTCCCATTGCCTACGTTCAAACAGATACCATAGCCCAGTATGACTTAGGGCTCCAAGTATGATCCCAGTCACAGGGAAAGGGTGCTGGGAGACAGAAAGCCTGCGCTGGCATCCCAGCTCAGCCATTCACTTGTCTCGCGGCTTTGCGTGGGTTCCCTAACCACTCTGAATCCCAGTTTTGTTTTGTTTTTGTTTTTTTCCTGTGAAATGACTTCAATAACAATGGCTCTGTACTTTACAGAGTTGACCTGAGGACCTGGTGAGGGAGGGAGTGGACGAGCTTTGTAACCTGCAAAGTGCCTTACAGGCAGAAATATTCTTTTTGGCTTCCAGTGCCGCTGCTGCTGCCTCTGCTCTAAATTCCAACTGAACAAGACCCGTCCCGTGTCCCCTGAGCAGACCCCGCACATCCTGCCTCGGGGCTGTTCCTCACACCATTTCTGCCCCTGAATGCCGCTCCCTCTCCTAACCCACTCACCACCCTCCTTTTGAAATACCCATCTTTCAAGACTCAACCTCCTCCACAATTGTTCCAAAAGCATGCAATCCCACCCTTATTAGGCCCCCCAGAGCATTGAGTTCACCTCTCAGCCCTTTTTATTTTACCTCTCAAAAAGTTGTGATCCTCACCTGGGCTGCTTCAGCGGACAACAGGCCCTGAGGAACCTGGTGGTTCGAGCCTGGAGTCCTGCATGTTCGGCTCCCACACTGGTATCTGTGAAGATCTGTTTGAAGAGAAGCCTTGAGGAGAGAGAAGGGCCTGAGCTGTGCTGAAATTCCTGTCTCTTTCCTCCTTCTTGGGTTCTGTTAAAAGCCCTGTTGAGAGAGAAGACAGAAGACCAGGATCAGGGTCCCCTTCTTTCCAGGAAAGCCACTTTGTAAGGCCACAGAGGCCCAAGAAACAGTCCTGAGGAGTAAAGGAAACCTGTAGGAGGTTGTGAAGGACTCTGCATGCCTTGTTAAGCAACAGCGAACTTTCTGGAATTCATTAAGAGAGGTTGTATGGGCTGAAAATGGAAATGGTTCAAGGAGGCCTTCAAAACATTCACAGGTGGGTCCGTGATGCATTGCTAATGAGAGTGCTGGGAAGTGAGAAACCAGAATACAGTCAGTGAGGGCCAGTCGGAGGCAGAGAGAGCCTGGTGCTGCCCCCAACTGTGAGGAGCTTGTTAAAATGCAGGTTCCTGGGCCCTGTCCCCAAGGTTTTGTCTCCACAGTTCTGTGGATTTTATTTTTGGCATGTGTATTCTATTTCATATTTTTGAAATTTATCTTAATATATAACACATGCATGTGCTGGAAAATTAAAAGGGTACCAAAATGTTAGCAAGTGTTGAAGCTGGCTGATGGATACACGGGGGTTCATTCCACTGTTCTCTCTACTTTCATATACTACTCTGAAATTTTCCGTAATAAAAAAAAAATTTTTTAAGGTATATAGTGAAGTTCAAAGGTTAAAGAAAAGAAAGCAAGTCCCTCCCTCTTTCCCTCCGTGGTCCTGCACTCGCCCTGTTCCCCACTGCCTACCTTTCCAGAGATGGTCTACACCAATGGTCTCAACCTGGCTGTGCCTGGGAAGCTTCAAAACATGCTGATGCCTGGGTTCTTCTCTCCCCCATCCCTTACTCCAGCCCCAGAGGTTCTGATTTAGGGGCCTGCAGCCTGGACATTGGGACTTCTTTTTTAAGCTTTCCAGATCCCTCTAATGTATAGCCAAGGTTGGGCACTACTGGTCTACACATTTACAAACATACATACAAAAATACATATTCAAATTGTAGTACACTTATGCATTATTCTGAACTTCTATATTTTAAAGATTTTATTTTTTCCTTTTTCTTCCAAAGCCCGCCCTGGTATGGTACATAGTTGTGTATTTTTAGTTGTGGGTCCTTCTAGTTGTGGCATGTGGGACGTCGCCTCAGCATGGCTTGACGAGCGGTGCCATGTCCGCACCCAGGATTCGAACTGGCGAAACCCTGGGCCACGAAGCAGAGCACGCAAACTTAATCACTCGGCCACGGGCCGGCCCCTGAATTTCTATATTTTATGTACTATATCATTGTATATGTTTTTTGTTGCTGCTGTGACAAATTACAACAAACCTCGTGGCTTCAACAGCATGAGTGTATTATCCTGTAGATCAGAAGCCTGACTCAGACGGTGCTGGGCTAAGATCAAGGTGCAGTCCTTCCCAGAGGCTCTAGGGGAGAATCTCTTTCTTTTCCTTTTCTAGCCTCTAGGAGCTGCCCACTTTCCCTGGTTCATGGCTCCTGCCTCCATTTTCAAGGCCAGCAGCATCAGGTGGAGTCCTCCTCACACTGTCATCTCTCCTATTCTCTCTTTTGCCTCTCTCTTCCACTTTTAGGGACATTGTGTCCCTGTGATTACATTGGGCCCACCCAGATAATCCAGGATAATCTCCCTATTTTAAAACCAGTTGATCACCAGCCTTAATTCCATCTGCTATCTTAACTCCCCTTTGGCATGTGCGATGGACTGAATGTGTCCCTCAAAAGTTCATACATTGAAATCCTAAACCCCAGTGTGATGGAATTAGGAGGTGGGGCTTTTGGGAGGTAATTAGGTCATGAGGGTGGAGCCCCCATGAATGGTATTTGTGCCCTTATAAAAGGGACCCCAGGGAACTCGCCCTCCCTCTTTCTGCCATGTGAGGACACAACAAGAAGATGACCATCTATGAACCAGCAAACAAACTCTCACCAGACACCAAATCTGCCAGCACCTTGATCTTGGACTTCCCATCCTCCAGAACCATGAGAGATAAGTTTCTCTTGTTTAAGCCAGCCGGTTATGGTACTTTGCTATGGCAGCCTGAACTGAGAGCGCAGGAAACCTGACCTAAGACAGCAGGCTCCGGGGATTAGAATGTGGATGTCTTTGGGGGTGGGGGCATTATTCTGCTACCACACTGTAGAGATTTGTCTATACCCGGGGAAAATGCGTTTAATGTATTTTTTTAAAAGATGATCTTATGTGTAGCCCAGTTTTCAAGCAAATGCTGGGGCCCTCCTTGGAAAGAGTATGCAAGATTGAGTAGGGAGCTCTGATCCGGTTTCACTATTTGTTTAAATATTTGCCTTACACAAGAACCAAACCAACAAAAATATCCTTTATTTGTAACCTAGGTGTGTACAGCCAGGCCTGCCTTCTCCCCACAGCCACAGGGAGGAAATATCTTGTATACTCCACACAGCCCATGGAAGGTGCTCAGCAACTATTTGTGGCAGGAAGGAAAGAAAGAAAAAAGGGAAGGAGGGAGCTCTCCTTACCCGCCTCCTGACACTGGGTGTGCCGGCTTCCCACCTGCCTCTGACTGAGCCTGTTCTCTCTTCTTCCCCAGCCCTGTTGCTACTTCCAAGCCCCTCCAGCCGAGGGTTCTATAATACTCTATGACACCCTGGATGTCCTCATTTTGTCATTTCTGAGTGCCAGGTACCATACTGGGCAGAGGGCTGTGCCTCACCCATGGCAGGTAACCACATTCTGGCCCATGTTCTGGGTACAGGCATGGCTGGGAGGCTGCAGAGCAGAGGGGGGTAAGAGCCCAAGTGCTGGAGCCAAGTTCATGTCCTAACTCTGCCCCTTGGGGAAGTCCCTTACCTCTTTGTTTCTCAGTCTCACCATCTGTAAGGCGGAAACAGAAAGATCCACCCAACTGTGTGGCGAAGTTTAAGTAGCCTAATGTGCATCAAGCACTTCAAATCTTGCCTACCCCATAATCAGTATTCACAATGTTACTGCTATTGTTGTATTTCCTGATGCTAGATCAGGCTCCTTCTGGATGGAAGGAATGCCATCCATCCATCTTTGCTTCCCAGTGGCAAGCACTGAGTATGGGGTGCAAAAACTATGCAAAAGATGGCTTTTGAATTAACGTGTGGCGAGCCACGTACTAGGGGAGCACACTTCTTCAACAGAGTCCACACACTGAGTCTTTGACAATGATCATCAAGAGCCTTCATTTGTCACATGTATGTAGGTAGCTATGAGTGGTGGTCATCTGATGCTTTTGACTGCTCAGCAGCTCTCTCTCTGTAGCCAAACTTCTCTCTTCTTTGTTGGAAAACCACCTTCCCCTACCTCTGTCCCTGGAGTTTGGGTGAGACTGACTCTGCCCTTTGCCTCCAAGATGGACACAGATGGCCCAGGTGGACACAGGTGGCTCAGGTCTGGCCAGTCAGAGCACTGCATATCATCAGTTACAGCATCGGCTCAGGGATGGATATGTGAACTAACCAGGGTCCTCTGCAGGACTTTTTCTGGAAGTCTTTAGAAAGAGTCACTCTCTTTCCACCAGCAGCTAAACTGGAAGATTGTAAGACTGGAGCCACTGAACCATATTGATCACCATCTGAGGAGAGCCTTCTTGATAGTGAAGTCAGCACACAGGAAAACAGAGCTAAGAGACGGAGATGGGCAGATTCCGGATGGTCTCTGTTGAGCGCCTAGATCTAGCCATGCCTGAAGACCTAAAATTTTCATTACATGAACCAACAAACTCTTTTTCTTTGCTTAATACAAGATGAGTCAAGTATCTGACACTTGAAACTGAGGGAATCCCAATATAGTTCTGGTTAATTTATCAAACAAAACAACACTTCTTGAGTGCCTCTTAGATATAAAGAACTGTGAAACAGCTGAACAAGTTGAGACCAGAAAGGTTAATGAGTTATACAAGGTTGCATATAACCTGTGTGGGGCAGAGCCAAAATAGAACTCAAGTCTTTCCCCTGCTGTAGCTGCCTGTACAGCAGCAAAAGTAAGTACCCCTGAATTGGAAGAGAAGGTGTAAGTAACACGATCACAGTTGGGGTGGGGAACCCAAACACAGGATCTTTTACCTGCTGCAAAATAGGGCCAATAACTGAAACATCAGACTTGTGGCAAGGAAAGAGGTTTACTATCGAAAGGCAGCCAGATGAGGAGATGGGAGTCAGAACTCAGATCCTCCTCCTCGAGGGGAAAAAGGCAGGGCTTTTTTGTCTGGGGTTTTAGGTAGGAGAGGGAGAGCATGTGCTGGGGTTTTAGGTAGGGAAGGGGGAGGATGTGGCCTTGCTGGTTGTCATCTTCCCACCAGTCTGTGTTTGGCCTTGAAGACTGAATTTCTTTTCCTTGACTGTCTGGGTTTTTCTGGTTAGTTTTCCTCTTCAGCCTGCATTTGGCCTTGTGAGGCTGAATCTTGATGTCTGGACCTTGACTTTCTAGGAAAGACAGTTTGCTGTTATACTAAGGACGGACAGAAAGACGTGGTTAGTTTCAAACAACAGTTGATGCTGCTGAATATGCACGGCTGAGGTTAGCAAAACTTAACTCAAAGTTTTTGTCCTCTTCTTCTAGCCCAGGGAAGAGTTTTTAACCTCTTCGTTCTCAGTTTCAGGGTAGAGTAAGGTATTAGGGATCATGGTTTAGATATATAGAAATCTGGCTGCCACACCATTTCCAGTCCCCCAGACTCAGGGGTTGTTTAGGAAAAACACTTCGATTTCTCCCTCTAGAGCTTTCAATTCTGATCATCAAATGTGTGGGGTTTTCCCACACCAACCAACTCTCCAACAACAGTGGGATGTCCTACAATTCAATTCGGTTCTGACACTCTCTACCTGGAGTTAGCACATCAGATGCCACAGGTTAAGGGCTCAGTCCTACAAAACTGCCTCTACCCCTACCAGTCCCCATTCAATTCAGAGGCCAATGGAAAGTCGAGGTTGTCAACTGTACTTCTGACTGACTGGCCATAAATCAGAGGATCCCATGACTTCCTCCTTGGGTTTGATTAATTTGCTAGAGCAGCAAACAGAACTCAAGAAAACGGTTTACTTACTAGATTACCAGTTTATTATAAAAAGATGCAACTCAGGAAGAGCCAGATAGAAGAGATGCTCAGGGCAGGGGTCAGGGAAGGGACACAAAGTCCTATGCCCTTTCTGGGTGCACCACCCTCCCAGCACCTCCACATGTTCACCAAACCAGAATCACTCCAAACTCCTTTTGGGATTTTTATGGAGGCTTCATTACATATTCGTGACTAAGCAAATCATTGGCCATTAGGGTTACCTTAATCTCTAGCCGGAGGTTGGGTAGGGTGGGGCTGAAAGTTCCAACGCTCTCATCCTGTGGCTGGTTCCCTTGGCAACCAGCCCCCATCCTGTGGTTATCTGGGGGCTTTCCAAAAATCACCTCATTAACATAAACTCAGGTATGGTTGAAAGCATCTCGTTATGAATAACAAAAAATACCCATTTCACCTTTATTTTACCTTTGGAGCTATTTCTAGAGCAGCAAACAAAAACCAAATATTATAACAAAAGTTGCCCCTATTGCTCCAATCACTTAGAAAATTACCAGGCAATATGTATGGGACCTGTGAGCCAGGAACCATGGAAAAAGACCAAAATCTGTGTTTCTTCTTATAAATCACATCACAAGGATAAATGAAGAGGTGTTCTCTACTAAGTGTATTAGTCAGGATAGGCTAGATTAACTCCCACACATCCCATGGCTTTAACACAATACAAATTTATTTCCTGTTCGTGGTCACAACACAACGCTGGGGTCGGGGAGGACCTGCTCCACCTAGTCATTCAGGGGCCCAGGTTCCCTCCATCTGCTGGCTCGTCCATCTAGAGCCTCAGCAATCTCCACTGCATCCTCTGCTCCCAGCTGGCAGAGAGGAGAAGAGAGAGCCTGGAGAACCACAGGAGGGTTTCTAGAAGCAGTCCCAGACTCAACAGACCACTTCCGCACACATGCCAGGACTCAGCACCTGGCCTCTCCTAATCTCAAGTCTAGGCTTGTATCCAGGAGAAAGAGAAGCATGGACACTGATGAGAACTAGCAATCTCTGCCACAGTGGGCAAGTCCCTGGCAGTCCTACTGATGAGGATCAAGGCTGCCCCGGGAAGAGAACCCCAAGATGTCTGCCCTTCATACTCATCTATATCATCTTCTGGGAAGCATAGGACATCCTGACTTGATCTGATCTGATTTTTATCCAAAGTTATAGGGCCACCCAATAACCAGACTCCAGCTGCTCTGATACCATTTTAACGACTTTTTTTTTTTTTTTTACATGATCTTCCCTTTGTCTTGTAAAGAAATAACTCACATACCTATGCCTTATAAGTTTAGCCCTAACCCTCAACCCATTGCAGCTCTTCGCTGCCCGTGGGTCCTGTCTCCATGCTGCAGCTCTTTGCTACCCATGGGTCCTGTCCCCATGTTGCAGCTCTTTACTGCCCATGGGTCCTGTCCCCATGCTGCTCCGTGCTATTCTCTGAATAAAAGAGCACTACTGCCAGACCTTGAGAGTCCAAGAAATCTTTCTTTTGAGTGCTCAGCTCACTGAGCCTGCATCACTACCACTCCCAGTGAATGAACATGGGGTTGGGGAAACTTGGGATGCAGCACAACAGGAAGTTCATGTTTGCCCTGGGCTCCAGATCACAAAAGGCTTAAAGACATGCAGGGCAGAGGCCACGTTGTTAGGATGAAAGAAGCACTCAAGGACCAGAGACTACTACAGTCATCAACATTACCTCCAACATCATCAACACCTCTTTCATTTTGGGTTTGTTGTTATGGTTGCTATTTTTCCTGCCTCTGGGCTCCCAAAGCCTCTGAAACACACCTGGGCTGTCAAACCTGCTGGCTCTATGGGGATGGTTTGTGTGCATGCCTGTGTCTCAGACTAAACATCATTTTATAAACTGTTAATGCCAAGGCGAGGACTTAGCATTCATTTAAGATCTGATTGATTAGCTAGATCCAAGCCTGGCCCCGTGGCCTGGTGGTTAAGTTAGGTGCGCTTTGCTTCAATGGCCAGAGTTTGGTTCCCAGGCACGGAACCATACCACTCATTGACAGCCATGCTGTGGTGGTGACCCACATACAAAATAGAGAAAGATTGGCACAGATGTTAGCTCAGGGCAAATCTTCCTCAGGGGAAAAAAAAATCTGATTAGTTGGATCTGAAAGACTTGAGAGAAAGTGAGAAGGGGGACCACTTATTGGACAGAGGGAAAAGAGATGATGCTGTCAGCAAACACCAGGGTTTGGGCTGTTGAATCTTGCAACATCACAATGGCCTCTGGAAGCTTTGTCATTGATGTGGAACAGCCCCCCTGCCCTCTGCTTCCATCAGCTGATTCCCCAGAATCACCACATGGGGAGACAATGATTCTGGGTTGCAAGGATTCCAGGCAGTCTTGGAGAGACCAGGGGAGCAAACAGGTCTGAGGGGTCTGGCAACTGCAGATGCTCCTGCCCCACCCCCACTGCACGGCTGCAAAGGCTTCTTGGTAGCTGCTGCCTTTTCTTGCCCATGTGCAGAGTTCAAATCGTCTGGTTGTGATGAAGGTGAGCTGAAGTCCTCAAGGTACTCAGGTGACTGTAGCCTCCAACCCCAGGGTTTGGCGTTTCAGTTCTGAAGCCTTAATGATCTCACTCAGCAGCTGTCAGTCGCTGGGAGGATCATGTTCCAGTGTGTAAACACAGAGGACGGAGAGACCCCAGAAAGTGATGGAATGATTTCTATTGGCAGCACAGTTGCATGGTGGATGGGGTAAGTGGTGGCCATAGTGAGCTCATTCACTGCTGAGCAGTAAGTATACGCGTTCATCATGTTAACCAACAAATACGCAGTGGTGCTGTGTGCTCACTTGTGTGGGTGCACTAGGGATAGAGAGAGGAGCAAGACACACTCCTAAGACTATAAAGTCCCTGCTCTCAAGGGACTTACCTCCGGATGCAAGGTCAGAGGCGGTGTGTGGTAGCACCACAAACAAGCTTCAACTCTATACTCCATCCCAGGGTTGAATTCTTGCTTGCCACTTAACCTCAACAAGCCTCAGTTTTTCCATCTGCAATATGGGAGTAATAATTGCTTCCTCACTAGAGCAGCCATGAAGTGAGTGAGAAAATATATGTCACGAGAGGTTATTATTAGGATTTTCCATATATCATGTGATGATCTTACTGATTTTATAAAAGAAGTACACGTTCATTGTGGAAAACATGGACAACACAGACACAGAACTTTATGCACCTTTTCCCAAGATGTTAGTCTCTGAAACACTTTACTGGGGTAGCTGTAATTATAAAAATATGTCCACATGCAAGACATTATCCAGGGCTTCAAGAATTAGAGAAAGATCAGCAAATGAAGGAGCTGGTGTCCTTGATGCTCCTGAGGGGTTGGGTGCAGGGGTGAGAAGACCCTGCTGCCCCTGGGAAAGTAGTCAGCCTGAGGCAGGGAGAAGGAAGGGAAGAGTCCCTGGGACGGAAGAGCCCCCTGTTAGGATGGGAAGGCCATCTTAATCTGTGTATTGTGTGGTTTAAACACCTACAAGTCAAGTCTGTTTCTGACCCTCATCTTACAGCAGCCTCAGGTTCTGGGAGTTTAAAGGATGTGCCCGAAACCACAGGCTGGTAAAGGCCTGCTGCCCTTGCATCAGGTGTTGGAAATGGGCGCTTCAGAAGGGAGGTATCCAGAACGAGCACCCAAGTGGGCACCCAGAGATCATGAGGCCCGGCGTAACTGGGGAAGGTTCCAGGGAGGCGGAAGTTCTTTTCTTTGACTGATTGGCCCTCTATCAGGCTGTGAGGATACTGAAATTAGTCAGACATGCCACCTGCCCTCCAGAGAACTGTAGCACAGATAAATGACAGTACAACGTGGGGTAGCGATGGAGGAATGCTAAGGCTCGTGAAAGCGCTGAGGAGCCGTTAAGTAAGTCTGCAGTAATGGGGGAAAGGCAGTTTCCAAAGAGAGACTCCTGAAAGAGCCAAGGTGATGGCCCGTGTGACCAGGGACAAGCGCCGGGGGATTTCTCGGTGCTGAGCAGGGAGTGGAACAGCCCGCTAGAGGCTCCTTGGATGGCTCACCTGCAGTTTCTCCTCTCCTGGGCACAAGCAAGAAAACACTCACCCGTAGGAATAGGAACACAGCCTCAGACAGGGCAGTGGCGTGTGGATAATATTCAAAATCAAGGCTGAACAGCTCGGTGCAGTGGTTCCCAGACTTGGGCATCAGAATCACCTGAGAGCTAATAAAGACCACAGAGGCCTGGGCCTGTTGAGGCAGGACAGGACCCGTACCCTTGTAGCAATACCCAGGTCCCAGGTGATTGTGGCACCTGCCACAGCTTAAGGACCGTTAAGAACATAGACCCAGACTCTATGGGTTTGAATCTCAGCTCAGCCACACGCCTCTTAAGAAGTGACCTGGGCAATGCTGTTGGTTCCTGATCTGTGATATGGAAATTATAACATAACTATCTCATGGAAATGCTGGATGAAACGAGTTATTATCAGGACAGCACTGGGAACAGTGTCTGCATGATAATGAGTGCTCCGTGTTAGCCACTATTATCAACTCTGTTTGAGTTGTGGGAGAAAGGTGCCATTAAAGAAGAAAAGAAAGTAAAGCAGAAGATTAGAGTATAAAATAGGGTCTTCCATAAGAAGTTTGAGATTTTTACAAAAACAAACAAAAAACCTCCCACTCGATTAGCTGGCATACACTACCAGCCAGTAAGCAGTCTGAGACATTTAAGCATGAAAAAGCTGAGCTCACTTGCTGCAGAGAGGACATCTACGAGGAAAGCAGGAGGAAAAGCTCTATCAGCGTGTCAGAGAGAAAGCTGGCGAGCTCAGCTCCCATGGCTTCCTTCCTAATGTGTCAGATGGATCCCGGGATGCGATGCAGGAATGACCACAGTGTGAACGGTTTCTGCATGGTACCCTGGCTGCAGCTGGGTCTCTGGCATACTCGGAAGAACTTGAAGGCGAGAATGGAGAGCCAAGAATCAGGACCCAGATACTGGTTAAGAAAATATACAAGGCTGCTCCCACATATCCAGAACTTTCAGAAGAGCTCTGAGACAACCTGGCCAAACCCCCAGGAACTCACAATAAAATACTGTGTTTAATTTTGGATGTGTTAAGAAGAGCTCAGTATACTGCACTTGAAACTGCAGGGAAAAGATGAAGTGTGGTTAACAGAGAGGTTGACAGGGCTCCACGTGGGAAGAGGACTTCTGGAGAGAGCTGTCCTGGCCCTTCTCCTGCCATGCCTCTTTCCATGAGGCACAGAGTTTGCAGGACCAAGGAAATGTGACACCCAGAGCTTGTGTCCCCACCTCACCCACCAGACCACAGGCCAGGTACCCATGACCCTGGAATCCCTGTCCAGATTCAAACCTGCTTCCAGAGCCTCTATGAGCCTCTCCCTAGGTCCATTCTCACAGAGGTGATGCCACCATGGTGCACACCCTAAGGCCCGAGTGGTGGGCAGCCAAGGGGTGGTGGTTTGCAAGGATGTGATGGCACTTGGAGGTGTGGGCTGGAGTGTCCCTCGCAATGTGGGAAAGAATGAGGAGGGAAGAGAAGTGGAGCCATGGGATGGCCTGCTTTGACACCGTATTGTGGCACAGACCTGAGTCTGAGAATTCTAAATTCGAACTTGGCCTTCCTGGATGTTCTATCAAGATAGGAGGGTAGAACACATTTGAGCTCAGCTTGATTTATAACTTTTAAATATCAAGACATGGCATGTGGGCCTCCATCTGTAGTCTTGCCTCTGGCTTTACAAATGTCAGAGATGGGCCTAGTGGTTAAAGACATGTGCTTTAGCACCAGATAGGCATAAACCTAAATATCTGGGCATGCCGGTTATTGGTTATGTGCCTTGGGCCATTTACTTGGACTCTCTAATAATACTGATGTTAAGGTTCTTTCGGTTGCAGGAATATCCCAATGCAAATGGACTTAATCAGAAACAGGAATTTATTGGCTCTTATAACTGACAAGACCAATGGTGGAAACCTCAGGAGTGTCTGGATCCAGCAGTGTAAACAGCATCCTTAGCAAGTAGTCTCTTTACATCTCTGGCCCTGCTTTCCCGTGTTGGCTTCATTTTCAGGCAAGACCGCACATAGTAACAAGCTTACATCCTACTTACTAAGCAATCCCAGCAGAAAATTAAAGAGATTTTCACTTTCCTAAAGTCCTAGGAAAGTCCAGGGATCTGCTGATTGAATGTCCAGGAGGGTCTGGGTCTATCCTCTTTATATCACATGGATTAAGAGTTGGGGAAGTGTAGTTCACCAAATAAAAACAAAGATGTGGTTACTGGGAGAATGGCTGAGGCAGAGGCACCAGTGAATTGGTAGGGATTAAATAAACACTCAGCACTCAATGTTGGCTGCTATTAATGTGATCAAGAAAATCCAAATGGACTCAAACTGGAGGATGGATACTGAATAGAAAGCAAGTGGAAACTGCACTTATTTTCCAAGTGCCCTGAATTCTGAATCAGAGCTGGAAGCTTGAAGAAATGAAGATTTGGAAATGCAGTCACAATCTCAGAAGACATTCAGAGGTTTGTATGAATCATGCTTTCAGCAGCTGTGGCTGGCTCTGCACTGCCAACCAGTGCCCATCAGTGGGACTCAGTCTTAAGAGCTGTGTGCTGAAACCAAGCCATGCTCACTGGAAGGCCTATATTTCTGGAATTTTGTGGAGGAGTATATGAATCTCCAAATTGTTAAGTTTCTAGACATGTGGCTAATTTGGGGCAATGTTGGGTCTATCTAATGCTATATGAAATAACCTACCATCACTGATAACTCATCACAGTACTATGTGCTTCCTTCCTACTTACCTCCTATAATTTCCCATTATAGAACAATCTTTTACATACGATATTCTTATTACCTTGATGGAAACTGACTATCAATAGGTCTCTAAATGTACTTTCATGGCTTATATTTTCTTTCTTTTTTTGGTAAGGAAGATTGGCCCTCAGCTAACATCTGTTGCCAATGTTCCTCTTTTTGCTTGAGGAAGATTGTCCCTGAGCTAACATCTGTGCCAATCTTCCTCTATTTTTTGTATGTGGGACGCTGCCAAAGCATGGCTTGATGAGCAGTATGTAGGTCCATGTCTGGGATATGAACCTGCCAATCCCGGGCCACTGAAGTGGAGCCTGCCAAACAACCACTATGCCACCAGGCCAGCCCCTATTTTTTCTTTTCTTTCCTTTTTTTTTTTTTTTTTTGAGGAAGATTAGCCCTGAGCTGACATCCACTGCCAATCCTCCTCTTTTTGCTGAGGAAGACTGGCCCTGAGCTAACATCCATGCCCACCTTCCTCTACTTTATATGTGGGACTCCTACCACAGCATGGCTTGACAAGTGCTGTATACGTCCATACCTGGGATTCGAACCAGTTAACCGTGGGCTGCCGAAGCAGAACATGCAAACTTAACCACTGTGCCACCAGGCGGGACCCTATTTTTTCTATTTTTGATGACTGGTAAAAATAGGCTATATACCGCCATTTTTAATATTTCTCAACTTTTATTTTGAAAAATTTCAAATCCACAGACGTTGAAACAGTAATATTAAAATATTAATGCTGCCTTCACTCACAAGGATTTCTGATCAAAACCTACGGCAGCCTCAGCTCTATGTTAATACCCAAGTGCCTTCTCCTTGCTTACAAGAGCAGCAGCCTCATCTTTAGTGAGAGGAGCTCTGTCCTCAGGAAGTCTCCATAATGACTTCTCTGTAGTGCTTTCACTGAGCTCATTAGAAACTCACAGCCCCGCAAGGTACACAGGACAGGATTTATTCCCATTTTACAGTTGAGGAAGCAAACTCAGAGAGGTCAAGTGATCTGCTCAAGGTCTCAAGCGAGTAATGACCCAGCTGAAACTGAAACTGAAGACTTCTGACTCCAGTAACTCAACCTTCTCTGGGCACTTGCTCTCCTGGATCTACAGTGAGAGTAAAGCCAGAGCCAAGCAGATAGGCAAAGAAGTGTTTGAGTCTCATAATCTGACAACCAGAAAGCAAATATTCATCAGGAGCCATACACATAGCATTACCAATCAGAAGCCTCTTACCAGGAACATAAAACCACAGTGCAAACCGGGAGTGGGAGGATACACAGAGGGCACTGAAACGTCTGTCGGCTGCCCCTGGTTTGAGTTCAACACTTACTGAGTGCTTACTCTGTCCCAGGTACTGTGCTTGGGATACGGAGCAAGTCAGACAGACAAGCATTCTATTCTTATGGAGCTCACATTCCAGTGGGTTAATGAACAATCCAGAAGCCGCCAAGGAGAGACTGGTGGGCTGCATCTGGCCCACATTAGTGTTGTTTGGTCAACACGGTACTTAATTTTTTCCTTTTATAATTGCCAACTCCTAGCTTCTCTCAACTGGCAACTTGTGCAGGATTCCTTAATAGTAAGTAACGGCCACTCCTGCCCCTTACCCAGGACACACGCCCCCCCAGAGATCACTTCAGTCCCATTTCCTACTGTCTTATATCGGACAACTGTGGCCCAATTCATGCATTTACATTACCCACTTGATATCCACAGCATTTAAGCTGAAACCCCTGAAGCAAACAAATATCCAAACAAGATCATTTCAGCTAGCATTAAGTAGTACAAAATAAATAAAGCAAGCTAACGTGATGGATGTGATATGATTGGTGGAAAGGGCTACTTCAGACTGGGTGGTCAGGGAGGGCCTCTCTGAAGTCTAACTGAAACTGAGAACTGAATTATGACATGCACGACAAGTCTGCCAACCTAAAAGCAAAATGCTTCCAGGCAGAGGGAACAGCATGGGCACAAGTCCCCCTTGAGGCTGGAAATAACTTGGCTTGGTTGAGGAACAGCAAGGTTGGGGTGGCTGGGAGAGCAGTAACAAGATTACAGAGTAAGGAAGAAGCCAGATTACACGGCCCTTGAAGGCCATGGTGAGAATTTTGGATTTTATTCTAAGTGTGATGAGAAGCCTTTGAAGGGTGTGGGACCACTATAATCTGATTTATATTTTCAAATGGTCACTCTGCTATGTAGAAAAGTGATTTAATGAGGCACGAGAGGAAGCAGAGAGGCCAAGAAGCTATGTTATAGCAACCCAGTAGGTGCTAGTGGCTAGGACCAGGCTGGTAACAGAGAGATGGAGAGAAGTAGCAGATTCAGGATATAATCTGGACTATAACCAAAAGAATTTTCTGATGGGGTGGACAGTAGTAGTGGCAGTGGGGCGGAGGGAGTAATGAAAAGGGAGTAATTAAGGAGAACTCCAAGGTTGTGGCTTGTTCAAACCACAATTTATGAGTTGGAGGCAACTAGGAGAAGTCCCAGTTTTAGGGAGAGGGAATAAGAATTTGATTTTGGATGACTAAATTTTGCCTAGACTCAATCAAGTCTTCCTAGATCCCTCATTTCCTTCACCTCCCACATCCAAGCAGTCCTCATATCCAGAAGTTCAGACTTCTAAATACCTAATCTCTCATCAAACCTGTCCCTTCAACTTCAAACCCATTGCCTCTGTCCTGATTTAGACCCCTCCCTTGCCCTGACTTTGGCGACAGCCTTCTACAGCTATGAGTAAGTGAAGAGAAATCACTTAACAGACACGTGTCCCTCTCTCCCACCAGCCACCTCTGACGGGAGAGATCACGTCTTCTTCATATCACTCTCCGGTGCCTAGTGCAGTCATGGGCACAGAACAGGCACTCAAATGTTTGAGGAGCTGAAGACAGGATATAACTCTTGGAAGAGAGCAGCCCCATCTTCAGGTTCTATGATTGCTCCACACAACTTAAAGCAGAACCAGATACGAAATGCATGATCAAGTTCCAGAAACTTCACCTTCTCAAGGCATGTGTTTCTAATTTAGTTTCAAACTACACTGTGTAAGACCCATTTTCACCCAGTAGTTAATAAATGATAGTGGACAACAGATAACATGTATTACTACTCTTTTCCACTTGTCTTCCAGATCTAGGGACTGTATACTCTCTTACCCTGATAACATCTTTGTAAGGAGGTCAAGAGAGGATTATTCTCCATTTTACAAATAAGAAAACTGAGGCACTGAATGAAATCCCTTAATTACTTTGTGATGGAGTTAGGAGCTTTGCCTGGCTTAAGTCTAGCCTTTCCCTGACACTATCCCGCAGTCCTGTAATTGGAAGATAGCCCAGTTCCCATCCCTGCAGAAGTGCTGGTCAGTACTCAAGTGTTCCTTATGGTTTGCCTCCACCACTACAAACTTCTTTGGGTACCAGGCTGTGTGTTGCCACAAGGTCAGAGACCACATTCTCTCTCTCTTCTACGTACCACTCTCCTCAGCGCCTGGTGAAGACAGATTCCACCTCTTGGGCCCGGGAAAAAAAGAAGCACCTTGGTCATTAGCCTGGGAGGTCTAGTAAGGCCAGGAGTCACAACCAGCAAGAAGAGAGATCTAAGTAGGCAAGAACAGTTTCAACGGGAAAAAGGAGAGAGGGGCCACCATTAAGAAAATCAGGATACTCTTTTCAAAAGGTTTCCAGTTGGGGAGCACCTGGGAAGAAAAGTGGCAGCAGGCAAGATCCTTCCTGCCACACCCTCCCAGAGTCATTTCTTCAAGACACCCAGGCTCTTCAGGGCCTCTTGGGCCTGGCTCAGCTGCTGCTGCAGCCTCTGGCGGGTGCTCTCATTGGACGCCCGCTTCAGGAGGCCCTGCATTTCCTCCACCACTGCCCGGTGGCCAGGGGTGTTGTGGAAGAGCCGCACTGCCCGGTCCCCACAGGAGGCCAGAAGCCGGCCAGTGATGTCAAAGGACAAGTCAGTGATATACTCCCCATGGACCTGCTCAAAGTACTCCTCCTTCTCACCCCGCCGGGTATTGTAGAGATGAATACTGCTGCCACTGGCCAAGGCCAAGACCTGGGCGTCAGGGGAGAGTGCCAGGCGGCATGGCATGGTGCTTGCCTCTTCAAAGTGGCCTGTCCTCAGCAAGTAGGGGTCCTGCTGCTTCTTGTATTCCACGTCTGTGTCCCACAGTTTCCATGTGCCATCCTTGGAGACAGAGGCCATCCTGCAGCGTGGAAAATCACAGCTCTAGGCCCAATACACCCTGGAAGGGAGGGTGCTGGGACAGCACTAGGGGCTCCAGCTAGGAAGCCAGCTCCACTGCTGTGTCTACTTCCTGCTGAGGGCTGGCCACCCCACCCACTTCAGAGCTGCCAAAGAGACAGGCAGAAGGACCCAGGGTGCCAAGAGGGGCTGAGGGCCAGGAATCAGGTAAGAAGTCAGAGAGGATTCACTCACCTCCGGGAATCATTGGAGAAAGCGAAGAAGAGGACAGCTGCTGAGTGGCCTTTCAGTTCAAAAGCTCGCACAACCTCTTGGAAGTCCCCTTTTTTGCCAAAGCAGACTTCCCAAACTTTTACATCCGGAGTGAAGCCACATGAGGCCACAAACCTGCCATACAACCCAGGTTCCTTTGAAACTTAATTTTAAAGGCAGCTTGTTCCTGCAAACCCACTAAACCTCTTTCCTGAGAAAGTTAATAATCTTATATCTAAATGACACTGTATCTTTTAAAAGTGCTTTTATACACAACCTCAGTTCATCCTCACAGCCATGCTATAAGATACGCAGTACCCCCAAGCCCCCAGCCCAACCTTTAAAAACAACAGATGAAGAAATAGAGACTAAGGACTTGAACCCAGGTGTCCTGATTCCACATTATATGCTCTTTCCACTACGTGAAGCTAGCTCTCTGCTCTGCCTCTGGCCCCCAGCCCCAACCTTCGCCCGTCCCAGATGCCAAATCTCTCCTTCCTCACCTGCTACAAGGGGATATAGCAGCATGTATATTGTTCATCTGGTTGGTGTTGATGGTAGACAACACTTGACCTTTCAGATTCCAGATGAGGATAGTCGTGTCACTGGAAGCAGTCATGATGAACTTCCCTGAGTGGGGAGGGGAGTGACAGGAGCTGAGGTCAATGACCTGACCAACTGTCATTCTCCAAGGAGACGCTTATGAAGCCCTCTGCTGTCCAAAGTATGCATGCTCCCCTCCAAGGCCAAGGGTCACCACAGATGAGGACTTTGCTGAAGACTGTGGCTCTTACCTGCTTCCCCTGGGGACTTGCTGTGGCTCCTAGGACTCCAGGGGAGCCCAGAGGCAGACCCCCTTTGCCATACTGAGGCTAGGCATAACTCTCAGGCAGCATGAACTCATTCAGCAAATATAACTGAGGCAGTTCTCTCTTGCCTTGGGCGAGCTGCACCCTCTCAATGCCTCTCACCTGTGTCAGCAATGGCGATGTTGATGATGGGTGCCTTGTGCTTTTTAGGAAAGTCCTCTGGGGTGGCCGTGAAGGTATAGCCCCCATCCTCTCGCTTGGTCATCTTGAAGACACGGAGGGTGTCTCCATTGGCCAGCCAGACAATGAAGGCTCTAGGGACAGGGAGTGGACAAGTCACTCATTTGGACACGGAGGCCTGTGTGTGCCAGGGCCTATGCAAGGCTCTGAGGAAAACCAAACCTCCCTTCACGCCTTACAGTCCAACCTCAGAACTTAACCCCTGGGTTCAAAATCTCTTAGAACTATCAGAAGAAAGTTCTCATAGCTTTGGCTCCTTTGGTTTCTCTCTAGGGTTTAGAAAACCATTATGGCTCCCAAGACTAATCTGGGACCCAGACTTTGGTACTTCCCAGGTGGGAACAGATCTTTCCTTCTCTGCTTCCTTGCTGTGTAGCTGCTTAGCCCTTCAGGAAGCCCCGGGCGGTGCTTAGGCCGTCTGGATGCTCTCTTTCTGCCACTCCAAGGGAGACTCTGGGTACCCCCGCTCACTATCCCAAACCAGGAATGGGAAAGACATAAGCCTGGAGCTGGGCTTCTGCAGGCAAACCTGAGGCTCCATCCTGTCCCACCTGCAGTCAGGGCTGAAGCGCACCAAAGTGGCATGGTCCAGCTCCACATTGGCTCTCATGCTGCGGTGCTCCCGCTGCAGGAAGTCCTTGGTGCTCCAGATGCGGACAGTGCGGTCATCTGCACAGGTGGCCAGGTACTTGCCATTGCTGCTAAAGTCCATGCAAGATATGTTCCCACTGTGGCTCTAGGGGAGGGGTTGCAGGAAGTGTGAACAGGGACCCCTTGGCTAGATGGGGAAGCCCAACCTGCAGCCATGACTCTGGGACCCTGCTGCCTGGATTAACAGCAAGCTGCTGATGGGATGTGATGAGAAGAGACAGTATGAGGCATCCCCACTGATTTTGGTCAGAAGCAGAGGGGTCTGTAACATGCACAGAATGCTACAAAGGAAAAGTCTGCAGGGGTGTGAGTGTTTGTGCATGGGTACCCATGTACCTTCAGTGCCGCAGCCAAGAGGCGATGGGTGAAGTTGTGTTGTTGAGGTTTCTCCTTGCGAATTCGCTGATGCTGTTTCTGCTTCTTGGATCTCGAGGACTTGTCAAGGGGAAGTCCATTTGCTTTTTGGCCTATAAAGAAAGGCCATGTCAGCCATCCATTCACTCAATCAACAAGCATTTACTGATCACCTTTGATTGGCCAGGCATTGAGTGGAGCAGCAAGAAATGACAAGATGTGGCCCATCCTCGAGAAGACAGTGATGTGGGCAAAAACAGAGGCTTTGGAATCAGACCTGGGCTTGGATTGTGTCTCTACCACTGAGTGATCCTAAGGAGGCTGCATGTTGTTAGTCCATATAGAACCTTGATGCACACTAGAAAAGGCACCATCTCTGGGCTGGGGCAGCTCAGTGGGTACATGGCATGGCCAGGGGAGTAGAGATCCTTGGCCAGTCATCCCTACGTAGGGAATAATGTGCACAACCCAATCTGGTGGCCCTGGCCATGCGTAAGTTACTTAATTGCTCTGGGCCTTGGTTTCCTTAAAGAGAAGTTGGGAGAATTGAATGAGATAATATACACAAAAATGACAAGCAGAGTACCAGCACAAGCATTCAAGGCTCAAAGGAATCCCAGAGAATTCAGGACCAAGAGGTAGTCAACATGTTGAGCACCTAGCCTGTGCCAGGAATAGTGCCTGTCACTTTTGCATAAGATAGCTCACTTAAGTGAGAATCAGGCCAGGCACAAAGTCGGCATGTGTTAGATGGCTGCAGATGCTCCCCAATTCCTACAGGAAAACAACTCCTGCGCCCCCCACATAAAGATGGCCACAACCTGCCCTCTGCCTACCTGTCCAGCCCTCTCTGCTGAGCCCCCTCCTCTGCTCTCACCCTGGAGTCACACCACGTGCTGTCTCAGGGCTCCCTGCCTTCCCTGCCAGCAGCGTTCTTCCCTCCTCGGCCTCCGGGGAAACTCCCACACATCCTTCCTCAGGACCCCCTCTCACATGTTCCCGTCTCTTAGTGAAGATTTCCTGACCTGCCACCGTTGGGTTTCCCGTTTCAGGTACTGACCTCTTCTATGAACCCTCTTACGCTCTACCTTTCCCTTACACTTTCAGATGCTCCTCTCCTTCCCCGACAGTGGACTCCCTAAAGGAAAAGACCTCAAAGCCCACGGAGGTGGCCGCATGTCGGGGAGCTAGTCCGAGCGCTCATGAATGAACGCCCCCCTTTTTCATGAAGTAACGACCTAGCAGCGCGCTTGTGAGTTCGCAGGGCCCTCGCAGGGCCCGGGCAGAGGCCGGGGCTCGGCCACCGACAGCGGCAGCGCGGGACGCCGCTTCCCACTGGGCCTCCGGACGGCGCGCGACCAGCCCGCGAGGCGGCACGTCGTCCCGGGAAGCGAAGCTCCTTTCACCCGAGGAGAAACTGAGCGGTCCCCGGCACCCTCGCAGGTCGGACCACCCCGGAGGCGGGAGCGCGGTCCCCGCGGCGGCCCCTCCCCGCCCCCGCCCCACTGACCCGCCGGCCCGCCGCATGTCTCCTCCTCCGCGCGCAGCCATCCCCGCGCTACCGCGGCCGTCGCCATCAGGGCCAGCAGCCCGAGCAAGAGCGACAGCCCCATCAGCTCCGGGATCTGCGGCAGCTCCATGTTGGCGGGGCCTCTGCCACCTCAGCCTCTGGCTACGCGGGCGCCTGCACGCCTCCGCGGGGCCGCGCACGCACGCGGGGCGAGGCCTGGCCGTTGGAGCGTCTCGGGGGCGGGGCCTGGCCGTTGAAGCGTCTCGGGGGCGGGGCCTGACCTTAGGAGGGTCTCGGGGGCGGGGCCTGGCCTTAGGAGCGCCTCGGGGGCGGGGCCTGGCCGTTGGAGCGTCTCGGGGGCGGGGCCTGGCCGTTGGAGCGTCTCGGGGGCGGGGCCTGGCCGTTGGAGCGTCTTGAGGGGCGGGGCCTGCTCGTTAGAGGGGCCTGGCTGCTGAGGCCTTGTTGTCGCCGAGGGCTGGGGCGAAGATGTGCAGGCCCCGCTCAGGCTTTCCCTTGAACAAGTTTCTGATAATCGTTTATTAAAGGCGTTGTTGCAGCCGTCACAGACTGGATCCTTTCAGGGAGGCAAGGCGGCGTTATTACTCTCTTTAACGGGAAACTCCGGGGCTTTTACAGTTAATGGAGAGGGAAAGGGTAGTCCTGGGCTCGAGCGCGGGACTCTCTCCGCAAAGACCTGAGATGGAGAGACACGGTGGGGAATCGGGGCACAGCAAAATAAACAGCCGCAGATAAGATTGGAAGGGTCTGGAGGGCCTTGAGTGCCGGCTCACTCCCGCAACCAGAGAGGAGCCCCCGCCGGTTATTACAGGGCAAGACAGGGCAAGATCCGGTCTCAGAGATTCTCTGGGAGGGCCAGCGTGAGCCAAGACTAAAGACAGGAGGAAAACCAGGGGGTGGTCGCAAGTATCCAAGAGGGAAGTGATAATGGGTGGCTGGGGAGTGGAAAGGAAGTTGAAAATGAGATTTTTAACAGGACATTTTTTACTTTGAACTAATTATAGATTCACAGGGAGTTGAAAAAAATGAACAGGAAGGTTCCATGTACCCTTCGCCCAGTTTCCCCCAATGCTAACATCTTACATAACTGTGACACAATATCCAAATCAGGAAATTGGCGTTGATACCATCTACAGAGCTTATTCGGATTTCACCATAAAAGAGCTATTCTGAAAGACTAATTTGATAGAATTTGGATTAGACCTGCTTAACTGGAGAGGGAATGTTCCCAGAATAGGCATGCTCTGTGGGCTTCCCAGCCCCGCACCCCAGAGCGAGTGGAAGTACCAGGGCCAGGGATTCCAGATTTGAACATTTCCATGTCCACGAGGGCGCCTCTCCAGATGGTGCAGGACTCTCTGAGGAGAGAGGCTGCTGCAGAGACTAGATGACAGACAGACACGCCAGCAACCCCGGCTGAGGAAACAGATCCAGTCAGAGAGCAAGTAAAGTGGCCTCATTTCCTTCCCTTTTGTCCTTGGAGGGAAGGGGAGATTGGCATTGACTCAGCTGTGGGCAGTGAGGTGGGGAGGGCTGGGAGGAGGTATCCAGAGCATCCTGGCATTTTTCCTCCTTAATTTGCTATTCAGAACTGTAGGCCCAATGATGGACCAGTTTCTCCACCACCTAGAGACGAAGCTGTACTTTTAAGAAGAATTTCATTCACCAAGCATTTTGCATGTGACATTTATTGAGCTTTGCATTCCATTGCATTTTCTCACATTCCCATCCCACAGATTAGGAGACTGATGCTCTAGGAGGTGCTCATTAAGTGACTTTCCAGAGGTTGTGCGGGTGAAGAGTGAACCTAGGGACACATGCAGGTCTGTGACTCCAATCTATTGATGTGGGGACAAGGAGAAGCAAGAGTAGGGCTCAGCTCTGTACAGCTCAGTTGAGACTACAAGATTCTTTCACATCGATGAGTTCAGTTGATCTTTAGAGCAGCCTTAAGACAAGTGATGCTATGAACTAACGTAAACAGGTGAAAAAAAACTAGGCTCAGGTCAAGTAACTTATCCAAGGTCAACAAGGAAGCCAGCCAGAGAACCCAGAGTCCAACTGGAGTCTGCTACACTCCAAGATCCATGCTCCTCCCACCTTGCCACTGGGCTGTGGAAAGGCCTTGCCCTCACCCTCAAGTGTCATACAGCCCAGTTGGAGGCCAAGGCCAATACTCGGAAGGACAGCTAATGACACAAAGCAGGATTTGGGAAAGCTGGGCAGATAAGGGAAAGAGATGTGCTGGTGGATCCTGAGGGACAGTGAGACTTGGCTGTCCCTTTAGGGTGAGTATTTAGAAAGGTGAAGCAGAGGGTAGGAGGGAATTCTGGGTGGGAAGTGAGTCATGAACAAAAGTGTGGAGGTAGAAGTAAGTGATTCCTGTGCAGAAGGGAGTGACCGTGCCAGCTGGTCTGGGTGAGTGTTGCAGATGGTGCCATAGGAAAGGATGCAGTGGGAGGGGGCATGTGCTGGGAGACAGAAAAACCTATGCCGCCTCCCTCCTGGGCTCATCATGCCTTGCGAAGGCAAAGCCGAATGAAACATCCCAAGAACCACTGGAGATTCAGGACTCCTTGGAATGTGAAGGGAAGGAGGCTGTGGAGAGAAATGAGGCTGGAGGGGTAGCGGGGCCCAGCCCCAAAGCACCTTGAACATCTGCTGGGAAACTTGGCCTCACCAGAAAGCAGGAGCCAAAGAATGAATGGAAGCACAACTTCAATTTGCAATTGAAGATCCACCTTGCACTAACTGGAGCCCTCCCTACCCCTTGCATCTGTGTTAGGTGAAACCATAAATTTCCTCATTGTTTAAGCATTGGTTCTCAAAGTGTGAGCCCTGGACAAGCACCATTGCAAATGCATGGAATCCATCCCAGACCTGCTGACTCAGAAACTCTGGAGGTGGGGGCCTGACAATCTGTATTGTAACAAGCCCGCTAAGTGACTCTGATGCATGCTAAAGTTTCAGAGCCACTGATTGACCTAACTCGAGCCCCAGACATGTTATTTGCAGCTCAAAGTCTTTATTACAGTGGTTCTTAGCCTTGGCTGTATGTTGCAATCACCTTAAAAAATGCTGATGTCTGAACCCCACATCCAGGAGTTCTGATTTAATTGGTCTATGTTGGACCTGGTCATGAAGAGTTTTTAAAGTCCCCCCCCCCCCCCCCCCCCAGGTTATTCAAATGCACATTTAAGTTTGAGAAGCAGCTGTAAGGGATACAGGAAGCTAATGCAAGAGGATATATAAAAGGGGATGCTCTGAGAGCCAGCCCTGATTGCCTAGTGGTTAGAGTTTGGCACTCTCACTTCCAGGTTCGCTTCCCGGTGGTAGAACCACACCACCCGTCTGTCAGTAGCCATGCTGTGGCAGGAGCTCACACAGAAGAACCAGAGGACTTACAGCTAGAATATGCAACCGTGCACTGGGGCTTTGGACCAGGCACTGACCACGGGGATTGATCTTACAAGGTCAACCAGCCAGGCCTCTGTAACAGATATCATAGGGCAGTGGGGAGTGGGGAGGAGCTGAAAATGACTGTTTTCAGCTTGCAAAGTGTCTGGATGGTGGTGCCTTTCCTGGGGATGGGGAGCATGAGGGTCAGGTTGAAGGAGGAAGACTGTGGGCTGCAGTCTTGGAAATGATGAGGTCTGTTTCAGTTCCTTCAAGGTTAAGGGAGCTGTGGAACATTCAGAGGGAGAGGTCGAGTGGCAGTGCGATATGTGGTTGTGTAGCTTTGGGGGAAGGCAGGGCAGATAGAGGACAGAGGGTCCTCAGCAGAGGCCAAAGGGGATGGCATTGCCTGGGGCTTGCCATAGGGTAGAAGGAAAGCAGGCCGATGAGGGACAGGCAAAGGAAGAGGCACTGTCGAGGAAGAAGGAGAGTCTGGTGAGAATTCTGGATTGGCAGAGAAAGAGTGGTTCAAGAAGGAGGTCTGAGGGGAAGGCAAGAAGAGCGCTGGAAAGCAAGTGTTGGACTTGGAAACGAGGGAGGCAAGTGAGTCTGTGCAGCAGTGAGCCTGGGGTGCATGGGGGGAGGAGGAGCCCAAAGGCAGGGGGCTGGAGGTAAGTGGGAGGGGAGGAGGGACAGACAGCAACTGTAGGTGACCCTCTCAAGGGCAAATGGCATCTAGAAGGGAACGCAGGGTCAAGGGGGTGTCTTATGGGGACCTTCCTGGCAGGGTGTGAGTGCGTGAAGACAGCAGAGCACAAACTGCCAGGATTTCACCTTTCAGAGAGCCACTACAACCTGTGTCTGCAGCAGCAAGGAGCACTTAAGAGGCTGGGTGCATCTGTCACCCACACAGTAAAAAGTGGCTGAAAGCAGAGGCTCTGGAGACAGACAGTCTGGCTGCGCACCTCCCCAACGATGCATCCTTGGGCTAGTTGACCTCTCTGTGCCTCAATTTTTCCTCTATAAAAAGAGGATGATAGTAATATTGTGATAACTCTTCCATAGTGCTATTTGCCAGGCACTGTTGCAAGTGCTTTATGTACATTTACTCTTAAATCCTCATAACAGGCCTGGAGAGGCGGGTGTTGTGGGGAGTAAGTGAGTTAATATACATAAAGCACTTAGAATTGTGCTTGGCACGAAGTAAACACTAGATAAGTGTGTTATTATTATCATCCACATGAATGAGGGAGAGTCAATGCCCACGGAAGACCGTCTCCTGTTTATATCCTGCAAACGTCTCCAGAAGTCTGAGAAGAAGTGAGAAGACCGGCCTCTCGGAGCTTGAATGTCAGCTCCATGAGGACAGGGTACAGCAGTGAGGAATCCCAGAGCCGAGACCAGCGCCTGGTCCATAATACTCCCTCAGGAAATATTTGTTAAATGGATCAATGAAAGGATCAATGAAGTATTGGGGCCATTTATCCCGACTCCCCATCTGGAGTTTCAGTTCCTTCTAAGCCATCCCAACCAGTTGCCATCCACCCTCTGCTTGCACATCTCAGAGTGGGGAGATCACTAGCCCCTGTGGCAGCATGTTCTCCTTCTGGATAGTTCTGATGGAAGACCCTGTCACTTCCCCTCCTTGGTCCTGCTCTGCCCTCTTCCAACCTGGAAGGTGGTGAGCCTCTCGGAACCCTCTCCTGGCCATGGAGGGAGGATTTCCAGGACAAGTATCTGTCATCTCTCAGCTGGATGACAGCAGCGGCCTATGACCGCTCTCCCTGCTTCTGCCTTTGCCCCATGTGGCCTGTTCTCAACTCAGCACCCGGAGGGATCCTGTTAAGAAGTTGTGTCTGATCTTGTCCCACCTCTACTCAAAACCCTCCGGTGACTTCCAGCTCAGAGGACAAGCCAAGGCCCTTTCATGGCCTGCAAGGCGCTCTGCAAGACCACCTCTTGCTGCCAACCAGCTCTCTCTCCCTCCCAGATTGAGACGTGCTGACAGCCCCCAACAGTTTTTGTTTTTATTGGTCAAAAGTTCTTTACAAAATCCATACACACGCATCCACACACACAAGATGCCTGCCCTGGTTTGGCCACCCCCTGCCCAGGTCTCTCCTGGGATCAGACCTTCCTGGCCTCACCCAGGGACGCCATCCTGCAGCCCCTCCAGGCTACCAGTGAAGGCACAGAGAGGGAACCTCCTCTTCTGCTTATCTGCTCAGAAACAGGGGCCTGTGCCCCACCGGCCGGGGAGCAGGGGGAGTGACAGGGAAACAGGATTGTGCACGTCCCTCCTTCAAGCTCCCTGAGTTGCCGGCTTAGGCCTCTGAGTGTCACAGCTGCTAAAGCTTCCAGATCATCTTCTGGTTGAAGCTTTCCCATCCCCCCTTTGCAGACTGGAAAATGGAGGTCCAAAGAGGGAGTATGAGTCCCCCAGGTCACAGCGTTAGTCACTAGTACAGCAGGGACTGCAACTCAGTTCTTCCCAGCTTCCAGGACGCGGGAAGAGACTTGGGCCTGGCTCGACCCTCAGGAAAGGGGACAGCCAGGGCCTGGGGCAGGAGGGAGGGCCCAGAAGTTGTCCCTGGAGCCCACACCCAGGGAAAGCAGCCCCAGGGCAGCTGAGTAAGCGGCAGGGTCTGGCCAGCGCTATAAAGGGTTGCCAAGGGTGCCCTCTGTGACCGCCCGTGTGGCTTGCTCGGGTATACAGCCCGGGTCCGTCAGGATACTGGTGGATGTGCTCAGCTGGCGTAGGGAGTTCAGGACAGCTGGGGAAAGAGAGAGACACCTCCTGGGGTTAGGGCCCCACCCTTGGATGCGGAAGACAAAAGGATGGGGGAGGTACTAGTTGGCAAGACCGTCAGCACCTCCTAGGACCTCTGTCTGCAGGTGTCCTGGTGGCCGGAGGACCATCGAGGGGGCATGGTGGGATGGCTGAAACTCCAGGCTGTTAAAGACAGGCTGGACCTGGGGCTGAGAGAGTGGAACCCCCTGTTCTGAGGCTTGGACACTCTGGTGGGAGGGAGGTGGCTCACGTACTTGGTCGGAGAGCAGGCAGAGAGCAGTACTGGTCCAGCCAGGCCAGCGAAGTCTGGCGGAGGCTCTGCAAGCTTGCCGTGGACACCATCCCGTTGAAAGACTCGAACAGAGGCCGGATGAGGATGCTGAACTGGGCCCAGGTCAAGGAGCAGGCCTGTCGTCCAGCCGATGCCCTCACACACCTCACATGTAGGCCTGACATCTGGCCCAAAGCAGGGGGAGGGCCTGGCCGGTGTGGAGTCTTGAACCCGTAGGACCCCTACTGTAGCTGCCCTCCACCCTGCCAAGGCCTGCAGCTCTCTGGCTCTCAGCCCCCTCCCGCAGCCCCTCCACCACCCTTCTTCTGGGCTGGACTATCCCCCATCCCTGGGCTTCCTGCCCTGGATCAGTCAAGAGCTTGACCAGGTAAGGGAGGGAGAGTTTCCACGTCCTCCCCAGGGCCCAGCTCACTTCCAAACCGGCCTTGGAACTTTCTGAGGGAAGGGCTGTGGTCTCCTCACCCAAGGGCTCCCCCCTTGGTTTCTTTCTGCTCCCAGCCCGTCACTGGGCAATCCTGCTAGCCACAATGCCAAGGGCCTAGAAGGAGGGGGCGGAACCGGAGCCCGTTCCCCTGGGAGCAGCTCTGAGACCCTGCCTGGCTGTGGAACCAAGCCTGTAGTCGGGCATAGCCTGGTCCGGCTGCAGTGCTCACCCGGCCACTGGCAGGTGAGGATACCACCCAGAACTTCCAGTTGTGCAGTGTGCGGGCCCGGACATAGTCATCAAACATGTCTCGCATCTGGTCGAAACGCTGGTGTGTGATGGGCACCCCGGTGGCAGGCAGCTGCTGCTGGCACAGGCTAGGGGAATGGGGGGTGGGGTTGGGAGTCAGGCAGCATGCCCCCCGTCCCAGCGCCTGCACGTCCTCCACCTACTTAATGGCAGCGTTGAGCTCCTCGATCTGGTCCCGCAGCTGCTGGGCCTCCTCCTGCATGGCTGCCCGCTCCTGCTGCAGCATGGCGATATACTCGGCCGTCTTCTGCAGTGTGGTGGCTTTGCTCATCTGCGGGCATCACCAGGGAGGGCTCAGGTGCTGGAGGCCCCTCATCCCGGGACCCACTGAAGCACTGGGGCCGGAGGAGGCAACTGTGCATGTGGAGGGCCCTGGGATTTGGTCTGGGTTCTAGGAGTGCCAGCCTGGGTGGGGCCTCACCTTGAGGCTGGGCTGGGCACTGAGCGTGCTCACCAGCCCGTGCAGGGTGTCAAATCCCAGCTTGATATTGAAGCGCCGCTTCTGCTCCGCAGAGATGTGTGTGATGCGCCGGCTCTCAGTCTTGAGGGCAGACAGCGAGTAGGGTGAGCCTAGGAGGGAGTGCGGGAGGCCCTGGGGGTGCACACAAATCTTGGGGTGGGGGGATGGTGCCACCTTGTTGTTGTCTGGACGGCCCCGGCTTAGGATGGGTTGAGGGGGAGAGATGCGGACGCTCAGAGTTCCCGGGCCTGGCATGGAGCTGAGCTCCCCAGACAGCCGCCGCTCACCTCCTGTGGCAGGGACACACAGACCCACAGACAGACCGACACAGGGGAGAGGGTCCTATTGTCTGTCCCTTCATCCTGGCCCCAGATACAGTCCCCCACTCCTTCCCTCACTCTGTCCCCGAGAGCCCCCCAATTCCTGTAACCCCTCTTTACCGCTGGGTGCTGGAGGCGAGAGCCGCTCCACTTTGGGGACAATCAGGGGCCTGGGAGGGGCCAGTGTGGCTGGGCCAGGAGGTGGCCGGGGTGGTGTAGGGGCCGGGGTCGGGGGAAAGAAGGTGCAGGGGAACTCAGGGACCGTCTCCTGCTGGGGTGGAGAAGGGCGGAGAGTTGGGGTGAAGCCCCGGGGCTCGCCCCCACCTCCCAGTGCCGGCCATCTTACCGGGGACCCTGGGGGCCGAAGGAGTGTGCTGGACACAAGTGGTGGCTCCAGGGCTTGCTCAGGCTTGGCTGTGCACAGGCAGAACTGTGAGGGCCACTGGGGCTGGCCCCAACCCCATCATCACCCACACTCCTTATGGGTTCAGAGCCCACGTCCCTAATTCCTCGCCACCCTGCCCCCCAGCTGAGCCTGCCCCTTAACCTTCTCCTCTACTCCCACAGGCTCCCTGCTTCTGCATTTGGTCCCCATCTGCCCCTCTCTCGACCCTGCGCCTCACCTGCTGTGAGTAGCTGTGTGAGGCAGGGGTTGTTGCCCCCAGCAGTGGCAGTGGGGCTGGCAGTGGCAGGGGCCAAGGTGCGGGGGCTGGGCTTCTGCCCCCTAGAGGATGGGGTGGGGGGCTTGCCTCTGGGCCGCAGGCCTTGGGGCACTGTGAAGTGAGGCCCCGGTGGGGGCTCCGGATACCCAGAGGGGAGAAGGGGAAAGGAGGAGGGGGTGGAATGTGGGGCAAGTGGGAAGGCAGTGGGAGCAGGCAGTGGGGACACTCCCGGGGCAGGAGGGACAGTAGGGAAGGAGAATCTGGGAGAGAAGAGAGACTCTTCCTGAAGCACAGCAGGGGGCGGAGCCATGGGAGGGAAGTGGGGTGGGGGACAGGGCTCCAGGCCAGGCCCTTTGGCAGGGGTAGAGTATTCGAGGAGGGGTGTGGGTGGGGGAGGGGCTGGGAGCTTGGGCTTGGGGTCTTCAGGAAGGAGGAAATCAGAGCTCAGGAAGGCACTGGAGTCCAGGGGGCCAGGGCAGCTGCTCCGAGCCTGGTTGGGAGGACAGATAGAGAGCAGGGGAGAAAGCTGGCCTTTGCGGCCACCCCGGCAGCCTCCTGCTTTGGCTGAGCTCTGGACTGGGCACTAGGAGAGAGAGGAGAAATGATCCCTGCCCTCCATCACACACACCAGGGAAATTATAATTTAATAAGGAGAGGGAATGGAATACATTGATGCACAAATTAGGCATAAGAAAGAGCATCAATCTTCCTGCCCACCCATTCATTCACCAAATAATTTATCCATCCATCCACCAATCCGTTCACTAACCCATCCATCCATCCATCCATCCATCCATCCACCCACCTACCCATCCATCCATCCCTCCTCTATCCATTCATCTACATATTTATTCTCATCTATGAGCTAGCTCATCTATCTTTCCATCAGCCCACCACATACTAACCCATTCACCAATCCATCCAACCATCTATGCTTCCTTCATTCATCTACCAACCCATCCATAATCCATCTATCCACCATCTATACATTCACCAGCCATGTATCCACCCACCAGCCCATTCATTGATTCACCAAACTCATTTATGAATTCATCTACCAGCCCATCCATCCAACCAACCACTCACCCACCTATGTATACACACCAACCCATGTAAGCATCTACCCCCATCTACAACCTGTCTATTCACCAACACACCCATCCATACACTCATTCATTCATCACTTGCTCAACCATTGGGTCACCATTTACCCAGTGCTGTTAATGTGCTTGAACTGTGTTAGGCATGGAAGTGCAGTGGTGAGGAAAACACAGCCCTTCCAGCAAGGAGCTCACTGTCTAGTCCAGGAGAGAGACCCCTCAGCAATGAACTGAAAAGTCTAATGATGGAGGGAAATGGCACCTATCTAACCTAGCAGCAGGGAGGCAACATCTGAATTGGGTGTGGCAGTTCCTGAGCCAAAATGGTAGACTCACTGTTTCCTAAGCATGCCTGCTCAGCTTCCTGACTCCACGCTCCCATTCATGCTTCTCCTCCCATCTGGCTTGCTTTCTACTGGTCTTTTCTTCTGTCCAAACCTGACCCGTTCACTAAGGCCCAGAACTCCCCCTCCTCCAGGAAGCCCTCCACAAGCAACCTAGCCCTCGGTGGTGCTCTGCTCCAAGCTCCCCTGCCCTCAGCCTCCCTCCCACAACCATCTTGTCAGTTCTGCTTCACCAGGGTCTTTCCTCCCCAGCTGAATTGCACCCTCCTGGAGGGCAGAGATGGGGTTTTTCTCCAGCCTCTTGGTCGACCAAGCACAGGACTAGCACCTGGGAAGTACCCTGAAAAACTCCTGGACATAGGCAGGTGAGTGGGACAGGGCTGGGGGGTGGGTGTGTGGCGAGCTCACCTGCAGGCGGTTATGCCCTGAGAGGTGGGTCATGGCTGAGGAGGCAGGGGGCACCTCTGAACCCAGGATCCCACTGCTGAAGGGGGAGTCGGCCATGGGGCTGAAGCTGGGGGGCTCTGGGAAGTTTGAAGGCATGGGCGTCTGTGGGGGGCGGTAGTTGGTGAAGAAATCTGTAATTGAGACACACAAGGCAGCAGCAGTCAGGGCTAAGGCCTGTCTGGAAGCAGGGGGAGGAGAGCGGGCCTCGTGCCCTGTCCCCAGGCCAGAGTGGCGGTGGGGTGGGGGCCAGCGGGGGAAGGGGGGGCTTCCACAGGAGATTGTGAAACTGGGAGAGTTTCTGTCTCACTCAGGGGAAGCAGCAACAGAGGCTCGAGTGGGATGGGCCTGAGTGGGAGACAACAGGGGACTGTGTGGGGCTGTGAGCAGGACCCCAGGCAGCAGCCCTCCCATGGAGCCCCACACTTGACTCATGAGGCCCCCTTCCCCATCCCCAGCCCTGGGCACTCCCGTGTCTGCTCCTGTTACCAGCCCTGCTGGGGACATAAAGGGCAGTAAAAGTGCCAGGGAGGGAAAGGGGTGGGGTCCAAGGGAGGAGGTCTGGGACGGGGAGGAGCCCCAGGGTGACAGGAGTTCAAGGGGTGAGTTAGGGGTGAGGGGGCAGACAGTCAGCGAATCTGGGACAAGTTGCTTTGTTGGAAGGTCAAGAGATGGGGCTACAAGGATGGAGCCCAGGCGTGGAGTGAAGGGGCTGAGGGGGTGACAGCAGGGGTCAGAGGGTGGGCTCAGAGTGGGGGGCTGGAAAGCCTGGAAGAGCTGGCGGGGCGGGGGCCGACGGCTTGTTTGAGGTGCGGGTTGTGTGAGCCCCAGGCTATTCTGGTTTGGGGAAGCAGCTGCCCGCGGCTTAACCACATCCCGGCCCGGGCGCCACCCGCCCACCCGCTCCCTTCCGGGCACCTTTCTCTGACCCTGACCAGCCTTCGGTCTGCACCAGCGCCCAAGGCCTCCTGGTCTGGTCAGATCTGACCTCACCAGCCTTTGATGGGCCCAGGCCCCCAAGCCAACAGAGCTGGTCAGGTCTCTCTCCCAGGGGCCACCTCGAAGGAGACCCAGCAGTGGGACAGATATGACCACACAGAACCTCCAGCCTGACAGGGTTAAACCAGTGTGTGCCTCTTGTGTGACTCTGGGGCTCGGGTGTCGCTGGGCAGCTGGCTCTACGTGTCAGTGTGTGGTCTCCCCCGTGTCTGTCCCATGGTCTGTAGCTCTGTCTGTGTGCACCTGCCCTGATGTGAGGTGTTCTATGCTCACGTCTGTGTGTCTGAGTGTGTGTGTATGCGTGTCTTTCTCGGCCACAAGGTTAGAAGGCAGGGATCGTCTTGCTGTCCTGCTGCCTCCCTTTAACAGAAGGACTGGGTGGCAGAGGGTGAGCGGTCACTGATCCTCCACTCCCCCAGGACGATAAGCCTCGTCACTAGGCCCCTTGAGGCCTGGGCTCTAGAACCAGCTGCCTACTCAGCCCAGTCCCAGGATGACGGCCACAGAGCAGCTCCCTGCTCTTGTTGCTGCCCACTCCCCAGGTGTCACAGGCCTCATGGTGCAATGAGCTGCTGGGTCCATCACTGAGGCCCACCATCCCCTTACCATAGATTGCCCACTTGTCCTCACTGGCCTTGAGAGAAGTCGCTTCCTAGTCCTAGCCACCCGCTGAGCCTGAGTCCCTTCCTAGCCTCTGTCCCCCCACTGACCTGCCGTCCTCTCCCCAGCCCCTCTCCCATCATCAGCCCCTTCCCCTTCCCTCGGCACCCCTCACCAGACCACTTGTACCTCACCGAGCCCTCCCCTCACTAAGCCTCCTCCCTCCCTCGAGTTCCGGCCCCCTCACTGGGTTTCCTCTCAAGTGAGGAGCTCCTGGGGAAAATCAGAGGCAGCCCCGGTGGCCCCTGTGCTCCTGCCCTCCCTGTGCATGGAGCTCTTGAAGGGGCCACACCAGCCACCTCCTCTGCATGACATCCCCTACCACAGGTTGCCCATGCTCGCCCCCACCAGCAGCCACCCCGGATTGAGAGACGTCGCTTCCTAGCCCCAGGTTTGCCCAGAGCCGGGGGTGGGGGTGGCTGGGCTCCTACCTGTGGCAGGGGTCTGTGTGCCCAGACAGGGCCGCTGCCCTCCCAGGCCGGTTTGCTCCCAGGGCACTGCCATCAACACTTCTGCCCCCACAGTCCCCACTCCCGCCCAGGGCTGAGGCAGGGGTGGGGGTGGTTCCTCATTCCCTAGTTCCCGCCCCACAGGCCTCCACCTCTTGACTGATGGGCCCAGGACCCTGTGGGGAAAGAGTGGAGGGGTCACCGAAACTACGCCGGGACCTCCTTTCTGTCCCCTGGGTCTTGGCTGAGACAGGCTGAGCCCCGATGTCTACCTGACCCCCAGAATGGCTCCGGAGTCCCCAAAGTGTATGAACTTCGGGAGCAGTCTCCAAGACCCGCGGCTGAATGAAGAAAGCAACGTGGGAGAGTTGGTTGTGAAAATAGAAAGAGATATCTGTCCCCATGCGCTATTACAGACATCAGTACCTCTGGTGGGATGGAAGAAATGAGTGACCCGGTGCCCTGGGGGTCAGGAGACGGAGGCAGGGAAACACACCACTTTAGAAAGTGCCTTACAAGACACGATACCTGAGATTTTCTTAAAAATAATATAGCAGGGGAGAAGTGTGTGAAGTCTAGAAGAAACAAGACTGGCCAAGAGCGATAAATGTTGAAGTTGGTGATGGTTCCACGAGCATTCATTGAACTACTCTCTCTCTACTGGTGTGTATGTTTGAAATGTTCTTTAATAAATAGCTTTTAAAATTAATTATGTAAATAATAAATAGGCCCAAACAAATCAAAGTCCCTGAGAGAGTCCCAGCATCCATTGCTTTCCTGGGAACTTCCAGAGCCTGCAGCTCCAATGCCCTGGTCCCCTCTTCCCTGCCCAGGTTCCCTGTCTGACCCTGCCCGTCCACCCCACCCAGGGGGAGGGGCCTGCCCCACCTGAGATCTCCATGAAGTCATCCAGGCTGGGCTGCAGAGGTGTCAGGTCTGGCTGGATCATGTCAGCATTGCCGACGTAGGCTGGAGGGGGCAGTGGTGCCGTCAGGAACAGCAGGAAGGGTGGAGTAGGGGCACCCATCCCCCGCTGTCCCCTCTTGGCGGCCTGCACTCCCACAGGCCTCCTCTCCTGGGAGCAGGCCCTCACCGTCCTCTGGGGGCAGCTGCAGGGGCTTCGGGCTGGGCTGAGTCATGGTGAAGAGTGTGTCGGAGATGTCGGACAAAAAGCAATCGAGGTCCAGAAGCTGCCGCGTGTCGGGATCCTCCTCCGGGCCCCCCAGCAGCACGGGCACCACGCTGGAGAAGAGCTGCTCGCACCATCGCTCCGGTGGCTGCCACCCGCCTTCCGCCTAGGAGACAGAGCCATCAGCAGCCCCGCTCCTCCCCATCTGGGGACACAGGGGTCACCCACTGCCCCAGGCCCTTCCATATCGCCCCGGCCTGGGAGATGAAATGATCAGCTGGCTAGAAGGCCTCTCTTTGCACAGACCCTCCTCGCTTCTCTCTGGTGGGCCCAGTTTGCTGCCTGGAAGGCTAGGGTCACCCCACTGGCCTCTTAACATCGCCCCCCAGGCGACAGACAGGGATGGCCCGCTGAAGACACAAGGGTCCCCTTCCTGCCCCTGTGCTTATTCCCATCTGGACCCCAGTTCTTAGGGCCCTCCGTTCCCCCGTGCCTCCCCACCCCTTGCTCAGTCAACGAGAAGCCTTGGTGTTTTTCCACCACTGTGCCCGCCAAGGCTTCCCTCCCCAAGGGGAGAAGGGCTCAGTTAGTCAGAGGACAACAGCCTCGCCCACTCCCTCACTTCCCATCCTCACCCACAGCCACTGTCCTACTCCCGCCACGCCCCGCCCCCGCCCCCCCAGGAAGGAAGCTGTCAATTCTCTGGGTCCAGGGAGCACCCACCTGCTTGGGGGCCAGGAGATCCCCTTCTCTGCTGGACTTACGGAGCTGCAGGAACACAGAGAGGTGGACACTGTGTCCCTTGACCCCTCCTCCATCGTTCCCGCCAAGGCCTCCCCTACTCACAAGCTCCCACAGATCAAGGAGATCCCCCACTTCCCCTCAGGAGCTCCTCTGCCCTGGGAGGTAAGGAGCTGCAAGGGGCCCCTGTGGCCACACGGTGGCGCTGTCGGCCTGGATCTTAATGGAGGGCGGAGTCGGGGAGAGCCCCTCCAGCGCTCTTCCAAGAGAGGCGGTGGCAGCGGCCGCAGGGGAAAGGTCCGGAGCCTCCCCCGGGCCCCCACTGACCCGCTTCTTGTAGTAGATGCGCCACTTGTGGTACTCGCGCATCACCACCTCGATGCGCCGCTTCCAGTAATTCCCCTCCAGGACCACGGCCTGGGGAGGGTCGGGGAGAGGCTCAGTGCGAGGGTCAACACCAACGCGTCGTCCCCCCGCCGCGCCCAATCCGCGTCTGGGCCAGACCCTCCCGCCCAGGGCGAGGAGTGACGGAAAGGAGGGGCAGGCTTGGTGGGGAGGCAGGTGGGCGGTGGTCCTCAGTCTCAGCTACCTCCGGTTTCCGGTGCTCATCAGCCTCAGGCCCCTGCAGGGGGGTCACGAAGCCACACACGGGGCTCTTCCTCCGCTCCACATCTAAGAGAAGGGGGCCAGGTCAGCGGTGCCCAGCTCCGCCGTCTCGCACCCAAAGGGGACTAAGACTCAAGTGCCACACTGTGAAATCCTGCCTGGCTTTGGATCCTCAGATTAAGTGCCACCTCCTCCAGGAAGCCTTCCTGCCTGCTCTAGCCCTGCCATATCTCCCATTTCTATGCCCCTCTGTGAAACCTACCCCCCACACCTCCTCTGCCTTCCTTGGAAGCCTAGTAGGTGTACAGGCAATGCTTGCTGAATGGGATTGTGGGGCGGGCCACAAGAACTGAGCTGCCCCAAGAAGGTTCTGGTCAGATTGGCAGGCCAGGGGTCCCCTGACTCAGGCTCCTTAGTACGGCCCTCGCTCATCTCAGAGAACCACTGCTTGTCCTTCAGGCCACCTACTTGAGCCTTTTTTCCACCTCCTCCACTCCCCTCCCCTCTCCAATCCTTTTGAGCTATAAACACATGCCAGGCTCTCTGTCACCTCCCAAACTTTCCCTTCCCTTGTTCCCTGAACAAGTTCACCTTCTTCCCCTCACCTCTTTGGTTCCCCTGAGACTCTGGCAGAGTGTCACTCACCACCTGCACTTCTGCATCTCCCAGTCCCACCTTCACCTCCTGTAGCTCAGCCTCCGCCCCCACGCCCGTCCCACCGACCCAGCTCCTGAACTCAGGGCCCTGGCCCTCCCCAGTCCCATCCTCCTGGACCTCAACTGCTGAGCAGCCCCCTCCTCCCTCACCACCCCTCTCCTGCCTCAGCCCCGGGAGCCTTTCCTCTGTTTCCCAGCCTCCCTGACCGCTTTTCACCGGCCCCTCTGCAAGGCCCAGCTCGCGGCCTCTCTCATCCTGCCCTTGTCCAGTCTCAGACCCATTTCCCAGCTGCCTGGGGAACCTCCACTAGGATGTCCCAAAATGTGTTCCTCTCACATGTTTGGGAGCATCCCTCCCAAGCCTTTGCCTCCCTGCCAACACAGCCTCTCAGTCACAGGAACTCCCCATGACGCCCGGGGTTCCCGTCTAATCCCGGCACTCTCTCAGTTCCAAGGACCTGGGACATTTCCTCCTCCACATTCTCCCTGTCACCCCCTGGTCTGGTGTCATTTCTCACCTGACCTCCCTGTCTCCAGCCTCAACACCCTCTAGTTCTTCTTCCTGCTGTGGCTAGGCCAGTTCCCCCTGAAGTGCACTTCAGGCCTGAAGCCCTCCACGGCTCCTGAATCCTCCAGGATAAAGTCCATATCCCTTAGCTTGGCTTCCAAGGCTCCACGACTGGCCCTGCCTGCTCCTCCCCTTTCGTTCTCCTTCATATGCGCCACCTTGAAGCCAAACAGTGTCTTGCTGTTGCCCCACACAACCCACACTCTGGTCTTATTCTACACGGCACTGCCCTTCCCTCCTCTGCCTTGTCCACATCTGCCCATCTGTCAGGAGAGCCCGGGGTAGCCCCCTTCCAGGAAGCCTTCCCTTCTCTGAAACCCCATGGTCCTGTCTGCCTCACTCTCCGCCCAGCCCTGGCCGTTTCTCTGCGTGCTGGCCCCCGCTGGGAAGGAGAGCAGGAGCTGTGTCCTTTGGCCCCGAATCCCGGCATCTGGCACGGAGCTTGGCACACAGCAGGCCTTCGAAACGCTGGAACCCCCAGACAGTGACTCTTCCTGGCAGTCCTGACAAAGAGGACAATCGCTCACCCTTCGTGGGTGTTGGTGGGGGCCCATCCTGCCTCAGCCCTCGGCAAACTTCCTCTGGGACAAATGAGGACACAGAGGAGGAGGACCACCCAAACATCAAATTTATTGGGACCTTCAGCATCATTTACAAAGTTCTGTCCTAAAGGACATTTCCGAAACTATTCCCATGGGATTGGGGGAGGGGGTCTGTCCTGGTGGCTGAGCATGGCTTGGACAGAAAACAAAGGATGGGCCCAGGGGGTGAGAGCAAGGAGGGTCTCCAAGAGTATCTGCCCCTGGCTTATACTCTTGAGACAGGGCTGAGCAGGCCCGGCTGGACTCTCCCTCCCCTGCCAGGGATCCTGCACTCTGGACGGAAGGGCAGTGACCATGTGGCTTCCTGGAGCTGGGGCGGGCTTTATCGATGAGTTCACCACTGATAAGTTCATCCGTTCATGCAGCCACCTAATACATGCTGGGGCAGGGTAGCCCCGGGGGGTCAGGACGCTCCGAGCTTAGGTGGGAGAGCTAATGAGAGCACACATACAACATGAGCGAGTGCATGGGGAGAGTCGGCCCCCAGAGGCGCACAGTGCTCGGGGGGGCTCACGGGACACCCAGACGAGTTTGGGATGTGGGAAAGGAAGGCGTCTGGGAGGCCAGGAGCCTGGGGAGGGGTGGCAGGCTCGAGGAGGCAGGGCCAGTCAGCCTTCCAGCAGTCTCCTTGTCTCCCTTTCCTGAAGCCCACCCTCCAACCTTGGGTGCTCAGGGAGGAGGGGGCGTCCTGACATTTGTTGTGTGCCTGCGTGTGCTGCCCCTGCGACCACAGTAATAACAATAAATGCCAGCAGCGCACCTTCCGGGGGCCCCTGAGCATGAGGGCCTGGGCTGAGGCATGGATGCTCTCACTGAAGACCCACGGCAAACCTCAGCAGCAGGCTTCCTATTATTCCCATTTTACAAGTGAGCAGGCTGTGGCTAGCAGAGGCCAGGGACTCTCCCAAGGTCACACAGCTAGCGCATGCTAGAACTTGCCTCAAACCCACCTCCATCTGTCTCAGAATCTGGGGTCCTCCCAGCACCCTATGCACTAGCTGGAGACCAGAGTCTGTCTGTCTGGGCCAGGACCCCCGGTGGCATCAGAAATTTATTCTGCAGAGACAGATATTTGTGTCCCATCCAGCTTTGGGGGGGCAGGGTGAAACTCTGTGGGGGGACACTGACTCCCCCTGGCCTAAAAGCCTTATTGTTTGGCCAGGGCCCTCCTGCAAGTTCTCAGAAATGGCAGAGACCCAAGAAAACATTCAAAAGGCACAGAGCTCCCACTGCCCGGCCAGGCGACCTGCGTGTTCTCAGATGAGGACGGGAAGCCAGCCAGCTGGGAGCTGTGGAAGGAGTGCCAGGCTGAGAGCTGGAGAGCCCTGACCGGCTGGCCACACCTCTGCTTCTTTTATGCCCTGTGACCCTGAACAAGTCACTCACCTTCGGGGCCTCAGTCACTCCTCCATAAAATGGGGGTAATAATACCTATCTCCCCGGGTTGCTAGGAAGCCTTAGAGAAGATGATCTGTGACAGTGCCAGGCACATAGGTGAACAGAGACGAGAAAACACTCCCTCTCTCTGCTTGGATGGAACCCAGGGGGGACAGTACAGAGAATGCCCTGTGTGCGCCGTCCTGGGCCAGGCTTCCCATTGCAGTGCAGCCTTTGATCCTGCAGCAGCACCGAACTGAGCTGGACAAGGTCCCAGCACACGGCCGACAGTCCAAGCCCTCTCAGCCTCTGCTACCCTGCCACAGGGGTGAGTGAGTCTTGTATCCCCAAATAAATGACCGTGACCTCCTCAAGGGTACATTGGATTCAACCATCATTTATTGAGCACTAACTTTGTGCCAGGCCCGTTCCTACCCATTATCCTTGTGCCAACCATGCAAGGTAGGACTACTGGCCTCATTTTATAGATGAGGAAATAGGTTCAGAGAGGTTAGACACTTGCCTGCAGTCACACAGCCAGCAAGAGGCAGAAACAGGGTGGGAAACCAGCTCTGGGTGACTCCAAGTCCAGAGTCCCTTCTACTATACCACATGACCTCTCTGGGCGCCCTCCCCAAAATCTCCATCGGGGGGCTCCTACTGGGTGTTCAGAAAGGACTTCAATGAAAGGCTGGTGGAGACCAGTGGAAGATTCTCAGTTTCCCCATTTGCAAAGTGATGCAATCGGCCCAGACATTGTCTGACGCCTCTTTCTGCCCCGGCCTTGGAGGCGCCTGACTACACTAATGGGATGTAGAATGGGTCTTGAACTCTTCCCCAAATCTCAGCCCACCTTAGGACTTCCAAGGGGTGACCCCTGCTGTGCCCAACTTCACATTCCCCAAGGCCCTCTGGGGGTCCAAAGCTGTCCTGGTGCTGGGGGCCTGGTCTCCCCAAAAGACCAGCAGCCCTCTGCTGGTGCCGGCCCCGAGGGCCCTGGGGGTTTCCTGGGCAGCCCCACATGCAGCCCACTCACACTGGATATACCAGGCCCTCCAGATGGCGTTGTTGAGGCGGATCTTGTCTCGGCAGAGCAGCTTCAGCCCTTTGAAATTCTTCCACTTGGGGGAGACCAGCTTGCCGCTGTTAGAGGGAGAGGGCTGGGTCAGGGGGTGCTGGAGAAAGGGGAAAGTGGGAGGGCGCTTCTGCAGGGCTGGCTCCACACTCTTCCCCTGCACCAGGCACTCACCTAGGGTGGGCCATTTGAGGGACCCCCTCACTCTAACTGGCCTGAGATTCCTACCAAGACTCAGACCTTTAAAATACCCTCCCAGGTCCCCACTAGGGGCCCTTGTGTTCTCTGGTGAGACCTGCTTGTTAATCTGCTGCCAGAACCAAAGCCAGGGCTGAACCCTGTTGATCAGCTCAGTCCTCATACCCACAATGCCCAGCGGCCTCACAGGCCTCGTCTTCTAGGCTGGCGAGGGAGGGTTCTGGGACCCATTTCTTACTGAAGGGAATTGAGGCTCGGGAAGGGTAAGGGACATGCCCAAGGTCACATGGGGGAGACTCACTCAGGCCCTGTGGCTTTTTCTCCATCAGTCCTGCTGGGCCCCTTAGGCCCAGGGGATGGATAAAGTTTGTCCAGGTGGAGAGGGAGCCTTTTCACTGCCCTTCTGCTGTCTGTCCAGTCCCGAACCCCAAGATGCCAATCTGGACCAAGCAGGAAGGTGTGCCCCGTCTCAGGGGTATGCACAAGACAATGGTAATCAGGGCCCAAAGGAAGGCAGCTAGGATGGTGGAGTGGTGGCAGTGGACAGACAGCACCCTGACCCTGACCCTAGCAGTCAATCAAATCCACCAGACGGAAGGGCTTCACACAGGTGAGGAGCTTGCTAGGCACAGGCCAAGCCTGCCACCCGCCGGGAGCTGACCTAGGTCATGATGTTCAGGGTCTTAGACCCCCGCCGGTCCCTTCCTCCCTCCCGGCCTCCTCGTGGTCCACAGGCCGGGGGTGTATCCAAGTCTCCTCTGGCCCACTTTCTCCAACCCTTGCTCACATGCAATGCTGAGGCCCCAAGGCTTAGGCTGCAGAAAGCCAGGCCTGCTCTCTCCAGGGACCTCTCCCTCATCCTAGGGGTGAGGGGTGACTGGGTGGTAGTCTGCCTCTGCAACCCCTTGGGTACATGGGTCACTGGATCCCCTCTCCTCTCTGGTCTCCAGGATCCTGTGTTTGCTTTGGGGAGGGGGGGGGGGGGGGGACTGCCACCCAGGGCACAACAGGCCTCATTACCCAAATCGAGTACACAGCCTAAGCACCCAGGCCTGCTGGCCGGCCCTCTCCCTCCCGAATGAGATAAACACCATCTGTCCAGCAGGGAGACATGAGGGGAGGGGCACTCTGATACCTCCTGGGCCAGCTTCTTTTGTGGCACCTGGGGGGACTCCTGAGTTTGTTGCGCCTGCCTGTATCCCAGCAACCTCCCAGCCCACTCTCACCACTCAGTGCCCCACCCCCAGCCTGCCTGCCCTCTCTCCTCCATTTCCCTGCTGAGCCTGTGGCTTTGTGGCCAGGCAGGGTTGGGGGAGATGAGACAGTGACAACATCCAGGCCCAGGAGGAAAAGATTTGGGCTGTGCTGGGCCATGCAGGGGAGGGGAGTGGAGGGGTCCAGCCTGGAGCAAAAGCCTGGGGCCAGGGTTCAAGATCTTCTTAGACCAACAGAAAATCCGGGAATCTTGGGGATGGGATGGGATGGGGAAGACTCAGAACTAGCTCAGCCCCCCACTCCGCCCCCGTGTCTCCCTATCTCCCTAAGGAACTCCTTTAGTCTCCCTGACTGGGTCTTGCTTGCTCCCCCACATCCCTGAGGCCATGAGTAAGTGTTTTCTTGGAGGTTCCAGAACCTGCCTCCCTGGGGCTTCCACCCACAGAACCATGGAACATGGACCTGCTTCTAGAAGAGAAGGCCCCCCTCAGCCACACTGCCCTGCTGAAGGGAAAGCTGGCCAGTCCTCCAGCACCTTGCCTTGCTGTCCCCTTCCCATCCAGTCACTCTCTTGGGACACCCTGGCTTCTGCAATCCTCTCCCCTCCCGGGAACCCCTGTAATTAGGGGTCTTTAGGGGCTAAAACTGTTCCAGTCTGAGCCTGTGTTTTCTTCTACCAAATGGGGGAATCCGAAAGTTCCTCTAGAACTCAGCCACCTCCCTGCCCTGTGCTTAGGCCCCCAGCCAGGGCCGGACAGCTAGATGGGATATTCCGGGGGTTTAGGGGAAAAGCACAGCCCCCTTCACCTCAGCTGCCCCGACTGGGGTCACCTCAGCCCCCAGTCAGCCTCTTAGTGGGGGTCGTTCTCGCAGTGTGCTCCCTCCCCTCCCTTGCCACCTCCCCTGAGCCTCCTCGCCTTTTGGTCACCCAGGGTCCAGGGTGGAGGGTGGGCATGAGCCAGCGCAGGTGGAGCGGCGTGTGGTATAAAGCAGGAAGCTGAAGTTGGGGGTGGGTGGGACATGGGGGGCCCTGGGAGGACCTGGGGTGGAGAAGTGCCCGCATCCGGTGTACCAGAACCTTGGATGCCCTGTCTCGAGCGTCCCGTGATGCCCGAGTGGGGGAGGGAGGAAAGGGACGGGAATTTGAACTTTCCACATCGTCCGGCGCCCTGGACGATCAGGTTGCAACATGACCTGGGCTGGGGCCAGAGCTTGTGGGCCAAGGTTACACCGCTCCAGCCAATGGGGTCGCGGCTGGGCGGCCGCGGTTGGGGGTGGGCCGCACTCCCCCGCAATCTCCACCCCGGCTCCGGCTCCGGGTCAGAGCTACAAGTGCGAGTCCGTAGCCAGCAGTTCTCAGAAGGGGAGGAGGCGCCGCGGAGGAAGAGGAATATTTGCACAGAGAAAAGATCAAGGCTGGCCGATCCTCCTTTCTCCCCTACGGTTTTCGTTGATAATTTATCCTGGCCCCTCCGCTCCAGGGAACTTTGCTCCAGGGCACTGGGCCAGGACCCTGGTTCGCACCCTCCCCAGGGACGCGGGTGTGGAGCTCTGGGCGGGCGCGGCCCTCGCGCTCTGCAACGCGCTAGGCGGGGGTCCCATGCTGCGTTAGGCGCTCAGCCCCGCGCGGCGACCCGGGTAGGCGAGCCCAGGCCTCTCGGGTACCAGCCCCGAGCGCCTGCAGCACCCCCTGCCGGGCCACGGCTGGGAACCTCTGCAAGCTGCGCCCCCCTGGGTCCGCCCAGGGCACCCTCCTCCCGCCACCCTCGACCTAGTAGGTCAAGAACAGGTGTCCCGGCAATTAGGGGGTGCGGGGTGGACGAGAGGCTGGGTTTCGGTCGACTTTGCTATGAATTAGGACAACCAGGGGCACGAGGAGTATCTCGAGGGTGCAGGAATAGAGTGGTTCTGGGCCGGGGCTGCAGGGGAGGGAGAAGAGGGCTGCAGGTGGTCGGGTGGAGTGGCCCCGGGGTGGAGAGTGGGGTTAACAGTATGGCCTAGGGTCCTGGGAGCGCGAGAGGTGCCCTTGCATTTCTTTGAGGGGCAAAGGAGTCGGGATCGCGGAGAGGGGCCCGCGGTGGGCCTGTGGAGGTCGAGGCGGAGGGAAGGTGGTGCGCGCCCTCGGGAGGGAGGAATGGGAACCAGGAGGTATGCACGCCGGTCGGGGGGCCGGTGCGCTGGGCCAGGGTCAGAGGACGCTCGGGGCTTGGGTAGGGGTTGTCCAGGGTGTGGCTGGAGTATCCAAGGGCAGCCAGGGACCAAGGCTCGGGGCCGGGTGGGGTGTCCGGGGCCCCAGCGCGCCGTCCCGCCAAGGAGGGCCGAGGCCGTCGGGCCCCGGAGCCGCCCTCACCTGTAGGCCAGGCTCATGCACTCGAAGAGGCGGGTGAGTGTGGGGTCGATGCTGCGCGGCCCGAAGTCGGCGAGCCCCACGGGCCCCTCCTGGTCGCGCCGCCGGGTCAGCGAGTCGCTGTGCGGCGACGACACCATGAAGTGACCGCTGTGGATGACCTGCGAGCGGAGCAGCACGCTCGCGCTGCGCCGGATACTCGGACCCTCCGAGTCTGTGTCAGAGTCCGAGTCCGGGCAGGGGACGACCCGCTGGCCCTGCAAGCCCGCGGCCAGACCTGCCAGCGCTCCAGCCATGGTCACCGCTGCTGCCGCCGCCTCGCCTGGGCACGCAGGAGCCCCGGGCACCGCTCCTCGGGCCAGACCAGCCTCATTAGCATAGCCCCGCCCCACAATCCCAATTGGCAGTTCGGGGGGACCCCGCCTAGGGAGCGGACGAGGCGGGGCTTGTATTAGCATAATCAATACGCCAGGTGTGCGCGCTCGGGCCGGGGAGTTCCCGCGGGTCTGGAGTTTGGAAGAGGAGGAGGTCCCTATCTCCTCTCCCGCCTTTCCTTCTGCTGTGACCACTTCGAGTCCCGGTACAACCGCCCCTACTTCGCTCAAAAAGGGTCTCTGGAGGAGTCAACTATCAGTCGTTCAGCCCTGAGCCTGGAAGCGCCTCAGTGCCTGGGGTTCCTGCTTCCAGGGGCGCCCTCCGGTGAGGCCCTTCACCTAATTACTACCAACCTGCCTTCCCCGATCTCCGGCTCACATTCACCCCCTCTCAGTCCTCCACAAAGCTGGAAGCACCCACCTCTCCCGAGTCTTGTGTGGCACACAGGGAGGTCTCAGCACCCCCAGTTACCATTATGATCATCACTACGCCTGCACAGAGGCCCCAGAGGGTTACATGAATCCCGCGCCGCCGGCGGGTTCGGTACAGTGGTGATGGGTGACGCTGGCAGGGTGGAGCCTTGGTCACCCTGCCCTGGACATCCCCAGGCAGGCCATTGCTCAGGAGTTCTGGACCCGTCCTCTCACCGACCATGAGGTCCAGCTTATATTCTTGCCCTGCAGGCCCTCCTCTCAGCCTGAGGATACAAACCAGACTGTTTGGTCTGAGGTATTCACACCTGTCCCCTCACTGGCACCTTTAACAACCCTCAGAGGTGGGGTTCTTGCCCCACTTCGAGGGGACACCAGAGTCCACAGGAGGAAACACACCCAAGGATCTACAGAGGGACAGTAACAAAGCCGGATCTAGGATTGCAGGCTTCCCACCCAGGGCTGTCCCTGGTGGGGGGCAAGGGAGGGCTGGAGGCAATGCTAACTAACCTTCCTTGGCTTTTGCAAGGTGTGGTCCATGTGTGGTCATAGGAGGGAAAGGGGAGGAGGTGGTCAGCTGGGGGCTAGAGGCTTGGAAAAGGGTCCCACACAGCATTTTCTTCCATGGTAGGGCCACACAGTCCCACACTCAAACGGCAGTGCCCTGAGGGCCCAGGGAACTCCTGACATACTGAAATGCTTACCAGAGGCTGCTGATAGGCCCGCGCTTCCACCCACCCATGTCCCTTGGCCAGGTACCTTCTGTCCCTGCCAAACAGTCACCTCATGTTCCCAGGAACCCCAGCTGCTCTCCCCCACTTGCTCCCTGCTGCTCTCTGCAGGGGGTGCATTCTCCCTGCTCATCTCTGCCGAATTCTGGGGGCCCTTGGGTGCCCACCTCAGCCTGCCTCCTCTGGAGAGAGAGCCATCCCTAAGTGGCCCTTTTGGGACCCATGGCACAGAGACCAACAGGATGACTACTTATCCCTTACGTGCCTGTCTGCCTTCTCCCCCAGCCTGTGGGCCCTAGAGTGTCTGAACCCCCACACTGGTCACTAGGGATTTGGGGATGCTTGGAGCAGGGGGTGCTTAGTGCACTGAGAGGAGATGGTGGCCACGGTGGGGGGGAGGGCGGGGAGAGGAAGCAGGGTCTCTTGGAACCTCCTAGCTAGCAGAGACCTGAATTGATCCTTGCTCTGCCCCTAATTCCATGAAGGACCCTGGGCAAATCGCTGTCTTGCTGGGGTTCTGTCTTTCCACCTGTAAAATGGGGAAGTTGAATTCAGTGATTTCTTAGGGTCCCGCAACTCTCACCACCCTTGTGTCTCTGCTCTCAGTGTCCCCAGCTCACCCTACCATGCTCCCCAAGGCCTCCTGTCCCCAGGAGAAACTCTCAGCATTGTCTCCTGCGCTTCAAGAGACTCTTCCCTGAGCCAGGCCTCATTGGGTGCATTGTCTCCCTCGCTCCATGAGGCTCCCTTTCCCCTGCCATCGGCTGGCCTCGACAGGCATCTGCACCCCATTTCTGCCCTCCTCAGGGCCAAGTGACACCTTTGGAGGCCGAAGCACTGAAAAGACAATCCCTCCATGTGTCATTCAAAACAAAACAGCACTACATTGTACAAGAAATGCAAGGAAGTCCAGAAATTCTGATTTCTCCCATGATGACATCTTCAACTAAAAAAATACATATATCAATTACTAAATTTTTTTTCCAAAAAAAAAAGTTTTAACCCCCCAACCTTGCGGGGGCCTTGAATGTGTGCTTCATCTGCCTTGTCCAGTCTCCCCAAGGCATCCGTACGGCCGTCTAAGGAAGCATGCACTTCTCATTCCAGGCACTGTGTCCAACTCTTTGGCAGCCTCATCTGTAATCCTACTGGGGTAACACCTACCTCCTGTCTACAGTTGAAGAAACAGGCTCAGAGAGCTGAACATTTGCTCAAGGTCCCCAGCCAAGAAAGGCCAGAGCCAGGTCTGACTTTGAAGTCCAGGCTCCTTCACCTCTGAGACTGCCGCCTTCTCCTCTTAAATATGATGCTAGCCATAGTCAAACTAGCTGGTGGTACGGGGGCCATGGCGTGCCTAGCCGTGGGCCCAGCCCATGCAGGGTGCCCTTGCCCAGATGGCAGTGCAGGCTTGTGTGAGCCAGCCCGGCTCACCCTCTAGCTCCCTTTCCCACTCGGCCTCTCACTCGCTGCCTGGTGCTTATAGCTTCTCTACAGACAAGTCTTGTTCTCATGGAGGTGCGGCACAAGGTCCTGACTGGGGTGTGAAGACCTGGCTGTCCCGGCGGCGATCCCGCCTCACGCAACACCATCCCTGTCTCCCAGCCTTTGTTCTCAGGTCCCTCCCCTAGGCTGCCCCTCCACGTCAGGAGGGCTCACCCATCCTAGAAGCGCCACCTCCACCTCTGACATCTTCCCTGAGTTCCCACAACCCTGATTCAGACACAACTCTGATTTCATTGGGCTTTGCATTCGTGTGAGTGTGCACATGCCTCTCTGTCCCACTAGATGGCGAATTCTGTGAAAGCAAGAAGCACATCCTACTTCTCTCCATAGACCACTTTCCTTCCATGTGCAAACGTGCAAACGGGTAACTGCTGAGTGAATGAGTTTACATTATATCTGTCTACTTAGTGTGCTCATTCTTTCTATCTATCTGCCTATCCATCTATCCAAACACACACACGCAGAGATAACATTTATTCAGCACATATTATGTGTCTGTCCCAGTGCAAGGTATTTCACTTTTGCAAAAGTTAAAAAATATAAGAAAGCAAAGATTCAACACTTTTAATACTCATAGAGACAGAAAGTAGATTAGCAGTTGCCAGGGTTTGGGAGTAGTTGGGTGTGGGGAAATGCTGAGTAAGTGCTAATGAACACAGGGTTTCTCTTTGGGGGATGAAAATGTTCCAGAATTAGATAGCAGTGATGGTGGCACAACTTTGTGAGTATACTAATAGCCACTGAAAAAAGGTGAATTTTGTAATATGTGTATTATATCTCACATCAGGCACTTTAATACCTTATTCCCTTCACTGGTAATCCTCTCAACTGTGTGTGCATGTGGGTGTGTTGGTATTTTTATTGCCATTTTACAGAAGAGGAAACTGAGGCTCTGAGAGGTGAAATGATTCAGAGAGTTATTGTGAGAGTTAATTACAAATAGCTAATATTTATGGAGCCTAACCTAACCAGTCTATGGAATCTTCATAACAGCACCATGATTTTCAACCAATTTTGTAGACAAGGAAACAGGCTTTGATGAAGGTCACAAGGTAAGAAGAGAGCTGAGATTCGGATGCAGGCATTCTGATGCCTGCCTGCCCCACAAGTACCTACCTCCTCAAATGAGAAGGACTAGCAACCATTCACGAGGACGTGGTGCGAGCAGAGCCTCGCCAGGATAGGGCTGCTGCCAGTGTCACTCTGCACAATGTCTTTGGAAAACTATTTGTCAGTATCTGCCAGAGCTGAACATCCACATACCTCACGACCCAGCAGTACCACAGAAATGTGTGCCTATGTGCACCAAAAGGCACATCCGAGACTATTCATAGCAGCATTATTCTTACTGACTCAATACTGGAAACAATCCAGATGTCTATCAACAGGCAAACGGACGACTACAGCGCCGTGCAGTCACTCTACGGAATATGAAGACAGCAATGAGAACGAACACTCTACAACCAAATGCAACCATATGGATGAATCTCATGGACAATATGCTGAGCAAAAGAAGCCTGACATGGAAGTGTATCTGCTGTAAGACTGCATTTATCTAAAGCTCCAAAGTGGGCGGGCCTATGGTGTTGGGAGTCAGGGCTGTGTTTAGCCTCAGGGTAACTAGAAGGGCTAGAGAAGGGTTTTCTGGGGTGCTGCTAACATTCTGTTTCTTTCTCTGGGTTCAGGTTACATGGGTGTGTTCACTGCGAATATTCATTGAGCTGCATACTTATGATGCGTGCACTTTTTATATGTATGTTAGATTTAAAAGTTTTTTAAAAGAGAAACCAAGTTTGCACATGCGCACACACATACACACACAAAATCTGCCACTCCACCTCTGGAGTCACCTCAGATCCCGTTACCAGGCTGGACAGTCAGGAAGCCTCACTCAAGCCTGCCATGGCTGGGGGTGGATGGGCATGTAGGTGGGGGGAGGAGGGAGAGGACGCATCGGCCCCAGAGGAGAATTTGGCAGAGGGGGAGATCGTTGAGTGAGTGGAGGAAGTAGAGGATGGAGAGGTGGACAAGAGTGAGGAAGAGGAGTCTTAGCTCTGTTGCTAACTGGCAGCATATTGGGAAGTCATTTCCCCTATCTGGGTCTCAGTTTCTGCATCTGTAAAATGGATGAACAGAATCATGAAGGAAAAAATCATTAAACATGACTACATTAAAGTGAGGAAGTTGGACCAGATTAGTTTTCATATCAGAGGCACCCAATTGTTTATCAAAAAATATGAGTCTCGATCTATTAGGAATGAAGAAAATCACTTCCCTTTGCAAGAAGCACACGTCACCTTTATAGACTTTCTATTTCTCTATTCATGTTTAGCGATACTACAAGTAGCAGTCACATTGTTCAAACACTCTTAAATTATGAAAATACCAAGTAAAAAAAAAATCCTGTGTAGACTACTCAGTCTGGTCTAGATGGGAACCACTGATCTTTGTGCCCTGAGATTGTGAGAGTGGAGGAGGAGGTGAGGGAGGAGGAAGCACAACAGAGTAGAGATCAAGTGAGTACCCAGTTATCTGTCCACTCATCCATTCATCTGTGCATCTAGTCATTTCCCTACTCGTCCATCCATCCCCTGATAGTCGATCTGTCCACCTATCTGTCTGTTCATCCACCTGTCTATCCCTTCGTAATCTGTCAGTCCATTCATCTGTCTCTTCTTCTGTCCATCCATTCATCCATCCAGTTCCTATCAGTCAATCTGTCCACCTGTCCATCCATCCTTCCATCTATACATCTCCCCAAACTTCCATTTCTTCATCCATCCACCCACCCACATGCCCACTTGTCTGCCCATCCAGCACGCACATTAACTGCCCGTTGATCTCAAACCCTCGGTTAAGCCAGGGGTGGGAGAGTAGGGGGATGCTCGGATACTTATAACCTGCCTCCTGCCTCCAAGCAACGCAGCATGGGAGAATGAAGTGTACCCACCAGCAACGCAGAGGGGGCAGATGTAGTGCCTGGGATTGTGGAAGTCCAGTGGAGGGAGGGCTGACCTGCAGCCTGGGCATCAGGGAAGGCTCTCAAGAAGAGGGTGTGCTTGAGGTGGGCCTCGAAAGACAAACCAGGAGTTAGCCATGCAGAGAGGGGAGAAGGTGTTCTGGGAGGGAACAGCAGGGGCAAAGCCCACAGAGCTGCCATGCTCCCCAGCTCCCTTGGGGCAGGACACGGGCAGCCACCCTCTGGCCCTGCCCCTAAGCCTGGCTCCAGTGGGCACTGTGGTGTCTACACCAGTGCCACTCAAAGTGTGGACCGTGGACCAGCGCCAGGCCGTGGATTCCTTTATTAGTTAGTGACAAGATAAATACATAAATTGAGAGTGTTTAGAAATATTTATATCAATTTAACAGAATTGAATATAATTTAAAAACTGGGTTTATAATTTGTATGTTTTTTCAATTTAATTTTTCTAATAATTCATTTTTTGTTGTATTTTGCGTACTTGTGGCAGATTGAAAATGAAAATGGGCCCCTTGCCTGTTTCCTTTGGGCTGCAGGTAGTTTGAGAAACACGGTAGACAGCACAGCTCACGCTCATGTTCGCTTTGCCAAAGTGGCTTCCCGATCATTATCTCGTTTCCCTGAGTGCGGGCAGGGCGAGGACTCTCATCCCCATTTTATAGCATGACTGGCCCAAGGTTCTCACAGACGGTGAACGGCAGGGCTGAGATGTGAACTTAGGGCTGACTCCACATCAGGCAGCTTCCCAGGAGCTCCTGCCCCAGGCTAGGCTGAGCTGGGGAGGGGTGGTTACTGCCCAGAAGAGGAAGAGAGAAGCAACTGGAGAGAGAACAGAAGGCAAGGTGGGAGTGAGGTGACTGTCCTAGAGTGTCTGTGGGCACTGAGGGAGGCCAGAGGAGAGAGGCTGAGGGTCAGCCTGGGCTGCCCCAGATGGTCCTAGAAGAACCAGGCGGGCCCACTGGGATCTCCGCTTGGGAACACGCAGTGAGGCTAGTTCCAGGCCCAGCCCACTTCCATTCCTCTCCATCTTCTTCCCTCCTCTCCTCCTGCTCCCAGCCAGCAGCCTGGAGCTCCCCGAGGCCAGGGCCTTGGCCCATCCATCTGTGCTCCCAAAGGCAGCCCAAACTTTAGCCAGCAAAACCACCAGTCTCTGCCTGGCCCTTGGCAGGAACCACAGCCTTTTCAGACACATTCTCTCATCTTGTCCCTTGGGGAGACTAGATGTACAGGGATTATGATTATTCCTTGTCACCTATGAGGGAACAGGCTCGGAGAAGTTAAGTCACTTGCTTGAGGTCACAGAGTGAGTAATCTAAGACTCTAATTCCCGACCCTGGACTTCTTGACTAGTAGGGTTAAATGGTAGAGAAGAGAGGGAAGCCATTCCCATAGGGCCCTGGGGTGCAGCTCATGGTGGGGCTGGAGCAGGGTGGGTGGTGTGTGAGGCCAGCTGTGCAGGAAGAAAACCAGTGGCACATGGCATGACCAGCAGGGTTATCTGTCAAGAAACTTTCCCTTCTCGAGCACTTTGGTTGCCTCCTGGGCAGCCTGAGAACCCCATCCCAGGCCAGGGAGAAGCAGGAATGACACGGGAGGGGCAACAGGCCTTTCTCCTACTCTGCTGGTAGGAGGGTAACACGGGATTATATTTTTGGAGGACCCTTTGGTAAAATCTTTTACACCAAAAATGTTGGTACTCTTTGACCCACCAAGTTCAATTGCAGGAATTTGTCCTATAAATATTTCCATGAGCGTGCAAAGATGTACAAGGATATTCCTCGCAGCACTGTTTATAACGCTGAGAACAGGAGAATGGTTGAATAAATTTTGATAAATCCCTACAGTGGAATACTATGGAGCTGTTAACAACCTCATCTGTAAAATGGGGATAATAACAGAATCCACCTCTCACAGTTTTTATGAGGGTTAAGTGAATTAATACCTGCGCAGCACTTAGATGGTAAATGCTAGTGATCATTATCATCATAGGTGTAGAGACAGAGGAAGGCAGCTAAGATGCAGTGCCGATTAAAAGAGAAAGTTACAGAAAATCATGCGAAGTATGATCCCATTTGAGTGAAAATTTATAATAGTAAACATTCACATACGAAAAGAGAAGAAAAGTTGGGACATATAGGCACCAAGCTATGACTTTGGTGGTCTTTGGGGTTAGGATAACAGAGACATTCACTTTGTAAATTTCTACTAGTTTTAAAGTTGTATAATGCCTGTGTATTGCTTTTGAAACCAGAAAAAATAAATCCTCCAAAAAAGTAAGGAAAATAAGAGGAGACAGTGGGGTAGATGACGGCCTGGGAACCCTCTCCCCTCTTCTTGAGGACTCCAAAGTCCAGAGATCATGGCTGTCCAAACAAGACGATGGGCTCCCTGGCTGGCCGACCGGACACTGGGGAAGATGGAGGCACAGCCTCCACTCTAGCCTCTCTGGACACTCATTCTCCTTCTGCCGGGCCAAAGACCCAATGGGGGATGCCTTCTCTTTAGGGCACAAGGCCCAGGGGCTGGTTCATCAGGGATCTGTGGGTCATCTCAGGCAAGCCATTCACCCTCTCTGGGCCTCAGCTGCCCTTCCTGTAACATGGACAGAAGCAGCCCAGCCTCTTGGTATGTTGTGAACAGCCAGGGGAGGAGAATGTGTACCAGTGTCACAGCAAGGCAAGGGTTGGGGGTCCGCCTGGAGTTGGTGTTTCACCAAGAAGAGCTGTTACGTTGGAGTCTGTCAGTCTGTAAAAATGTCAATGGCCACCATTTGCCGGTGGATAATTTTTACTCACAACATTTCTGACACCAAATGTATGATATCTTTTCCAAAACCACTTCTCCAATTCTCTGACACCAGCCAGGTGTCCTACAATTCAATTCAGTCCTGACAGTATCTACTCGGAGATAGTGTCAGATCCCACAAGTTAAGGGCTCAGTCCTACAAGACTACCCCCCACTTCAGAAGCCAATCACAAGTCCAGGTTGTCACCGGTACTTCTGACCGACTGGCCATGAATTGGGGGATCCCATGACCCCTTCCTCAGTTTCAGTAATTTGCTAGAAAGGCTCACAGAACTCAGGAAAACACTTATGCACAATTACTAGTTTATAAAAGATACAACTCAGGAAAGCCAAATGGAAGAGACACACAGGGCAAAGGATGGGGTGAGGGTTGCATGGAGCTTCCGTGCCCTCCCCGGGTGCACCACCCTCCAGCACCTTGATGTGTGCACCAACCCAGAAGCCATCCCAACTCCTCCATTTAGGAGTTTTTATGGAGGTTTCATTACATAGCACAATTGATTAAATCATTGGCCATTGGTGATGCACTCAACATCCAGCCCCTCTTCCCTCCCCAGAGATGGGGGTGGGGTTGAAAGTCCCAACCCTCTGACCAGCCTTGATCTTCCTGGTGACCAGCTCCCATCCTGAAGCTAATAGGGGCCCCTCAAGCCACCAGTCATCTCATTTGCATACAAAAGACACTCTTATCACTCTGGAGATTCCAAGGATTTTAGGAGCTGTGTGCTATAAACCAGGGATAAAAACTAAATATATGTATTTCCCTTTGTACCACAACCAAGCATTCCAGTGGGCTGCCGGGCCCTGTGTATTTGTTGTCCTGTCTTATCAATCCACCCAACCACGTGTCACACAGGACTGACTGTCCCCAGTTTATGGAGCACACCAAGGCTCAGAGAGTTTGTTAGTTTGTTTCTCCCACACAGTAAGCATACGTCAGAGAGTACAGCACAGTCACCCAGGTCTTACATTTGATGAGTAGTGTAGTTCGGATTTGAACCCAGTTGTGCTTGATGGCAGAGCCCAAGTGTGTCCTTCCATAGGGCTGCTCGGAGGAACTGTCCCTTTCACCTCCTCCCCCAAATATCGCATGTCAGGTGAGCCCACCCAAGACTGAGCTCAGGACAGGCACTGGGTGGGGGTGGGGGGCTGCTGGCACATGGTAGGCACTTTGTGAATACTTCCCGAGTAGACGAAGGTCTGGCCAGTCCAACTCCCTGTGCTCTCCAGGAGGGGATGTGAGCAGCAGGGTCTCGCCAATGGCTCTGCACTCACATCCACTCCCTAGGACGTCAGGTGTGTCAGAACCGGAATGAGCTGTGGAACTCAGCAAAGGCAACAGGCCTTGTATCACTCAGAGGGCAAACTGGGGCTCAGTTTGAATCAGGGGCTTGCCTCAGATCACCCAGCATGTCATGTCAGTGACCAAGCCAGGTCTCCGAGCTCCCGGTCCTGGGCCCTCCGTGCTGCACCATGGAGTCTCATGAGAGAGAGCAGAAGAACAGAACAGTACCACCGCATCAGGCTATCCATTCTGCAGATGAGGAAACAGAGGCCAGGAGGGCAGGTGTGCCCGGCAGTGCAGCCCTCTTCTTTGTGCCTGGATGGCATTTCTGGCCACCTCAATGTGCCACGGTGGGGTCTGTGCCTGGTCTTTCAGTGAGTCCCGGGAGAACAGATGCCCCTCAGGGCATCAGGCCCCTGGACTGACATGGAAAGAGGGTCCCAGGGAGGCATATCTCTCAGCCAGAGTCACATAGCTGGTGGAGCTGTGTGGGACAAGAGCTGGTATGACTCCCAGGGCTGCCCAGCATTGGGGAGGCCTGGGACTCCGGGCAGGGCAAAGCTGACTGTCACCCGCCCACCTACATACTGGCCAGCCTGCCCCATATCTCAGGGCCAGACAGGGGGCTGCAACATCTATTTGTCATCGCCAGGCCTTGCCCTGAAAATGTTCTGTTCCTTCCTGTCCTGCTGGGGCCCCCCTATGCAAGGTCCACTAAGCCCACCTCAAAGAGGAAAGGCAAAGGTGACCTGCCTGGCGCCTGAGGCTCAGGAGCAGGAAAGGCAGGAGGGGAGTGCATGAGGTGGGCAAGGGGCATGCAGGCCATATGGACACCCAGGAGCTGACCTGGGGAGTCAATGGGCAGCCAGCGCAGCCCCCTCTTGTGTGCTGCTCCTCGAAGGCAGAGCACATACTTGTCCACAGCTGCCACCCGACAGTCCAGGCAAGCCTGCTTGGCCCCAGGTTACTGATGACCAGGGTGAGGCCTGGAAGAGGACGGTCATCCAGGGGTGAGGCAGAGGCAGCAGCAGGAGCAGAAACCAGAGCTTTGGAACCAGGCTGCCTGGGTTTGAATCCCAGCCCTGCCACTTCCGGCTGTGTGACCTTGAGCCAGTGCATGGACTTTTTGGGGCCTCTGTTTTCTCATCTGTAAGGTGGAAAGAATATCTTTTCCATCTCAGGTTATCAGGAAGAAGGAAATAATGACAGAAAAGCTACACATTGTGCCTGGCACACAGTAGGTGTGCAGTAAATCTCAGTTCTTCCTTTCCCCTGCCCAGCTACCCTGAAGCTGAGGGAGCCCTCTCTGTCTTCCCCCGTCCCACCCCCGATCTGAGCCAAACTCCCTTCCTCGGCCCTGACCAGGGAGTGGGAATTGGGCTACAGAGGGCCTCTCCCAGCCCAATAGCTCCACACAGGTCTAAACCTGCCTTTGCCCACCATGGGGCCAGCAGCAGGGGCCAGGGAGCTAAGGAGGGCCCTAGAGACGGTGGCCGCCTGAAGGCAGTGTGAGCATCTGGGCAGGTGTGGTCCACGGATCCTCAAAGCACGGCTCCTGGGGCTTCTGTTCCACCCAGCAGTTTGTCAAAGCTCATTATGCCGGCCACCTCAGTTTGCAAATATCACCTCCACTGTGCAGCCCACGTATAGCCAGGTGATTTCATTCACAGCACTCCAAGACCCCAGCTCTCAGCGGCCTCTTGTCCGGGCCCAGGTTGAGCCCTGGCCTGGGATAGATTGTGTCTTTAGGGGGTCTGAGGGGTGTGCAGTCAGAAGATCACCCCTCAAGAGAGGGAACATGCTGGGTGCCCCAGCTCAGAGCTCCTTGGCTGGAATCTCCCTCCTCCTCCAGAAGCTGCTCCTGCCTGGGGCTGAGGAGCTGAGCCGCCCTGGGCTGGGCCGGAGTCGCCCATCTGGATCGCAGACCTGAGATTCCCAGGCCCCTATATGAGCCTTCCCCTGGATCGGGGGGCCTGGGCAGGAGATGCGGCAGGCCAGATACTGAGACTAAGGGGGGAACCTGGGCAAGATGGAGGCCTGGGCTAGATCCCTGCCACACCTGCCACCTGATTCAGCTGACCCTGTCACATCATCCCCTTGTGAAGGACCAGAGGGACTTTGCTGGGAGTGGGCTGCCCTGTCCTCCGAAGCATCTCAGTGTCCCACTTTATTGTGTCCTTGTCTCCATGCCAGTGGCCCAGGAACAAGCCTCCCCACGTCATGGAGGGAGCCAGGCCCAGAGAAAGGAGGTAATGTGCCCAAGGTCACACAGCCAGACACAGACAAGAACCCCAAATTCCTAAACCCAGCCAAGGCCCGACCACGGCCTTCTCTCCCAGCACGGTGGCCTCAGGTGACACAGGGCTGGGGGCAGAGTGGCCAGGAGCAGAAGGAAACCCTGGTCTTCCTGGCCAGACCAGTGGGAGTCCTTCGCCACTTCTCTAGCCCCTACCTGTTGGCCAGAAGCCTGGTGACCGTGAATCCACATGGCTTCCCTGCCCTACGGAGACATCTGGCTTCTCCCTGCCCAGTCAGGGGGAGCTCTGGTCCTTGCCCCTGATCCCAGGGCCCACCTGGAAGCAGCTTCTCTGCTGGCACCCACACCTGCCCTGGGCAGGGGGCAGTGACAGGGAGGGAGGCCCTCCTCCTGCCTCCCCAGGCCCACACTCAGCTCCACGGAGAGTCCTCCAGATTGTAACGCAATCTCAGCCCAGACAGTGGGACCCAGGACGCAGCAGGAACCTGTGCACCTCACCCTTTGCTCCTGGAAGGCAGGGAGGATGAACTCTTGGTTTCTCGATCCTGAGCCCTCTCTGGGGTATGAGCTTGCCCCTCTCCCCTTGGCAGCTGAGCCTGAGTGAGGGGGGCAGGGACACAAGTATTCCCCAGCAGCCCAGCAGAGCCGCAGAAGTGCACGTCTCATTTGACAGGTGGGGAGGCTGAGGTCCAGGATACGGAGAGGAGACTACCACTCCCCTGGGGCCGATGCCCTCCACGCCCCTCACCTGGATTCTGCGTGGTCCGCGGGTGTGGCGGGTCCCAGACGGCGTCCGGGGCCGGGCCGCGAGGTGCTCGTGGGATGCTCGGCCGCGGAGGCTCCCACGTCTTTTCTGCACCGGCGGCAGAGTGCTCCGTGCTCTGCGCTGCGCCCGCGGACAGCTTTTAGCAGCGGGTGTGGACGCGGGCACTACCCGGCCCCCGCCCGCCCGCCGCTCGCTAGGGGTGTCCTTTGCCCCTTGATCCGGTGCCTCCGTCTCTCCTTAGCACGTGGGTGGCAGCCGCTCACCCGGCTGGCGACCTGTGGGGCAGTCATGGCCCGGGCTATGGGCCCAGGCGCCTGCCAATCCCCGTCTGGGGCGAGCTCCTGCCCGTTCACCTTTAACCCCCTCTCCCCGGGGGTTTGGTGTCTGGCTCCCAAACCTCGGGCTTGGTTCGAGAAGGGAGGAGCCACAGGTGTGGGGCCAGGCTCAGGTGGGCAGAGACAGAGCCTGGGGCAGCGTCGGCTACCTCCCTGAGCCCAGCTCCTCTTCAGCCTCATTCTAGTCCCGGGTTCCCTCTGTCTCTTGACCTCCCATCCTGCTCACTGAATCCCATTCGTCCCATGGGCGCTAGCTCCATCCGGTGTCTGCTCCTGAGCCATCTCCGGCTCTAGGCTCCCTTCCTCTCTGACTCCCCATTGCCCTCACTGAACCCCACTCCCACTCCCTAAGCAGCCCTGGCCTTCCCTTACCGAGCCCTCCCCCGCCCCCTCCACAGCCTCTACCTTCCCTGAGTTCCCATTACCTGCGGCAACCCCTCTTTCTGACCTCCTTTCTCTCCCCTGAGTCCCTGCCTCCTCTTAAGCTTGCCCCGCTCCCTAACTTCCCCCATCTGCCCTGCACTCCCAGCCTTGAGTCTGTCCCCCTCCCTGAACCCAACCACTTTCCTGAACCCCACCACTTTCCTGAACCCCCCTCCCTCCCTCCTGCCTGCTGGAGCCCACTGTTCTCCCCTCATGGGTCCTCACGTTCCTCCTGACTCCTACATTCATTCCACAAACACAGGGTAACAGCCCAGAGAGCATGGGCCAGGCCAACGGTGGCCAAGCCTCTGATTCTCAGAGTCCACAATGACACATGCAACTCCTGGGAGGCCCTGCTGAGTGGGCTCCACCTGGGAAGGGAGGACTCAGGGCCCTAGCTCACCTGCCAGCTCCAAGGGGCCGTGTGGGGTTGAGGTAGCATGGCCCTGGGGCAGAGCTCGGCCAGGAGCAGGCAGTCCAGGGTGAACAGAAGAAAGAATGGGTTGATGGTGGATGTCCCAGGTGATGAACAGTTCCTACTGGTCCCATGAGCTTCCTTCCTTCTTTCTCTTGCTGGAGGTGGGCAGCAGAGTTTGAGGGAGCCCTGCCAAAGGCAACACCCAGAGTTCCCTGCTGACGGCAGGAAGTGGAGCACAGGGGTCTGTGACAAGGGGGATTCGAGGATTGTACTGGGCACAGAAGAGGCCCTGAATTGTTCAGGATCCTGCTCACCCTCCAGCCTGAATTTACGCTGCCTAGGGTGGGCATCTTGAGAAGGCGAGCAGATGAGGACGTCCCCTACTCGGTCCAAACCCCTCATACTTGGGAGTCTTCCTGGTGGGTTAGTCTGGCCCTTCTCTCTCCACTCTTCCCTCTCCTCCATGAGCTTCATTTCACATGGTCTTTTACTGTGGGCCTCAGTCCTGCCACCTTGGACATGCACTCGTTCACAGGCAGAGCCAGGACCCAGAGAATGAGATCAAAGGCAGTGTGCATGCGCACGCACACGCACGCATGTGTGTGTGTGTGTGTGTTTGTAAGGGGAGTGGGGCATGAGCCAGGCCAGGGGCAGCCTCAGAGTATAGCCCTGGTTCTGCCACTGACTGGCTCTGCAACCAGGCAAGGTACTTACTCCATCTCCCAGGGCCTCAGTTTCGTTATACATACGGTTGCCAGATTTAGCAAATAAAAATCCAAGGTGCCCAGTTAAATTTGAATTTCAGATAAACAATGAATATTTTGTAAGTATAAGTATGTCTCATGCAATGTTTGGGGCATACTTATACTAAAAGATTATGCCTAATGTTTATCTCAAATTCAAATTTAACTGGGCGTCCTAGATTTACCCTGCAGAGGCAGGGAAGTTTGGACAAGATCTTCCCTCTCCAGGGCCCCTCTGAGCTCCAGCTACACCCTGTGAAAAACCTCAGGTTGACCTGAAAGTGGTCAGGAGGTGTTTGCATCCCTTGAAGAATAAGAGGAGAGCCAGGTAAGATGGGAAGCAGGATGGAGGGGATGGCTGTGGTCATAGGACCCTCAAATAAGACAGAAGAGGCAGAGGGAAGGAGAAGTTCCTTGAATAAGACAATCCTGGAAGGCTTTCTGAAGGAGGAAGATTTTCATGGTTACTTTGATGCTGGGAAAGAAGGGAGGTGGGTTAGATGGTCTCTGGTGATTGCTCCCCCTCCATTAATGGAAGCTGGGGAGGACTGGGGGGGGCGGTCTCCTCATTTAAGGAAGTCTCCTGAAGATCAGTAGAAAGTATCTCCTCGTCCACATGTAGAGTCTCTAGAGTGAGAGGGCAGGGTCTCATTTCAACTTAGCAAGTCACTACCACTTCTAGCTACTGTTGGCCAAGCATTTACTACTGGCCAGGGTCCCGCCTACATCTCGTAAGCCCTCTATGGGTGAATCCCTTCAACGACCAGATGGCGTGGGCGTTTTCTCCCCATTTCACAGATGAGGAAACAGAGATGTTGAGTAATTTGTCTAAAGTTCATACAGGCGGTAGGTGGCAGAGCTGGAATTTGAGGCCAGTGTCCCGGCCCTGTACCTGCTGTATAATAGATCCTGTGTGGAGGGCTGGGACTGGAAAGATGAGACAAATGCTGTCCCTGCTCTCGGGGGACCTCTAGTCACGCAGGGGGGATGGCTGAGTCTTTAATGGCTCCGGTACTGGTCAGGCTGGGATCGGGGCTGTGACAGAGAGTACGGGAAGGAAGGACCAGAGGGGGAGGTGTGCGCTAGGCCAAAGAGTTCTTCAACAGCTTTAGGACAAGGCACTGGGGGAAGGGTGTTCCAGGCGGAGGGACATCCTGCGCAGAAGCAGAGGGCTGTGGAAATGCAGCAGCAGACTGGGGAACAGTCAGGAGTCCGGCTTGACCGGAAGGGGGTCTAGAGGTCGAGTATGAGATTGGGGAAAAGGAAAAAGAGAGAGAATCATGTAGGAACACAGACATCAGACAAAGAAACGTCGACTCCATCTGGGAGAGGCAGGGAGCCATGGAAGAATGTCAAGCAAGGGCAGGGCTGGCTGGATTGCCTGGTTCTGCAGCAAGAGGGAGACACTGCAGGGGACAGCCCAGACCCCATGAGGTGGGGGCCTCAGCCCAGGAGTGGGAGTGGGGAGGTGGATGGGGACTTGCCAGCTGGGGGGTCTGACTGTCGGTGTGATTTCTGTATGTGCTTCTCCAAAGGGCTTGAGTCTCTATCAACTCTGGATCCAGCCCCAGAACAGGACCTGGAACAGGGTAGCATGCTTGTAAATGTCAGCAGAATTGTGTGAAGAGGATTTGGGGACAGATGGGAGGTTTAGGGTCAGAAAGGGATGAGAAAGACTTTCCTGACTTGAGCCTAAGTGCCTGACAGGATGCTGACGCCCTAAATCAAATACAGGGGTACGGGGGGAGACTGGCTGTGGGCAAAGGTGGGAAATACTGCACTGAAGGTTTGCCACGGGTGATGTCAGCAGGCTGTTGTCCTTGGGATGGCAGGTAATGTCCGAGCCTCTGAGGAGGCAGATGGCGGAGCTCTGAGGCAGCTGGGGGTGTCGGGCTGCTTATCTCTTCAGCCTGGATCAACGCCTCCTGTGTGCCTCTCCCTGTGCTGTGGGAACATGATTATAATGTGGTAGGAGGGTGTCCCCTTCAGCAGAGACAAGATAGCTGAAGTCAAAGCCTTCACTTTTTACAAGGTTCAAAACAGCTACAAATAGTAGATTGTTTAGACACGTGTCTATATAATAAAACTATTTTTAACAAAACAAAGGGCCCACACATCCGTTAGAATGGCTAAAATGAACAGACTGACCATATAAAGTGTTGGTAAGGATATGGAGTAACTGGAACTCATACTTTGCTGGTGGGGATGTGAAAACTGTTTGGAAAACAGTTTGGTAGTTTCTTAAAATGTTAAGCATACAGTCACCGTCTGACCCAGCCATTTTACTCCTAGATATTTAGTCAAAAGAAATGAAAGGATACGTCCTCACAAAGACTTACATGCAAACGTTCACAGCAGATTTATTTGTAAAAGCCTCAAACTGGAAACAATCCAAACGACCACCAACAGGTGAACGGATAAACAAATTGTGGTATATCCATACAGTGAAAGACGGTACTGTGATAAAAAGGAACAAACTGCTAATAAATGCAACGGTATGGATGAATATCAAAATAACTATTCTGAGTGAAAGAAGCCAAACAAAAAAATAGCATGCACTGATGATTCCATTTATATAAAGTTCTAGAAAATGCAGTAACAGAAAGCAGACCAAGGGTTGGCTGGGGATGGGGTTGAGGGGTGCAGGAGAGACTGGAGGGAGGGATTACAAAAGACCATAAAGGAACTTGTGGGGGTGATGGACATATTATTGCCTTGATTTTGGTGGTGGTTTCACAGGTATGTACCTATGCCAAAACTCATCAAACTGTACATTTTAAATATGTGCAGTTTATTGTGCACCAAGTGTACCTCAATAAAATTATTTTTCAAAATGCAAGGGGGTGATAAACCCAAAATTCAGGAGTGTGGTTACCTTGGGTGTGGGCAGACAGGGGCACAGGCTTGGGTGGGAGCACCCGGATGCAAGATATTGGTGAGGTTCCTGTTCTGGGGTTGGGTGGTGGATTCACTGATGTTCATTATAAATTAATAAATCCACAAATAAATGAAATAAAAGCAGGCCAGCTATGGACCAGAGATGAGAGTGTATTAAAAAAAATCAGGATTAATCAATTTCTGTGTACCTGAGGTCCAGATTTTATTATTTAATTAATTAATTAACTAATTAATTTTTTCTGCTTTATCTCCCCAAACCTCCCCTGTACACAGTTGTATATCTTAGTTGCCGGTCCTTCTAGTTGTGGGATGTGGGACACCGCCTCAATGTGGCCTGACGAGTGGTGCCATGTCTGCGCTCAGGATCCGAACCCTGGGCCGCCACAGTGGAGCGTGTGAACTTAACCACTCGGCCACAGAGCCGGCCCCTGAGGTCCAGATTTTAAAAGGGGGGAGTATGTGTATGCTGGGATAACTGGATATCCACATGCAAAAGCGTGAAGTTGGATCCCTACCTCACACCACATACAAAAATTAAGTCAAAGAGGATCAATGACCTAAATGGAAGAGCTAAAACTATAAAACTCTTAGAAGAAAACACAAAGGTAAATCTTTGTGATCTTAAGTTAGGAATTGGTTTCTTAGAGATGATGCCAAAGCACAAGCAACAGAAGAAAAAATTGATAAATTGGACTTCATCAAAATAAAAACATTTGTGCTTCAAAGGTCACCATCAAGAAATTGAAACAACAATCTACAGAATGAGAGAAAATTACAAACCATATGTCTGATAAAGACTAGTTTCCAGAAAATATGAAGAACTCTTACAACTCACCAATAAAAAGACATATACCGAATTGAAAAATGAGCAAAGGATCTGAATAGACATTTCTCCAAAGGAGACAGAAAGATGACCAACAGCACATGCAAAGATGCCTAACCTCATTAGTCATGACAGAAATGCAAATCGAAATCACAAGATACCACTTCACACCCACTGGGATAGTTATAATAAAAAAATTAAACAATAACAAGCGTTGGTGAAGAAATTGGAAAACCCTCATACATTGCTAGTGCGAGTATAAGATGGTGCAGCTGCTTTGGCAAACAGTCTGGCTTTTCCTCAAAAAGGTTAAACAGAGTTATCATATGCCCTCTCATTGCTATATAACCAAGAGAAAAAAACACGTCACATAAAAACTTGTATTCGAATGTTCATAGCAGCATTATTCATAATAGCCAAAAAGTGGAAAAACCCCATGTTCATCAACTGATGAGTGGATAAACAAATTGTGGTCCATACATACAATGGAATATTATTCAGCCTTATAAAGAAAGAAATTCTGACACCTGCTACAACATGGATGAACCTTGAAGACATTAAGCTGAGTGAAATAAACCAGTCACAAAAGGACAAATACTGTATGACTCCACTTATACGAGGCCCCTAGAGTAGTCAAATTCATAGAGACAGAAATAGAACGGTGGGTGTCAGGGGCTGGGGGGAGGGGATGGGGAGTTTGTATTTAAGGGGTACAGAGTTTTAGTTTGGGAAGACGAAAAAGCTCTGGAGATGGCTGGCGTGATGGTTGCAGAACAATATGAAAGTACTTAATGTCACAGAACTGGATACTTAGAAATGATTAAAATGGTAAATTTATGTTATGTATATTTTACCACACACAAAAAAATCAAAAGGATCCATGTACCAATAAATGCTACATGAATGAGTCTTGAAAACATTACATTAAATGAAAGAATCCAGTCACAGAAGACCACATATAGGATTTCTTTCATATGGAATGTCCAGAATAGGCGAATCTATAGAGACAGAAAGCAGAATAGTGATTGCCTGGGGTTGGTGGTGGGGGTAGGGGTGGGAGTCGGGAAATGGGGAGTGACTGCTAATGGGCAGAGTTTCCTTAGGGGCCATGTAAATATTCTAAAATTGCGCCAATGGTTGCCTAACTGTGTGAATATAGCAAAACCCACTGAATTGTACAATTTAAATTGTTGAATTGTACGGCATGTGAATTATATCTCAGTAAAGCTGCGGTATTGTTTTTTAAAAGGGGGTGGCAATTGGATCCTTGGAGAAAAATGAATTTAAAGCTGAAGCAGGGAGCAGAGCCCTGAAGATGAAGTGTCCCCTTTGCACGGTCAACTTCTGGAAGTCGCTGGCAGATAGGTGCTCCATAAATCAAAACCAAGGGAGTGTTTCCAGAAGGAGAAACCCATTGCAGCTGCTGCTTTGGGGTACCGACTAGGTGCCAGGCTAGACACTTCTATCATGACGTCTAATCTTTCAACTGCCCGTTTCACAGATGATGTAACTGAGGCGCAGGCAAGTACGGAATTTGCTCCTGGTCACACAGGACGTGGCAGAGCTCAGAACGGGACCCAGGTCTGTCTGACTCCAAGGCTAAGGTTTAAAAACAAACCTTAAAAATTGTTAATTTCGGGGGCTGGCCCCGTGGCCGAGTGGTTAAGCTCGTGCGCTCC